>NC_022015.1:12181326-12204171 GCF_000317375.1 Microtus ochrogaster
AAAGGCTCTCTGTACTGTGTGCTATATGATAAAAATCAGCAAGACCTTACCTGGGGCAATGAAACAATAAAAATTGTTTTTCCATGATCTGAAATGTATTCACCTGGGTTTTGTTCCAACTATCCCATACTTGCAGTGCAGAGGCCATGGCCACATTCCTACTATGGCGTGACCTCTGATTTGTACCTTCACATTAGCATGCTGGGAAACCAGCTCAGCAAAGAGTAAGAGTAACCAGGGAAGATATCTGTCCATTAGGACAGCTCATTAAGTCAAAGTAAACACAACATGAGGTGCCTTAAATCATATACGCTTAGCCTAGAAAGTATAGAAAGTATGAACTAAGTGTCTCTCCAACTCAGCTTGCCCTTAACCAGTTCCCCAGTTGGGAAGCTGAGGCAGGAACAACTTAAATTTGAGACCAGCCTGACTATTTAACTAAACACTATTCCACCAAACAAAAACAAAGAAGTCAATGAATCTCATTATATATAAGTAGAAAATATTCACTTATCAAAGGTAGAATTCTGATATAAATGGCTATCACTTCTATTATCATCCAGTGCAAGGGACAGTTCAGAGTCAGAACATGGGAGCAAGAACAGTGAGCAGTGTTAACAGTTTCAAAGCACCTGTTTCAACTCTGATTGGATCCTCTCTGAAATTTTCTTTACCATTTGAATGAATCTGACTCTGACAGTGAGCATGGGAAGGAAAGGGCAAACAAACATCTCTGAGGTGGGAGCATCTGCTTAGAGATGCCTCATAATGCTGAAGTCCTGAGGACAATGTTCTCAAGACACCAGAGCTTGGGAAACCTACAAGGATGGTATGGTGGTCAGAATGAGAATGTACCCTCCACACATACACGAAACTGAGAATGTGCCACATGGGCTCAGATGTGAACACTTGGTCTCCCATTGGTGGCACTGCTTGGGTAGGTTTAGGAGGTACAGGCTTGCTGGAGAGAAGTGTGTTACTGGGGATAGCTTTGAGATTTCTCTGCTTCTTGATTGCTCTGTTCCTCCTGCCATGCCTGCCACCTGCTGCCACAATCTCCTATCATGATGGACTCCCACCGTCTGGAACCTTATCCTTCTATGTGTTGCCTTGGTCATGGGGTTTTACCACAGCAACAGAAAGTAACTAAGACAGACGGGATCCAACATATGGCTCCAGAAACTGTCTGCCTTAAACACGGCCTTTTCTTGAAGAGAAAAAATAAATAAATTCACATTAAACATACATGCTCAAATGAATCCCCAAGTAAATTATTTAAATACAGCCTTTAAATATTGTGAGAAAAAAGTCAAACAAAATAATGAATACCGAAAGAAAAGTTGCTGTGTGCCAGCACAGGCCTGTAATCCTAACACTTGGGAGGCTGAGGCAGGGGCATCTTGAATTTGAGACCAACCTAGCTATCTGACTAAACTTTGTTCCCTAACCAGAAGAAATCAAAGCTCCTCATCATATATAAATATAAAAGTTTCATTTATCAAAGTACCACTAACAAAAGTGAAATTCTGGTATAAGCCCCAAGCCATAATTACCAGACATGGCTTAACTTCAATATGCAGAGAATAGGAAGAAGTTTACAATAAAGATATTAATTAAAACTAGCCTACAATACAGAAAATTCACAATCTAAATCAACAAATGGGAAAATTAAACTGGAAAAAAAACTAAGTTTCTGGTGGTCTATAAGAAGAGAGATAATTAAACAGAAAAAACTTGAATGCACAATTTTGGTAAGGCTATAGTAGCAACCGATATGGGATTCTCCTCTGTATGATATAAATATGTCTTATTACCATTGGTTAATAAAGAAGCTGCTTTGACCTATGGCAGGGCAGAATACAGCTAGATGGGAAAACTAAACCGAATGCTGGAGAAAAGATGGTGGAGTCAGGAAATGCCATGTAGCTGCCGAAGGAACAGACACCAGAACCTTTCTGGTAATCCACAGCCTCATGGTGATACAGAGATTAATAGAAATGGGTTAATTAAAGATGTAAGAGCTAGTTAGAAATATGCCTGAGCCATTAGCCAAACCGTGTATACAGTTTTAGCCTGATTATTTGGGTCTGGGTGGCCAGAAGACAGAACAGCCTCTGATTATAGGCAAAAGGCTCTCTGTACTGTGTGCTATATGATAAAAATCAGCAAGACCTTACCTGGGGCAATGAAACAATAAAAATTGTTTTTCCATGATCTGAAATTTTCTATAAAACATGTCAAAACTTTCCAAAATATATAATTTTTATTGGAAAAGGACTGGTGCTTAGAGCACTCAGGAATCGAGCGCTTTCCCCAAGAGAATACTAGTGGCTACTTCTTCTAAAACATTATGTATTAAATATCTAAAAATTACATGGCAGAGGGCATTGGCATGTAATTATATTCTCCTTAAGGGTAGTGCCAAGTCTTTCTCTTCCCAGGGCAATTCACAGTTGCTACCACATGCATAGTAAAGATAAACAAAGCAAGCTCACCAGGACCTCGTCATTCATCCGTACATCAACCATTGTCAAGGTCAACAAAGCACAAAGACATTGCAGCACTGAAACTCCTTCTTGAGGCAGAGGGAGCTCCTGATATTGCTCCCCCAGGCCCCAGAGTGACAGGAACACAGCAAACTGGCTAGGGAAAGGCCTGTAATACATGTTCTTCTACCCTGTGCAAACATTCCCCTGCTACGCTCAATCTGTAACGATACAGCACTAAAGTTTTCTGTACCCTTACTTTCCCATCGCTGAAAATCCAAAAACAAAGTGTCTAAATTAGAAAAGTTGTTAGGAAAATGACAGTATCTAATTTTGGAATTTACAGATAAGCTTTCTTTGGCTCCAAATTGATCGACAGCTTTTTAGATTGTGCTGTTGGGTCCTCTAGGCCCCCAGAGGCTGTGATTTCCTGAGGATAAATCTACATCTGAGATTAGAAGGGTCACCACCATCCTTCCTCCTTTGATACCCATCAATGCGAGGTTAAAAAGAAAAAGGTCCTGTGTCTCAAAACACTACGATGATCTTAGGACGATCTGGCAGTCTTAGAAACAGAGTGGCAGTAAGTTAAAGATCCCTTCCAGGAAGGGAGGCACACAGAAGGTCTGTGAACAACAGAACACATTTCAAGAAAACTGTGTTGTTTCTGGGAACTAGAATTTGCCCTGTGAACACCTCTGGAACCTCTCTCCCTGGTGTGTGCCAATCCTGAGGGCAAACAGGAGAGTTTGTTTCCCTTTGGTTAGATTTTAATTAGCACAATCCAGTTCTGTGGAAGACCTAACAGTACCAACGCTGGCTCCTCAAATTGGGCTTCCAGAGATACTGCTGGAGGAGCCTGTGTCACAGGGACTGTTCATACGGAAAAGGGTTTCACCAAACATGAGCAGGATCCACAAGTACAGGTTTGTTGGAGACGATCTCTCAGAAAAGGAAAGCAAGAGGAGTAACAGAAGAGTTCCACCCAGGACACCTCCAAACAGATTTGCAGGTTTTGTGTATATTTTACTAGAGCATGATGGGACAGACATGTGAAACTTAGCATTTTGGTGTCCATGTCCCTCAAACTTTAACACCCCCTTCAGTTACCACTCTTCAGTGAACTTCGCTGCAGTATAGTTATGAGGGATACTGGAAAATGCAGGCTGCCCCAAGACTCTCCAAAGCCAAGAGGATATTGACCTCTGTGTGGGCATGTGGCTTATGATTAAGTTAGATGTGCAGTAGCTCACACAATTCTCATAAAAACTTTAATATTTATTTTCGATCCCCACTTCACAAGTGAGGAGTGGAGGGGCAGAGGCCAGGTAACAGCGTGCAGCTTGCAGTTAGGGGTGGTTACGGGATTCCAGAGTCTGCTTAGATTGGCTTCACAAGAACTCAAGAGTCCAGTGTGAAAGGCATTACTGACACTGAGTGACAGTGGACCAGAGCCATTAACAGCCTTTCTGATGGCTAATGCTGTCGACCTGATAGGATCTGTTATCACCTTGAAGACAAATCTATGGGTACTTCTATGAGAGATTCCAGGTTGGGTTAATAGAGGCAGCAAGACTCAACCTAAATTTAGGTAGCATCATTCCATCAGTTGGGTCCCAGGCTGGATCAAGAGGAGGGAGTTAGCTGACATCAGCATTTATCTCATCTCTTTCTGCTTCCTGGCTAAGCTCCTGCCACCGTGCCTTCCCCATTGTGGTGGGCTGTAAGCCAGACAGAGCTCCTTTCTCAAGTTACTTTTATCAGGTTTGGTGTTTGCAAAAGACAGAAAAGTAGTGAATACAGCCTTTCTACCCCAACCACGCCGGCTGCAGGGAATCTCCCCCAACCATGCCGGCTGCAGGGAATCTCCTGCTTCTTTACCTCAGTTCCTGTGAGTGCGGGCAATAAATCAGGCCTATATGAAGGAGTCCAGGCTTTTAGCCTGATACTATGGGACACCAACCCTGCTCACACTGCATCCTAGCTAGGATTTCACAAAGCTCTTTGAAGATGGGCTAAATAGTCTTACCATTTCTGGCCCTTGGCATCCCTGGTCCTAGAAAGTCTTGGGCCTGCAGTCGCCCGGAGCCCACCTCGTCGAAACTCTGCCATCCCTGGTGCATCAGTGTTGAAATTTCCCGACTGAGTTCTTCGGATTCTGTGTGAAGAGGAATCCACAGAAAACTGTGAGGGCTAGGCAGGCCAGGCTCAGGACCCGGGCAATACCCGTCCGGGTCCCTGTCCTGAAGCCAAAGACTCTGAGATTCAATTCTAAGCCCAACTCTGGGCTTTGGGCCACTCCTCATGGGATCAAAGGCTGATGTCTTTGAGGAGACTCCAGCTTCTGCCTCTGTTCAGAATAAATCAATTGAACTAGCAAGTACTCAGCTTTTGGTCTTTAAAAGATTTTAAGACACAGACTGGCTCCTAAGAAAAGAAGAGCCTGGTCTCATCTGTGCCTCCCCAGAAGCCCAGGTAGTGTAATCTGCTGAGAACGGGAGCAGGATATGTGGGATATATGGATGCCTAGAATGAAAGGCACGTCGCAACTAGCTCTGTTTAACTACTGCCTGTCACATTTCTCTGAGCCCTGCAAAACAACTCACATTCTTCTCTCTGCATGTGACTATTCTGTTTCTGCAGCTATGCGAACGTGTGGCAGAGTAGGGACTCACACAGCATCTGCCTGTCCAAGCACAAAATTACAACCATTTCTATCAACTTACTTTCCCCAGAATTTCTTGATGCCTTTGGGGCTCCGTTTGCCGTCTGGTGTCAAGGGAGACTGGGGGCTGGACTCAGTACCAGATGAAGTAGAGGAGAGTTCATTGGTCAAGCCTGTATCTTCCCAGCCACTTTCTGTCTCTCCTAAGGTGGGCAGGATTGAAAAGTATGTGAATGAGAATGAGGAGAACCTTCAGAACCCCACCCCTACACCAGAGCTATCCTTCTGTAGGAGTCCAGAACATTCTTCCCAGTGTTGTCCTTTGGACAGAGCTTCATATCAAGGCACCAGGAGCCTAAAGAGCTTGGGACACCTTCAAGGCCTCTCACTAAGAATTGCTAAGGCCAAATCTAGATGATTTAACGTCTTCAATTCTAAGGTTTTGAGGCCCAAGTAATTGTAAACTTTTTCCACAAGGAACTTACTATTTAATGGGAGGGAGACTTTAGAATGTGGGCAGGGCATCATGTGGGCAGGGCATCAGAAATGGGAAACCAAGGAATTCTCACATTCTGTCTCACCTGGAATAGTAACAGTACCTAATACGGGAGCACTGACACTCCAGCCACGATCTCCAGCAAGCCAGAAGCAGAGAAGCCACGTGAAGAAGCAAGAAAGGCCAAAGTCCAGCCCAACAGTAACGGGGAGCAAAGAAATAAAAAGAGTATCATCGAGCAAAAGAGAAAAACTCAAACAGAAAAGAAAACAACCCCACAAAGGACAAGGCAAAGGGTGACCAAGTCTGGTCCACAGAATCAGCATGCTGAGAGAAGGTATCAGGTCAAAGGATCCTGGTGCCACTTCCTTACAAGCTGAGGTGTCCACAGGCAGGGAGGGAGGATCAGCAGCCAGACAGCGGGGGTGGGGGGAAGATACTCTTTGTCATAGGCGGCCTCTGCATAGGTGCCAGAACTCATACTAAATGACTTGGAACAATCTGAGTCTAACTGAACACAATTACTTAAGGGTTTATTTGGAGCTATGGAAGCCCAGTGCAGATGTGGGTTTCAAGAACTAAAGCATGAGGTGGCCCAGGGCATAAGGAGGTGGAGGAATTAGGAGTAGGATGGGAGACCTCTGAACACCAAAGTATTCACTCCTAGACCACATCAAATCCTCTGCTGCTGACTGAATCTGAACTACTCTGACTTGGGAGTCTGTATACTGTCAGTCTATTGGTAGCATGGGCCATATCAATGGCAGACATGGGAGAGAGAAGACCAGGATGACAAATGAAGAAAGCAGGTCATGAAGAATAAATGGAAATGTCTAAGAGCGTGAGAAAAAGCAATAGTGGGGAGGACAGGCAGGGACTCGAGGAAGATGGACAGAGGAGAGAACGGAGGTATAATAACTCGAGAAGCAGCTTATCCACGCAGGGAATCTTTAAAAGTGGAGCCACTGTGGGACACAACTCGCCCAGGAACAACCCCCACCACTCCTATTGTGGGCTGCAGTTATAGCTATAGTTAATGTGTTAAGGACAGAGTTCCTGAGGCTACCAACCCAGGGGCTGGATACTTACTCAGCCTCAGCAGGCTGCTCCCTGAAGAGTCAGGCTGGGAGGATGCAGTGGGAGGAGACTTGGCAGCTTCTCCATTGGGCGTGGTGCCTGAGAGCTTCCCAGGTAATGTAGGGTATTTCTGCTCCTCTGGGAAAGAGCTGTTCTATTGGAAAGAAAGATGCCAAATTAACCATCAGACTTCAGCTCAAAGCAGTCAGGAAGTCTGTGTGTGCATAAACCCTTTCTTCAGGAGTCACTTTCATTTAGTTTGTCTCAAAGATCCTTCCAAGATTGCTTTTCCTAGTCACGGGGAAAGGTAAAGATTTACCCACACAATAAGACAGAGATGGCATCAAACCCAAATCCAGAGACAACTGTAAGTGCTCACAAAAGAGAGCCCTGTGACATGTCTCCCATGACAGAGGTTTAGTGAATTCATAGGCATGTGTTCCCCCTGGACTCCTCAAAAACACAAGCCACAGTTAGCTGGTGGGAGAGGAGAGCAATGCTAGTCTGGTCTGGATGTCCCTGCTATCCCCATACTTGCTTTCCTACATCCAGGGAAGGGAGTTTTTCCTAGGTAAGACCCCTGGTCATACCAGACCTAGACAGATCTCTCCAAGGGATTTGCCATGAGCACAGATTATACAGACCATGACTGATGGAAGGCCATGGTACAGCACCTATATGAGAGAGCAGGAAATGTCTGTGATATGATAATGGTTCTTTAGCCCAATGTCATATCTTAATATGACAGGCCAAGAACCTAAATATACATTTGGGGGGCTGGAGGCTACAATCCAGCCCAGTTCCATTAGGAACTTAGAATCATCCATTTTGGTGCAACAAGCCCTGTGCTTGGATCCTGCCTAAAAATAAACCCCAAAGAAGCAGGCTGATTTAGAGAAAAAGGTTAGCATTTATTTTGTCAAGAAGTATATAAAGAACACTAATGCTACATGCCTGAGGAAAACATATAAAATGCATTGCAAATGTGAGAATACAGAGAAAATAAGATGACATCAACTATAGATCACTTGATTGGACCCAGAAGAAAAGTATTATGAGAGGTAGAACCAATTTTAAGTCAGAGTGGGATTGGATGGCTGCCAAGACCAAGGCGCCTTTTGAAGCTTCGTTCACTGAAAGCCAAGTGAGCATTGCATTTCTGAATTCAGTTTGCTTCCATGTCCTGGCAGCTGTTTGAAATTCAGTTCATTCACTGCACAATGACAAGCGCCTCCCAGATGAGCTTAGGGAGGACAGAGGAGACAAGACTGTTAAAGAGGTCTGGTCCGTGGGTAGCCACGTCAGAACCTCCAGAGATGAAAGCATGGCATCTTCAAGCTTGTGACGACCTGCAGGGCAGAGAGGTCAGGCATGATCAGACCTGTGAACCAGCCCAGCAGCTTCCCAGGGCTAGCTCATTTGCTGGCAGCTGCCTCACTGTCCCCTGAGGCACTATCAGAGACAACATCATTGCCCAGGCTCCTCCCTGGCCCTGTGAATCGGCTCCTCTGAAAAGCACCCACTTCAGGAGTCTGTATTTTTAACAAGCGTCTTGGATTATTCTAATATTTAGTCAGACTCAGACCATGGGAAGGGAGTAGTCAAAACAGAACTGTGGGCTGGAGAGATGGCTTTGTAAGTAAAGGTACTAGCTACATAGGCCCAGTGACCCAAGTTCAATTCCTAGAACTCACATAAAGAGCCAGACATAGTGGTATACATATAATCCCAGCATTTTTTTATGAGATGTGAGGCAGAGACAGGAGAATCTCCCAGAAATTTGAAGGTCTGTCAGCCTGCAGTGGGGAGGCAGCAACAGAAACAAGAGGTCCTGCTTCAGTGAAAATCAGCTACCCTAAGTTGACCTCCGATGCACTGGTATGCACAGACACAAGAACATAGTTGTTTTGTTTTTAAGACTAGAGAATCAAAGAGCCTGACACCAAGTTCCATCTTACATAAGAAATACAAAATGGGCAAGGACTTTCAATATGCGTTTTTGGTTGTCAGCATCTAAGAGTCTCTAATATAAGGCCAGGCCAGCAGAAAGACTCTGACCATGACCACCCAGAGAGTGATAAGGAAACAGATATTCTTCTGAAGAACTGATGTACAAACAGATATTCCCTAACCAAGGATGGCCTAGGCTCCAGACCCATAGGGAACAGAGAGCAATGGAGTCGGCTCTCTGAGTTCCGCTTTAGCCAAGAAGTAAAGCTGTTGGAGAAAGAAGGGCCATGTCAAGGCAGGACAGAAAGGAGACAGGAATACCTGACCCCAGTCCCGTTTCCTGTCTTCAAGTATAACCCCGGCATTGGAGAGCCAAACAGCAGAGCAGAACCCACCTGCTTCAAATCAGAACAAAGGGGTGGCCTGCCAACACAGACAGCTAAGGTTTGGGTCAGAATGGTTCAGAGAAAGCCCTTTCCTTTTAACCTCTCAAACCCTCTATTTGATCATTTCTAATACGGAATAACAATTCCTCTCTTGGACTGGTTGAAAACAGTATGCCCAGAGCCCAGCGAACAGCTTCCAGCAGACAAACAGAAGCCCAGACAACGAAGAGGCCAGGTCCAAGGGGCCAGCAATGAAGGACCCTAGATCCAGAAAAGCATACCACAGGCTGCGTGTAGAATGTCACGCCTATCTGTCCCAGGTACAATTTAAAGTCTGCTGACCCACATACAGGGGAAGACAATGTACAGCGCTGAGAAGAAGGCCCTCCCTCGGGGCTGGAGGGACTCAATTCTAGAGTGATGGCAATGGGAGAGACAAACTCATTCCACAGGAGAACAAGTCAGGGGTGCAGGAGTCATGGGTAGCAGCTAGAGTGCAAGTGTGACTGTGGCATAAGGAACACTCGGAATAAAAAGCCTTAAGCTCAACGACCACAGTAAGGAGATGCTGTGGAAAAACTACTGTACCTGTGGAATGGTGGTGGGATGAGGTGGTGTGTATAAGGAGGGAAGAGGTGGACAGGTTGAGCTAAGTGAGGTTTCACAAGATTGTGATTCTGATCAGAGGAGTGGGACAGCTAGGTTTAGCCTGGAATATGCACTCTGGTTAAGCACTCCTGCATCATCTCCCACAGTAAGCAGCTCAGTGTCTTAAAGCATGAAGGATGAAGCAGCTGCAGCCAAAGAGATGTAAGTGGCCTTACATCTGTTATTTAGAGATCAGTGTGAATGGCTTCTCTGAAGCTGAGGCTGGAGGAGGAATGGCTGGGCCCCAGAGCTTTATCAAGGAGCCACAAAACATAGCTTTAGGACAGAAGATCAGGCAGAGACATTTGCTCACCAATCTCCATGGCTCAAGGAACAGCTGGCTAACTATAGCACTGACTACCATAAGTACAGAAGCAAAGAGAAGCCCTTTACCAAGATATGAGGCTACAGATACAGTCTTTCTTCCACAAAGAGTCAGAAGAGCAGAAATGCCCCCATGCTGCCATCGTGGTGAGAAAGCAAGCAGTGAAGTCTCGTGTCTCCTCCGCAAGGCAGAGGAGACAGCAGGGTGATGCACAGCACATTCCCCTTAAGATGCTACAGATGGTGACTGGGTGGGGCTGACACTAATGATATGAGGCTTCGGTTTACCATGGGCTCAATATTGGTCTATGTCCACCAGCCTAAATCTGCCATCATCTGCCACTGCGGTATTCTAGGAGAAAATGGGTTCTAATGGAGCTTTTATAACAGAACTTGTCCACTGAAGGCAGCCTGCATGCACACCTGTGTTTTCAACCATGGCATCTCAGCACAGGAGAGGTCTGTCAACATTCTTCTGTGTACAAGACTACACCTCCTATATACTAGGTATACAACAATGACATTTCCTCTTTCCTCACTCCTTCTTAACTCTTATAGCTAACATATTTTAAGGCTACAAAAGCTGTACTTTGTTAAAATACTCTAGCCAACACTACAACCGAGGATAGGTGATGAAGACATAAATGAACATACCTTGGGCTCTCCCACCAGGGACAGCTGGTTCCCATCAACACACTGTGGAGTGACAAGAAGATTCGAACATGAGGAGAAAAAGAAAGCTGTGTTAGTCACACTGAGTAATTCAGAACAACCTGCCTGTTTGCATCTGATGCACTGAGATGTAAGGACACCATCCCATCCTTCATGTTAGAGGATCACCCCTCACAGCAGGAAACAGGACACTGTCTAGCCAATGAAAGATATCCTGGACAGTTGCCAGAAGTCTGACCAATGGACCAAGAGCCACATGGCTAAGAATTGGCTGTCAACTCCAATTTCTGTGGATCTCCACCAAGTCACTCTAATGGGGATCAGGAGACAGTATGAAGTATGGCTCACCAGAAGCTCCATCAGGGCAGAACTTGTGCTTAGTCATTGCTAGTCTCCCATCGTTCCCTCTGACACTGCGCCCAGTCACATGGCCAAGTCCTTTCTTACACAGAGGCTACAAAGTCCTCCTCAGAGCTTTTCAGGCTTCCTTAAAGCTACCTTTCTAATCTTCTAGATTATCTGGAAATCACCCCCATTACCTAGGCTACTCCTTCATTCAGAACCCCTGAAGATATCCCAGGCACACTGGGGAGATGAGGCCAGAATCCCATGATCTGCTCTAGCTGGACATGGAATCCCATGATCTGCTCTAGCTGGACACGGCATATGGCTCTGACCTTGCTGTCCTGCTCCCACGTTCCCCAAAACCTGCTTTTGCCCACTTATGCATCCCAGCCCGGTGCTGGGCCTAAAGGAGTAACTCAGCACTTGGCACAGCTGGTTAATGGGCTGACCTTATCCCCAGAGTCACGTCTCAAGTCTTCCAGACTACAGGAGAGTTTCTTCTGAGCCCTAGATAAACACGGAAGAAAGGAATCACAGTGACCATGGGAGGAGTCACTCGGAGTCATTCATGCACAGGGCATGTCAGATGCTTATCCAGCAGCCTGTCTTAGAGTGAAGGTCAGAGATATCACCCTTATAGTACACACCCGCATATAAGACCTTAGGGAAAGAATGGCCCAGCAGTGAGTGGTACTGGTCAGAGATGATTCCTGGGTCTCCCAGAGGAAACCCAGTGTCTGCAAAGTCAAGGGGGAGGAAAAATGCTGGTGCTGACTTGTATTTATATCCAAAAGCAATCTGGACAGGAAGCTGCAGGCACCTCCTTTGAGAGGAGTCAAGTATACTAGACAGTCACAGCTTGAAGCATTACCTAGGATCCTTCAAGCCTCCATCCTGGCTCTACCTGCCCTGAGCATTCAACTCAGAAGACCCATGTCTTCATAGGGGCTATTGTGCCAAGGGCATCAAATGTATAGTTAAGGGGCAATGCTATCAGTGACCACAGTGGAATAGAGGGATGAGAGCCAGTGAGTCTCTTGACTGGTCTTTTTTCAATATCAGTGACTCTCAATATATGGGAGAGAAATCCCTGAGTAGCCAGGAGAGACTGGCTTGACACTGTGCCCAGAACCCTGGGGCTATGCTCACCACACATGCCCAGTCACCATCTACCTTGTCCAATTATCCCACCTGGTCTCCAGTGATTTCTGCGGCAAAGGAGGTGGCCCTGGGGTGGGAGAGCTGCATCGTGGCGGTACCTGTTTCACAAACAGAAGAGCAGCAAAGGAAGGCAGTTATCATTTGGGAACCAAACGTACCCCTGATGACTCCTCTGAGAAAAATATTTCTGCCCGTAGCTACAGCCACGGTAGGTGCATTCATATGGATGCTTTGCTCATCGTGGATCAAGCAATGCAGCAGTTCTGAGAGACGTTAAGCATAGCAAGCCACCAGGGTCAAGTCACCCTTTGTCCCTAAGCTCTAGACCTTAGACATAAGTCCAGGTCCTAGCAGCAGACTCCCAGAACTTGGGAGCTGCCAATGTCTCTGTCTTTTCATAGCTTGTCTCTTACCTTTTTTTCATTCAGTGGGTCACCATCACACAATACCTAAAACACCCTC
Source organism: Microtus ochrogaster (assembly GCF_000317375.1). Taxonomy (NCBI): domain Eukaryota; kingdom Metazoa; phylum Chordata; class Mammalia; order Rodentia; family Cricetidae; genus Microtus; species Microtus ochrogaster. The sequence continues at coordinate 12,193,999 of NC_022015.1, forward strand.
TTTGGGCTTAAGTGAGTCAGAGTCAAATTCTGAGACTCTTGAGAGGACATGAGTGATACAGTCACTCAGCAAGTGTCCACATCAACCCTATAGGCGGAATATGCATAATCACCACCAGGGGGCAGATTAACAATCCTATAGTAGGGATGTGCATAATCCCCTCCAGGGGGCAGATTAATAATCCTATAGTAGGGATGTGTATAATCCACAGGGGGCAGATTAGTAATCCTATAGCAGGGATGTGCATAATCCCCTCCAGGGGGCAGTTTAATAATCCTATAGTAAGGATTGCATAATCCCCACCAGGGGGGATATTAATAATCCTATAGTAGGGATGTGCATAATCCACAGGGGGCAGATTAATAATCCTATAGCAGGAAATGTACAGGAACTATGTCACCTGCTGTGGCACTGACAGCAATGATATAACATGGTGTAATGGGGAGAAACATCCCTTTCCATGGGGAGATTGTAAGGTGGCATCAGAAGAGAGAACACTGAGCTTGAATACCAAGAAGTGAGAAGGGGGGTTCATTAGGAAGGTAAGAAAGAAAACACCATCTCAAGATGAGCCTGAGCCAATGAGAATGACATGACACAGTCGAGTCTTCACTGATGCACTGACCACAGAACTCTGTCTTTTCCCTCAAGCCCCAGGTCTTTCTCGCTTTCTCTAGAAAAATCTCTAACATCAAAGCACAGGTATTAAAAACTGGAGCTGACTGGTCAGACAGATCTGGGTTTAAGTTTTGTTCTGCTACCCACCTACAGTGTGACCTAGAGACTATTACTCGCCCTCTCTGAAACTCGGCCTTATTGTAGTGAAACAAGAGTCCTTACAGGGTGTCGTAAGAACTAAGCCATGCACACTGCTCATGCAGCGACCATCAGACGAACTGAGCAAGTCCTGATTACTACTCAGGTATAACTACCAGCAACATAATGTATTTCATTGAGTCACTAATGGGGGAAGGGTTTCACTGGGAGACATTTGGTCCTTCGTTAAAGAAATGATTCAGCTGGACAGTTAAACAGTCATTTCTAGAGCTCAGGAATCTTTTGGCCCTGGTGCAGCCCCACCCCCTCAAGCCCTCTGTCTATGAACCTGTTCCCTTATCTGTGTTTAACCAAGTTCTAGAGAGTGACAGAGTAGGACCAGATTCTAAAGCAAGAGAAGAAAATCCATGTGCAGGCTAGAGGGGCTGACAGAGGTGTGTGTGAGGCAGGACTACATTGCTGGGGACGATGCCTGTGTCTTAAGATGGACTCACTTATTAACCAAATATTCTGAAGACTACTGGGAATAAGTCAGAGCATCAGACTCCAGAGAAGCCTTGGTAAATAAAACACTACCCTTGTTCTGTGCTACATGCCAGGAGGAAATATAAACAGAAAGCCAATTAAAGAAGAAAACTCTTGCCCTTCAGAGTCCCAGTGGCCACCATGCTGTCCCTAGCCAGAACTCAGGCCTGAGCCTGGGTCCTTGTTCCCCAACCTTCTTGCTGGAGCTTGAGGACAATTCCCCGGGCTTAACTATTCATCAGTTAAGATGCATAGTGGACAGGTGCCTGCCAGATGCCTTCCCAGGTCAAGGTACGCTCCCAAGGACACCTTGAACCAAGGAAGCGCAGTACCTCTTGTTTCAGTACTTCCTCAGGGTTTTTATTCGTGGTGTTCCGTTTTCTGATGCTCCCCTCCATTTCATCTTCATTGACTGAGAGGGTTCTCTCGGAAGGCCCTGGAAATAGTAAGGCAATGGTAGCAAATCACTATTGTGAGACTTGCTCAGAAGAATCATACCACAAAGCCCTCCTGGTGTGTAATCTTCATTAGCACATACAGAGGAGGATTGTTTCAGCTTAGGGGTTTGACTCCATTCTGGCTCAAAAACTGAAGTACTAAGACACATGGAAAGTGCTATGGTTTGAGTATGGGGTGTCCCTGTCTGATTCTTGTGGGCCAATGTTGCTGTTTTGGGAACTGGGAGACCTTTCAGTGGTGGAGCCTCACTGGAGGATGTGGGCTGCTGAGCTGAGCTGTGATCCTTTGAGGTCACTGTTCAATCTTTCCACTTCCTGGCCAATCAGAATACAAGGAGTCGCTACATACTCCTGCTGCCACGGCACACTGTGTTTTCAAACAGTGAGCCGAATAAATTCTTCCTCTCTTACTTTACTTCTTGTTTGGTATTTTATCGGAATAAAAAGAGCAATTACAACATAAAGACACGTTAATAGTGTGATTGGAAAAATTCTCCAGGATGTCCAATCAAGGGCTGCCATGAAGGTCACTTTAGGGTCAAAGTTTATCCCTGGAACAGAGGTAAGCCACTTCTTGCTTCCAGCTTTCTTAATCCTTGGCAAAGGGCAACCAGGACTCATGAGGTATCTGGCCCAAGACCAAAAAGATTAGAGAAAAGAGGCTGAGACAAGAGCCTGGCAGATTCCTTGGGCAGGAACCAGTCAGTTCCTAACCCAATAGAGACAAAGTTTGTTTCCAAACAGAGCTAGTAGCTCAGCCAGAATCAGATATCCTTAAAACAACCCTCCTGTGCGACGTAACCGCTCCTGCAGGATCCACTAGGAGAGCCATGTGAATACACTACTGTACACTGCACTTGTGTGGGTGGTCCACATGAAATACATGACTTTCTACAGCAACCTGGGAACCTGGAGACTCACAACCAAGCTGTCTTCTACACCTGTCAGAGACTTCAGACCCTGTGAGAAACCCACGAGGCCTCTAGACCCAGCCTGACTCCTGTCAGTCCCTCTGAGGTGGATCCTAAGAAGACAGATTGACGGCCTCTAATGGGGAGGGTTCCCAAGAGCTAAAACTGAATGCTGTATTTTCTTGTGAAGTTCCTAGAAGTTTCATTTGGTGAAATTTCTAGAAATCACCATCTGTACCATCCAAGAATATACACACAGATCCACTCTCTAGTACATCTCCCGTCAGCGGACAAGCGACCTGATAGCAGAATTTCTCCTGCCTCTGACACAGGAGATGAAATGTCTTTCAGGGGAAATGGGTTGGTTTCTCCTCCTCTTACCTTGAACTGCCATCACCATCTCCTTCACTCTTAGGTACTGGTTCAACAGCCCCTTTAGCTCCTCTATCCGACGGTCCTGCCATAGCAGAAGAGCAGATGAAGATTAGCACCTCCACTGGTTAACTTTATTTGGAACACAATAAAGAAAACCCCATATAAGACCTCTAAGGACCTCCAAAAGAGAAATTCAAGGTCCAGTTAGGCCTAGAGGTCTGCCTCATGGGCTGCTATAGATGTAGGCTGAAGAGGCCTCCATGGTGGCAGAAGTATAACTGTCTCCTACTCTCCTAACACAGCCTGCATGAAGAACACTTCTGATTCCTGGGTCACCCTCTGGGGCTACACACATAAGACACATCCCAGTTTCCCCACCCATCCCATAGTAGTCTGAAGTACGTTACACAACAGAATATATTCCAAGAAAGGATTCATTATTTCAAGGCTATAGTCTGGGGACTCAGGTCACACAGATCCTGGGATACGTGGGTACGTCTGCTATCCACCAGTTCGCCTGACCCTGTGCAAAATTCTCAAGCATTCTGAGTCTCTCTCTTCAGCTGAGAATATGGGGCTGTGATTCCCAGAGACACTAGCTAAGTGCTTTGCTAGGTGAGGATGAGGTTATTTTATGATTGTGCAGGAATCAGATATGAAGAATGTAAGGTGGCAGGAGAAACTGAGGCACGGCATGCTGAAGAGTGTCATTGTGATAGTTCTACTGTGAGGAGTAAATTGCACACACAGGGCTGTTGCTGAGTTTCGCTAAGAGCTCTGGTATTAGTGAGCACAGGGTTAACCATGAACAGGCAGGGCTCTAAGCTGCTTTTGGGAGACTGAGTGTAGGTAAAGTTCCCAGGCTTATAAACATGTACTAAAGATGAGTCTCCTCTGAAAAGCTGTGACCATAACACATCTTGTCAATGACAGCATGCCACTATCTAGTAGAGCAGAGACCAGCAGGGACCAAATAGAGTCAGTGGTGCCTACAAGGAAAGAACAGGGTGGCACAGTGATGCCTCACCTTATCCTCATTAGCAACCAGCAGCGTTTCCATGCCCATTTTCAGACGGTGCATTTCTTGGTCTAAAAGAATGGACATAGAGAAAAAAAATTTTGTACAAACGCTGACAGCTATTACCATATGCTGATGGTCCTTAAACATAAAGATTGATGGGTGAATGTGGCTCCTTTTTATTTGCTGAAGGAACCTGGGATGGTGTCTGGCACAGTGGGTCTCATTAGACATCTGTTGAATACATTTATGAATAACCTACTGCTTTGTCTTCTCGTCTAGATGGCATCTAGGGGCAAAATAAAACAGCATTTACTCAAAAATGACAGAGAGGAATAAACATAAACAGCAACTCCTAAGAACATAAATACTCATATCTATGTAGGTATATGCCAAGGCTCCTGACTCGTTTGGGGAAAAGACCATGGACTCAGAAAAACTAGAAGCAAAGGAAAATTTTATAAAAGAAAACTCAAAACAATTTATGGATGATAAATGGACAATGGGCATTATTCAAAGGCTTGGTAACTTGGTTAAATTTAAAATTGTAAAATCTGACTAAAAAAATGTTTATAAAGAAAAGTTACAGGCCTATAATCATAGCTATTCAAGGCTGAGGTAGAATATCTAAGGACTGAGCCCTTTTTAAAAAACTTATGAAGACCCCATCTAAAAAAAAATAACTAGAGATAGGGTATAGTAACAGAGCAATGTATCTTCTATGCACAAGGCCCTGGGCTCAGTACAAAACCAAAATAAAAAAATTAAGGAGAAGATGGCTCCATTAGTAAACACAGTTGCCATTGTGTCTGATACCTTGAGTTTAAGCCTCAAGATCTACATAGTGGAGAGAACCGACTCTCACAAGTTATCATCTGATATCCACACACGTAATGTGGCTTGTGTGTACCTGCTTGTATGTGCGCGCACACACACGCACACACACACACACACACACACAAATAAATAAACATAACAGTAAAAACAACAAAACAAAAATAAATGTTTAGCTTTACTAATAAGTACACAAAAACAAATATTATGGTTCAGGGAGAGTAATGCCCTTCGTCACAAATGGGTAAGAGCTCTGTGTTGGTCCATGGTAGAAAGATAAAGGCTTTCTCCAAGTTTAGACTCAATGGGACATGCCTAACTTTTTCTAAATAGGTCTGAAGAGTGACCAATGTCTGAAAGAGGAAGAGACAATTTGCAAGATTCCTGGAGGTTTTGGAATTGGCATGGACCTAGATATTCTAATAAAAACAAATAAACAAACTTTGCTTAACCCTAAAATGAGATAAGCAGCAGGAAGAGATGTTGTATAGGAACAGTACAAGAGACAAGGGATCATGTCTTTTCTGTGACTGTTACTAAGAAGCAGCATCAGGAGATGTGTGGACTTTGTATGAAGAGCTATCAGCGCTCATGGCAGAGCGAGTGGAGTCTTAGGCTTCTGGTACCAGCATCAGTTCTGCCACTCAGTTTGCAGAGGTAGGAAGGGCATGGGGAGGGGAGGGTAATTTCAGATAAATACTGTTAAAGTTGGATGAACTGGTCAGAACCCAACTTGACTCAGCATAAATGATGGTCTAAGCTTGGGAAGGCTCCTATTACAAGGCTACAGAATGTCCTCACTCCAGCTGGAGAGCCAAGCCAGGCAATGGTGAGGCAGAGATAAGGCTAGACAGTAGCAGCAACCCATAGGACTGACATTGCTCAGCACCCAGGTGGGGAGTAGAGAAGCTGGGGTGTATGTGTTCTTTCTGTATCCATGAAGAATTGTCACAAACATACTATGTATGTTAAGAATAATATTTGAGGGTTTCTTCTGTTTTTAATCAACAAGACTTAAACTGCCCAGGGAACATCTAGTATCATTTCAAGCATTCAATGACTCAGTTTCAGAGTGGATCAAACATTGTGCTACACTCTGAAGTGTTTTAAAACAAAGATTAAAAAAAAAAATCCTTGCCCCAACACCTCCCAAAATATAGCACTGCTAATTTATAGTGTGGGCTATGTTAGGAACAAGAGGCTGCTGAATAACAAGAGCAGTGTTACCCACTTGAGGTTGGGTGGCCAGTCGGAGCTTCCTGGGAAATGACATTTAAGTAGGGCTCTAAGGATGACAAGGAACTGACTTTCTTTTGTAACCTTGTGGCCTTGTACAAATGTCAGGCAGGATGAACTGCTAAGCCTCCTCTTTGGTGGTAACATCGAAGCAAGTCCTTTCAATCCAATAAAATCAGGTGATTTTAGGGGAAAAAGCTCCAGAGGGGGCTGTGTGGGCTACATGGAGCTTCAGTTAGCATTGTAAGAAAAGCCTTCAAAGATGAGTGTTCTAGATAAAGGAGGGAGGGGTATGACAACAATACCACACCAGAGCTCAGATTCACAGGCAAGCTCCCATGTACACATAAGCACATACACACACACACACACACACACACACACACACAGAAACATGTGTGTGTGTACTCACACACACACAAACACACATACAGTTATCCACAGTTTCATGTCCACTTCTAAGAGTGGGCCTAAGATAACGTGCTCTGTCACAGTCAATTTAGTTACCTCGTTCTGCATGGTCACTGTGGAGAGCTGCACTCCGGGAGAGTTGGCTGTGAAGACGCTCAATTTCTGCATCTTTTAGGGCCACCTGTTCTTGCAGCTGGGCTACCTCAGCCTGAGGGAGCAAGAGAGAATCCCTTCCAGGTCAGAGAGACTTCTAGCTCATAACAAAGCACCTCATATCACAGCATAGAGCGCACTGGGCCCCGAGAGGCAGGAGGAATGAGGGCATAGGGCAGGAGTGACAGTGTACCCGCCCACCCCACCAGGTGGAACCCTGAAGAACAATCTCACTCACCTACCTAGCATCACCTTGTTCTATCTCCACACTTCCTAATCTGACCAAGCTCTTTCTCTTCCCTGCTCTGTAAAACCCGGGGAAAACTGAGACCTGGGAGCTGGGATTACATACAGTGGGAAGGCTGTCTCTGTTGGACCATTGATTTTGCATGTGGTCTTTCCTCTCCCAAGATACACATACTCATATGCCATTGTAACAATTATATGTAACTCTGTCTTTCCACACACTTGAAAATCATGGAGATCAAATCTCTACTGCTGATTTTGAGGTGAGCCAAGAGTTCCCTCCTTAGATACTCTCCATTTGTGCAGTTAATGCTTTTGCCCAACCGCCAGGCACAGTTGAATGCTTACCCAAGTGAATACTACATGCTTTAGAGTGTGTTTAGTATGTATACTTTTTTGAAGGGAAAACACATAAGCACACTGCACACAAATTCACATGTGCACACATTGGCATTGGCACTGGGCAGTTTCCACATCTTCACTATGCCTAAGAGGCTACAATTCACTACATATGGTTATCCATGTTTTCCAGCTCATTGGAAAATCAGAACTCTGTCTGTCTCACTCCAAGAGACCCTTTGGAGCCAAACAAATCTAGAATCTCTAATGTCCCAGAGATGTAAAGGAAAAACAGGAGAGACAAGTTCAGATTTCCTTACTGCAAAGCTCACAATAAAGTCCTGTCCCAACTCTGGGCTCTATCCAGAATCAAGAGAACCAAGTCTGAATATTCCATTCAGCTTACTGAGACAGGCAGCCGTGAACCACACATCACCTGGGGCCCACGTGTCGATGGACTTATGGATAACGGTGCCAATGGTTTCTGACAATTTTAGCTGTAGGATTCTCAACCCAAATGCATTGCATTTTCACAAGGGTCAGGACATTGTTTGGAGATATCCTCTCAGCTTTTCTTGCATGCCTTCTTGCCTGTGGTTCCTTACTGTGGACAGGGTGGTCTGTTAGGAATCCAATGTTGATGCTCATCTGCTGGCCTCACAGACTTCAGTGAGGTGGGCCTACCGAGAGAGAGTGCAGCACCTGGCTCTCAGGAGTCTCTTCCTGAGACCGGCCTCTGTATAAGGTCACTGATGTGCTATGGATCCTGTCTCAGTTTCTTTTATATTTCATGTGTTCCATGATCAAACAACTTAAAGAAGAAAGTTTATTGGGGGCGTACAGTTTCAAAGGCTGACTCACGACCATGACAGCAAAAAACATGGTAGCAGACAAGACAGGCAGGCATGGCGCTGAAGCAGTGGCTGGGAGTTTATATCGTATCTATGAGACAAAGAAAGCTAACTAGGAATGACATGGACTTTCAAAACCTTAAAGTCTGACTCCCATGACACATCTCTTCCAATAAGACCATACCTTCTAATCCTTCCCCAACAGTTCCACCAACTAGGGAACAAGTATTCAAAATATGAACCTATGCCACAAACCCCACAGACAAAGCAACTTGATTCAACCTTTACTCTGGAATGGCTATAGAACAGGAGAACACTACAGGTTCCCTGCTATCCTTAGGTTATCTGACCCATAGGTAGATGGGAAGCTCTATCCAGAACCATGAAAGCAGCAGCTATCTCAGCCATTAAACCAGCCATAAAAACCAGCACTCTGCTGCCAGAGGTTCAAAACCATCAGAAGCCTGGCAGTGAGGCAGAGACGGGTGCTCAGGGTTCCCTGGGGGCAGGGAAGGAAGTCTACATCCCTACAGGGCTATCTCATTAAATTCAAAGGACAAACTCCTGTGCTTGCACTGAAGATGAGCCTTTAGTGACAGAGGAGGCTTAGAGAGAAAACTGAACAGCTTACAAACACAGGGAGGATTTCAGGTGGAGAAGCGGCCACTGCAGGAAGGAGAGAGAAAGCACAGAAATGGGAGACCCAGGCCTGAACCTCACCCTGGCCACTTGAAATCTCATGGTCCTTACCAGCAAGTCAGCAACAAATACAACCACTGCGTTATTTTCTGACTTAAAAGAGGAAAAGTGTGCAAAGGGCTGGGTAGGTTCTGGCAGGAGGGGCTCCACACCTGGGAATCATTAAAGACGCCGGCATCTCACAGGTCCTCATGCCAAGGCAGAGAGCTTGGGTGAATTAAAAGAAAAAGCGATCCTTGATTTTATAACAAAGGGTGGCACGTGCAACTTCAAAGGTTTCACCAGGGCTGGACTTGCAAGGGTCAATACTGCAGTGGAAAGTTTTGAGCTCCTGGAAAAACAAGGCTTTTAGAACTGGTGACACCAAAGACCAGCACACAGGGCTGTCTGTGCGCAGACAACAGCCTGTCGCCAGGCTGGGCCTGACTGGCAGTGAGTGTGGGAGAGTTATTCAATTTCTCAGGCCTCCATTTTATCATCTGTGAAATGGTTAAGTGTGTTTTTTATATTTATAAATGAGAATATGATTATACAAATACTAACCAAAAATTAGTATTTATAAAATAAATACTAAATAAAAAGGGTATTTTTTAATTATCTTAAGAAATAATAAATATTTAAATAGGACAAAAACATAATATACATTATAAGTTGTCAGCGCCAGGAACCGAGGAAGAAATGGAGAAGGGAACAGAGAGAAATGAGGAGGAGGGAAAAGAGGAAGGCAGACCATAGAGAAAAATAACTGGGAGAAAGGAAATACTAACAATGGCGGTCATGGCTGGGTGATCTGGGCAGTTTTTATTTTCTTTCTTTTAAAAATACTTTTAAAAATTATTTTATGTGTACTGCTGTTTTGTCTGCAAGGGGTATTTATGTACCACATGAAGGCAGTGAGAGCAGAAGCCTGAAAACGTTCTATATCTCCTAGAACTAAAGTCACAGACAGTAAGATCTGCTATGTGGGTTCTGGGAATTGAACCTGAGTATTGTGGAAGAGTAGCTGGTGCTCTTTAACTGCTGAGCCATCTCTCCAGTTCTCTATTTTTGAGACAGGGTCTGACTGTGTAACTCTAGCTGGCCTGGATCTTACTACGTAGACCAGGCTAGACTCAAAGTCACAGAGATCTATCTGCCTGCTGCTGACTGCTGAGTGCTGTGATTAAAAGTGTGAGCCACTACACACAGCCCTCATTTAATTTCTATTTTATGGTTCGAAATTTTTTACAATGAGCATTATTTTTTAATAATTAGCAATTCACTTTAGGAAAAACAAAGGCACAAACAAACACAATAATTCTAATCAAAAGTTTGTGTGTGTGTGTGTGTGTGTGTGTGTG
>NC_022015.1:12204443-12205845 GCF_000317375.1 Microtus ochrogaster
TTCCCACACCTGACTTTTTACATGGTACTGGAGACTGATTTAGGGTCCTCAGGCTTGCCTGACAAGCCTTTTATTGACCAAACTGAACCCTCTTCTCAGCCCTCAAAAGCATTGTTTTTAAAACTCAGACACAAACTGAATACTAGAATGGCCACATGCATCACGAGGTGTCAGCTCTGGATGGTTCTACAGAGAAAAGCAAATGTGTTTTCTCCCATAGGGGCAGCAGCCCAGGCTTCCTCCAGAAGAAACTCTATCTAGGGTGGCTAAAGAGTTTCCTTCCTCCTCCTGATGTCCACGGGGCACTGTACAATGATGTGATACAGGCACACAATGTGTAGCGAGCAAATCAGGGGGGTACAAATGTCCGTCTGCTCCAACGGTCAATGGTGTTGGGAGTTTTTATGCTTGTCTATTCATTTTGAAATGTATTATATATTTTCCAAACGACAGATTCATAGGCTGACAATTTGGCTCAGTAGGTGAATGCTCTTGCCATCCAAACGTAATAACCCAAGACAGCCCCCTCCCCAAGTCATCCTGACCTCCACAGGGAGCCTAACCACATGCAAGCTTACTATCTCTTCTGTCCTCCCTCTCTTACTTACACACACACACACACACACACACACACACACACACACACACACATTAAAAACAGCATAATTATGTTTTAATGTGATATCTTCTATTGTTCATTTGACAACTAATTTGACATTTGAAAGATATAATATGCAGACAAAAATAATTAAATCATTTTTTGTGTGTTTGTTTTTGCTATTGCTGTTCTTTCCTGAGACAGAGGCATGCTATGTAGGCCATGCCGGCCTAGAACCCACTGTGTAGTCCCAGATAGCCTCAAACTCCAAGTGCTCCTCCTCGTTCCCCCAGTGCTGGGATGACAGGTACCTCACCACACCCAGCTGAGCCGCTCCCACATCCACTCCTTCAACCCCTGCAGTTCGACTAGGGAGAACTAAACAAGAATGGGAGAAATTGTCTCACTAATTCTTAGCGTCCCTTACACAGCAAACTCCCCAATTCAGTAAAAAGGCTTTGACTGAAAAAAATAAACCAAAGACTTTATCATTTTAGCAAAGCACTCTTTTCCTAAACTACAGCATGATTATTGTTTTCTAACTTATTTTTTAGAAAACTGACTATAATCAGGACTGCTATCCCTGATCTGGCAGCCCACCAATGCAGTCACCTAGAAACCTTCTCGACTAAGTCAGCAAGGAACCCCGGGACACTGCTGTGGAAGAAGCGATGGCTGGGGCGCCACGGTAGCTCACACTTCAGTGCACAGGCTCTCAGGAGGAAACTTTCTACAACACGTCTCCCTGCTGCAGTCTGGGCACCACTGTGTGGGGCTGGGTTGCACTTCCACACTTTTTGCTAT
>NC_022015.1:12205950-12222459 GCF_000317375.1 Microtus ochrogaster
AGTGAACCCCCTCCTCGGGTTCCTCACGCTGCCTTTTACCTCAGTGAACCCCTCCTCGGGTTCCTCACGCTGCCTTTTACCTCAGTGAACCCCTCCTCGGGCTCCTCCCCTCCTCGGGTTCCTCCCCTCCTCGGGTTCCTCCCCTCCTCGGGTTCCTCACGCTGCCTTTTACCTTAGTGGCCTTCAGCTCCCACTCATACTGGTTCCGTTCATTCTCCAGTTCTTCCACTTTGATTTTGAGGTGCTTGAGCTCTTGCAGTAACTCCTAGAGAGAAGAAGGAAGGTGACAGGGCTGTGACACACAAAGAGAATAACAGATACAGTCTCCAAACTGGACAAATCTCATGCAGAGGGAGTCGGGGCGGCAGCAGCTGCAGCAGGCTCCATGACTGCAGCTTTGAACTTTAAACATGGCCTGTGATCCAGAAAAGGCCAGGTGGTCATTTAAAAATAAAAGCCAGGGAATTCCAGACATAAGAGAGAAACAATTGCTGTGTGTGTGCATGTGTGTGTGTATACACATGTGCATCTGTGTGTTCATAAATATGTAGGCCAGAGGACAACCTTGAGTATAGACCTCAGCCACTGGCTGCTAAACCCCAGGGATCCACCTATCTCTACCCTCCAATGCCAAGGCTGCAAACATCTGTATGCTTGTTCGTTTAAACATGGGTTATGGGGATGAAACTCAGATCCTCACGCTCATCACTTTCCCAACTGAGCTGCCTTCCCACCCAAAACTCAAAATTACCCTCTTGTTCTTATGTTGTCATTCCTTTCTCTGACCCCTGAACCCCTATGCCCAGCTCATGCACAGGTGTCACAAGCTGGCAGGGCAAGCTTGTCAGTAGGAGAAGCAGAGATGCTGAATAGAGGCAATTTCCCTGATGGTGCAGAGGGAGGAGGACCTTTCTGCACTGACGGTGAGTGGAGAACCCAGAGGAGGGAATCGGCAACTCTCTAAGCATCACAGCCAGTAAGATTCGGGAAAGGAACACTAAGTGCCAAGTGCAGGTACCACTGTGAGCGACCTGCTCAGATGAGGAGGTTAAGCAGGGAAGGCATGCTGAGAGGAGCCACGACAGGAGGCATTCATGAAACAGCCTTTGTGGTACAGCAGAGATTAGATGTCAGCATGTACCAGAGATGAGGCTGGGGAGCTACAAATCAGCATTCTCAGAGTGATGCTGAGCGGACAGGAAGTCAGTGAAGCTTCCTGAATGGTAAGGGATACCTGAATACATAGTAATAAAACAGGAATTCATGCTTGTATTTAGATCCCTGGATAAAATTTCTTCAGTAAAGGGGGCAACACTCAGCGCTGTTATCTCTACTGGTTTGTTTCCTTCTTGTGAGATAGGGTCTCACAGCCCAGGCTGGCCTGGAGCTCATTATGTAGCAGAGCTTGGCCTCAAACTTGCAATGCCACTTTTGCCTTCCACACTGAAGATAACAGTATGTACTACCAGTGTGCTCTGCCAATGTCTTGAACCAAAATTTACTTAATGGACAATCATTTCAGGTAACAACTATCTCCTATCAGAAGAACTGGTGTAATAGGAGGCCGCTTGTTTGTTTCCTGGTTGCCCAGCAGCTCAGACCCTAAATAATCACACAGAAACCACACTATCTGTAATATTGTTTGACAACAGCCTAAAGCACCTATTTGTAGTAGGAGGCCATTTCTTTGTTCCCAGCTGCTCAAGCCCGAAATAACCACACAGAAACTATATTAATTAAATCACTGCTTGGCCTATTAGCTCTAGCTTCTTATTGGCTACCTCTTACATCTTAATTTAACCCATTTCTATTAATCTGTGTATCGCCACGTCCCTGTGGCTTACTGGGTAAAGTTCCGGCATCTGTCTCCGACAGGACTACATGGCTTCTCCTTTACTCCGCCTTCTTCCAATTTTCAGTTTGGTTTTCTCCCACCTAGCTAAGTTCTGCCTTGCTACAGGCCCAAAAGCAGTTTCTTTATTAACCAATGGCATTCATGGCATAGGAAGGGGAATCCCACATCAAATTGGCATAAAGATCATCAACCACTTGGGTCCAAGCTTTATTCATGTCATCATAACCAAGAATATTACATCTCATTTCCCTCCCAACGTTCCACATGACTCTGGTCTAACAGTGAGTATGGATAGCCAGAGTCTCTTCAAATGGCTCTGCTTTGTGACCTTGACCCTGTGGAAAACACTGATTGCTGAACTCCCAGAGGAACAGTGGCAGAGGCACACCAATCTGATCACGGCACTCCCTTGCTTCTCAGAGCTTCTAAACGTCAATCCTGACCAGCCTGTCCTGTCCCAGATGGGCTCTAACATGTCACACTGGAGAATTAACTCCTCTTCTGACTTACACCTCTCCACACAGAATTCTCCTTCTAACTGCCACCAGGTAAACCCTACCTGGACCTCCACATGGCCTCAGACCCCTCAGCAGGATTCTCTGGTGTTTCCCACAAATCCCCGATAAGGTTTATCTGTAGGGTTGCCAATGGCTAGTTCTGTTCTCTTCTGTGATGTCTGGGGAGTCTTTGTTAGCTGCTTACCCAGCAGGTCCTGGCACATAGTTGTTGACAAATGAGTATCTGATATTCAAGTCATTATTTAACTGGCTTAGGTGTCTGCATTCTGAGATAATCAGCCATGAAGTAACACTGCTTCCACCTGCATTTTATAAGATGATTTATTGAGAATGACTTATAGCTGGGGTGAGTATTTCTAGATACAACTTGAAAAAAAAATTCTCCAAGATAAGGTGACTATGCCTTTGATTTTCATCAGTGGCTTTGAGACCTTTGGCTGTCTATTCGAGCTTGTCAGAGATTCATCTTCTAGTAATGTTGCTGGGCCTCCTGAGCTGCCCCAATGTCCAGTGCAGGACAGAGGGTAGGAAGAGTCTTGTCTGTTTTGCTCCTGTCTTAGTGGAGCTGCTCAATCTGCTGTGAGAGGGCACCGTGCCCAAACGGGGCAGAATCAGGAGGACACAAGCTACTGTTCTCTGGGTTCTTGTGAGTTCTTTGACATATGGCCCAAAAAGTCACAAACTCGCTATACTGTGATTATTATGCAGGCATTATTTTTCTTGGAAATTCAGAAGATGAATTAAGTGTTTACAACAAATGAAAACTCAGTGTTTACTCTTTGAGGTGGGGTTGGGGCTAAACTTCTCTAAACATATATTTGAAATGACTTTTTGACATGCCATTTTTTTATTAAAGAGAATCACACAATGAAGCTTCATTTAAATACCTAGTCCTAGAAGAGGGATGTCTGGATCACACACTGGGATAGGAGAATCTCCCACCACCCAGAGCCTGTGGTGCACCTCCATCCTATTCCCCAAAGGGAATAGGATGTGGCCTTCTGAGGACTATTTTCACCTGCTCAAACTTTGCCTGATTTTGGTTCCTGAGCCCCCCACCTCATGTCAACACAGGCTTGTATAAGTCCAAGTTCTGCCCTGAGGTAGCAGCAGATCCATGCGAAGCCACTGCACACCATTCTAGTTAGGAGAAACACCAGCCTCCACCAGTGAGATATCACACATACACACACACACACACACACACACACACACACACACACACACACACACACATATGCTCTGGTATACTTAAGTATGGCTCCTACAGGTGACCCCTCCCAGGGGGCACAGTCCTGGCTGCAGGGCTGGGGCTTGGCCTCATGGTCATCGGCCACCAGCTTGTCAGGGTGGTCCCTAGCGAGTAACAGGCGCTCTTGAATCTGCCTGTGGATGTCCAGCTGTAGCCTACACATCTGTTCCTGCAGCTCACTGATCACATTCAGAACTGACTGTGGGAAGGAAGAGAAAAGAGAGAAAAGCACACAAGGTCAGTCACCTTCAGATCCAGACCTCCCTGGAGAGCAGATGAGAAGGAAAGGAAGTTTGCAGAGGGTAAGCATGATGGGGAAGAAAGGGTGACCCCCGGTCCATGGCCAGGCCCCTCTCTGATAAACATAAAACATGTCATTTCCCCCCCTTAGTTCTGCTCCATCCTTGGACCTGTCTTGAAGATTGACATCTACTTTTTGCCATACTGGATGGCTATTCTTCTAATGTGCCTTCTAACCAAGGCACAGAGAGTTTGGCAGATCCCTTCATCCAAGCAGAAGCAGCAGCAAAGGTAGATGACACAGAGCCCAGGCACACTCCCTCCACACCTACAGCCATGCTACATGTCATGCCAACACCTGAGAACAGGTGAGCTCCAGAGCACACACACTTGTGTGTAATGATGCACCCCCAACTCTAACCCCATCCAGATGTTAATCGGCTTATTTGAATATCCAGCCTATATTCCTCCATCCTGTCAAATGGTGTTCCGAGCAATGTTTTTGTATCAATGCACTGGAACATTTCCAGCCAAACAATGAGCTAAGTCTGATGAAACTTATACCTTAATCTGTATGCATGCATTGGGATGGGTGTGTGTGTGTGTGTGCATGCATGCGTGTGCACAAGAGTGTTGAGGCCAAGATGCATGAATCAAAAGTCAGCAGACAACTCAGAGGAATTGGTTCTCTCCTTCCACCTCGTGGCAGACTGGCATCGTCACTGGCGCACAGCCTCACCCACTGAGGCACCTCACTGGCCTGTGACTTCCTACTTCGTTTTCAAGGTTCTCACATCCCTCAGAGGTTTGGCTCTAATCTTTTTCTGCCAGTTTTAAAATTAAGATGAGAATGTTTTGTTTCCAGATTTCCTGAACTTGCTCATACAGTGACAGGGCCGAAGCTCTGTGGCGCAGCGCTTACCTAGCATGCACAAGGTCCAGGCTTAGATCCCTAGCACACACAGGAACTTAATTTTTTTTGCTAATATTAAAATATATTGAGCCACATCTAGAGCTGGGGAGATAGTCCGTCAGGAGGGCCTGAATTTGATTGTCAGAATTTACGAAGAAAAAGACAGAAGAAACAGAAGGAACAACAAAAAAACTCACTGGAAACATTCAGTGTGGAACTGCAGTTCTTTGTACCTATTATAGGCAGGGCGAGAAACAAGCGCACTTTCTCATTCCTCTTATTAAAAAGATACCTTTCTTTTAAAAGGCTATTGTTCTTAGCATTGTTTGGAGTTTGCCCTTCCTCATATGGATCACACAGGTGCACCTCTGTCCTTAGTAAATGCCCTTTCCATCTCTTGTGCTGGTCCCTATGAAACCTAGTTTCCCTGAAGGAAACTACACTAAGCCCGTCCCTCTTACTGACACTGCACACAGTCAGACCTTATTTCTCAGCAGTTCAGGATGGTTCAGTGTCTCCTCTCTAGAGTACCCAGCCTGTGCTTAGCTTTGTCCTCACTCGGGTTCATGAATTTCTGACTAACAGGTACTCTCATACCCCTACCATTTTACGGTATTAGTCAGGCTCCCCTCCATTTCCCTAACTGAAGCCAAGTCCATTTCCTCAGTTTTGTTCCCTGGTCTCTGAGTAAGAAAAGTGAGAAAAACCACCAAACATATTTGATGCACATCAGCTTTGACTGTGGACTTTACAGATCCAGAAAGACAGGCGGTGGTGGTACACACCTTTAATCCCAGCACTCGGGAGGCAGAGGCAGGCAGATCTCTGAGAGTTCGAGAACAGCCTGGTCTACAAGAGCTAGTTCCAGGACGGGCTCCAAAGCTACAGAGAAGCTCTCTCTCAGAGAACTAAAAAAATCCAGACAGCATCTATTCCCTTCCTCCCACTTCCGTCCTTATCTGTATCAGGCAGCACGCAGATGTAGGCCAGAGGTTGGATACACACCTGTTTTCCTCCCTCTGCCTCAGCAGGACCAAGCAGTATACTGGTGTGCTGGTCCACTTCCCTAAGCACGCACTGTGATTGTTTTTGTGTCTCAGTCCGTGGACCTGGCGCTGAAACTCTCACTCCAGGGCTGGCCATCCCCTCTTGTACCAGTCTTTTTCTCTCCTATAGGGCAGAGCCTTTGGCAGCACCATTGCATCCTTGGGCTGCCATTCAAGAAGTGCAGGTGACATTTATGAGGCTGTAACTGCTACGGTGTGTTATAACCTCAGCTGACTCTGTATCCACCCCCTTTCCAGGGCTCTTGCTCTCTGCAGCTATCAAACACCTCCCCAATTCATCATCTACCTCACCCGCTTCTTACCTGAAAATCTGCTCACAATTCTCCTTACTTCTTTCCCTCTCCCCCTTCATGCTTGGTTTAACAGTGGCCTGACCCACTCCTAGCATATACTGCTATGTGTGTACAACCTCTATGTTCTGTAGACGGAGAGGGAGATTTGGAAACAGGTCAGAATTTCAAGCACAGGCGCCCTGACTCCTCTGTTCCATTGTGAGCGCTCACACTTGTATAAGATTATTGACTACAGCATCCTACGGAACAGCAAAAACTTGGAAACAATTTAAACGTCCACCAAAAAGAACTCGGTTAGCTGCATTGGGCATAGGCAGATGTTAGAAACTATGCAGATGTAAATACAAGTGAGGAAAGCTTTGCTGTTTACTATCCTTGCCATGGAGAGAAGTGTAAGAGCATTCTGTTTTATAAAAAAGGATGAAATAAAGGAAGCAGAGTATTTGTGTGCATGTGGGGGGGTGTGAACACATGTGGTGTGTGTGTGTGTGTGTGTGTGCACGTGGTTTGTCTGTATGTGCATGTGGGGGGGTTGTGTGCATGTGGTGTGGATGTCTGTGTGCATGCATCCAGTATGTTCATCTGGAATAACTCTGGAAGAAGACGAAACAAATGATAGAACGTGTCTGCTGGCTGAGGACAGGTGTTATGGGAGCTTTTATTATATATCCTTATGAACTTTTGATTTTTTAGCAGTTTCTTTCATATACATGAAAACATAAAATTAATAAAACAAAAACAAAAATAATAAAATTCTTTTCAGCAGGCCAGTTCAGCTCTGAGCAGATATATTCTTCCCTGTACTTGTTCTGTGGTCCAAATCCATCATTCTGGTTGCTCTAGTTCAGAAATCAGAATTTCTTCCTTCTCAGGTACAGAGCACAGGAAGAACACAGTATTTTGTAAGGCACTGTGTGTTCTGCAAGAAAATCCTGAAAATTATTTCTAGTTCTCAATCAGTTGAGATAACCTCACTTCCTGGAATCCATAGCCTGGGCCTCTACTCTCCTCTAACTAGACTCTGACAACTGCTAGAGCCCACCAGTGCCCTCCTATGACCCTAGTGCCGAGGGACTCAGACCCCCTCTAGAGGATCCTTCTGATCAATGTGTGTTTAAAATGTCTTTGCTCTGGGGTACCACAAAGAGGTTTTCTTTTGTTTCTGAAACTTTGTGTCCCATCATCCCAATACTGGTATTTACTTCTCTTGTCAGTCACTCTACTATGATCCTGATTTCAGAAGTACATCTCTTCAGTCTTGGGTAGCTTGAAATGACCCAGAAATACAGTGAAAGGCTAATGAGGAAGACTAAAGCAAACATCTGCATTCACCCACATCTCAGTCCTTGGAAAGGTTGGTCGTCAGGAAACCAGTACTTCCAAACCCCCAGGTATCACAGACTGGCCACCATCTGTACAATGCAAGGACAAGCAGCAGGGTGCTGATTGAAGCCACGTGACTTAGGGTAGGATCAGAACCATGTGTGTTCTGTTCTAAAAAACTGACCCTATTTTCATGGAAACACTGAATCCGAGGATAATGGCCTAACTGCATGCAGGAAGTGTTGTGGCTTGAATTTGAAATGCCTGAGGAAGGCTCATATGTTAAAGGTTTTGTTGATGTGATTGGGGGGAAGTGACTTGCTCATGAGAGCTATGACTTTATTAATAGATTAACCCTTGATGGGTTCATAATTTCATGGTAAGACTGGGAAGTCATAGGAAGTGGGGTCAGGTTAGAGAAAGTGTGTCAATGGAGGCATGTATCTTGCTCCAGCCCCTTCCTGTTTCTCTCTGCTTCTTAGCTGTCCTGGCCTAAACAACCTTCTCTGCCACATGTCCCTATTGCTGTGGTCTTCTGCCTCACTGCAGGGAAGCCAGCCTGGAACTCCTGAAACCCTGAGTCAATAAATCTGTCTCCCTCAAATTCATTTTCATTTTTATTTTGCACAGCATATTACTAGATCTTATGTGTCAAAGACCCCCCGCCACAGACTCATGTAGTTATATACTTCATGTCTACATGGTGGCACCATCTTAGGGGCTTTGGACTAATGAGGAGGTGAAGTCTACATGGAGGAACCAAGCCCTGGTTCTAATCAGAGCTCTCTCTGTTTCCTGATCTAATGATATATCACAAGCCATGCCTCAAGCTTCTTCTACCATGGAGTCCCATTTACTGTGCTTTCTTTACAATGACACACTGTATTGCATAAACTTTGAGTTCAAAGATAAATAATAAGCCGTTTTTACAGTGGTCCATACCTTTAATCCCAGCACTCAGGTGGCAGAAGCAGGCCCACTTCTGAGTTCCAGACTAGTCTGGTCCACAGTGAGTTCTAGGACAGTCAGGGCAACACAGAGAAACACTGACTAAAAAAACTAATAATAAAATAATAACGATGATGGTGAGAAACAATGTTTCCTTCCTTCTTGCTTCCGTCAGGGATTCTATCACAGCAACAAGAGAAGTGTCTACACAGTGACAAAGCTGTCAGAAATGGACTTCCCTTCTGGCTATCTCAGAACGGAAAACAAAATCTGACCTTTTCTAAACCACACCCAGCCTTGGGCACAAGCATTCACTGGTAAAACTGTGCAGGATAGGAATGGAAGAGGCATTCCCTTTTTATGCGGTTCCAACCACGAGTGACCTGAGCTAGCAAAATGTCTCACTCCAGCATTTCCATCACATGACAGCAGTAAGACTTCAGCGGCACTCTCGGTATTCAGCCACCGGTGTTCCACATAGCTTCCAGCAGAGGCTGAGGTCCTGGGCAGACCAGCAGAGTAAGCTCAATTACAATAAGGAGGAATACATTTCAGGTCATGTGGCTGCTCACTGCCTCTCACAGGTTTGAACAGCCTACAAAATTCCTTCACATGGAAACCTAATATTTGTTCTGGCAACTGGGAAAAGCAGTGATCTGGCAGGATGGAGGCCAGGAGCTTGAGAGCTCTGTTGCCTCATGTATGAACAGCCTGCTAGAAAACAACCCCAAACTTGGCTTTAAAAACAATCCCACAGAGACGCCAGCTAGCAAGCAGGGAAGTGACTGCTTTAGTGCACAGATCACAGAAGGGGGCATTCACCTCCTTCGCGAATCCCCAAGAAGGAACTGAGTTACCTGGCTCTACATTAATTCTGCATTTTCTTCACGGATGAACTGACTCTCACACTCACACCCACCAAGTGGTGCCAACCCCTGAGTGCCAGGCCCAGTCAGGCATATGAGACTCACAATGACCCTACAACTTTTGCTGGAACCATTAAGAAAGAATATATGTAGATGTCAGTCTAGCACTACAGATGGCCATCTTTGCCATAGACTGGCAAACAGAATCAAGGGTTTCTAGAGGCACAGTGAGATTGTCTGGCTCTAATCATGCTGTGCTCTAACCCTAGACTTCTCAAGTTGGGTCTTCTAACAACTCCTTCTTCTTCTCCCACAACCCCCTCTCTTTCCCGCTAATGGTTTTAAACTGTGACCATTTAACACCCTTCACAGAGCTCTCTGACATCTGCCTCTAAGCCCCTAATGTATGCTCACACATCACACACCCTGGGGGCACTGCTAACAGGAGACTGGACTGTTTCCCTTCAACAACGAAGAAACAGGCCACAGAGATCAGCTTTCAGTCTAGGTGAACTTTGCATCGTGTGAACGATGCATCCAGCTGTCAGTAAGGAATCATAAAAGCTAGCTACTACTGCATGGCCACACTAAGCTGGGGCTACAGGCGATATACACAAGTGATCCTCCAGTCCTAAGAATGACTAAGGAAATAGCAAGGATTACTGCTGTCTTATAGAAATAAATAAGCAAAAAAGAATAACTAGAGATTTGGGAACTAAATTAACAGGTAGGAGCTCGAAGCCAGGGACTATTCAAGCATTATTCAAAGTTAGAGATGGGACCCAACAATTGGCACTCTTAATAGAAGCTCCTGTCCATAGCTCACTACAGCTCTCTTCCTGTGACCATTACACATCTTACTGAGAAACATGTTCTCAAAAGCAGTTCAAGGGTTAGGCAGTGGTGGTGCACACCTTTAATCCCAGCACTCAGGAGGCAGAGACAGGTGGATCTCCATGAGTTTGAGGCCAGCTGGTCTACCAAGTGAGTTCTCTAACAGAGAAACCCTGTCTTGGAAAAACCAAGGCAGAGGGGGGTAAGCAATTCGAGGAACATCCTCTGACATATTAGAAGTGGCCCAAGCTCTGTTATCAACCCCCACGCCCCCCCCCAAAAAAAACACGGCAGATGTCAGTGCAAACAATGTTAGCACTTATCAGAAAGGACCAATTTCCATCTTTTGACTCTTGAGAGAGCTGAATAGTAGAAACTGAATATAAACCAAGAGTTTACAAAATGCCAAACACCATAAGAGCACTCAACATCTGTGATTTAATACATTCATTATCGATAGGCATTCAACATCTGCGATTTATTTATTTAGTCTATAACACATTAATTGTATTTTATAGATAAAGAAATTGAAGTTCATGCAAACTATACAACTAATTTGTTGAAGCCCAAAGAGTTGCTGAGTAGATCAGTCAGTAAACAAGCCAGGGTTTCCCTAAACTTCAAACTACCCCTTCCGTGTGTCATAACGCCTGGTGTGAACACAGAACACGAAGGCAATTGTCTAGAGTTAAAACGTGCTGCTCCTTGTAAAGAAGGTGTTCTGGGCCTAAAATCCTCCAAACTCTTATCTAAAATTGGCTCTGGCACATTCTAACCAGTGATATATGGAGCCTGAAAAACAAAACAAGCAAACATTCTTCCAGAGACAGCCTGCATGTGGGCTCCCCCACACGACTCATCAAGAGGAAAGGAAAGCAAAGCACACAAACGTGGCAGTGTGGACAATGGAATGTGTGTCTGAAACTGTCCCAGGCCTGCTGCGAGGCTGACTTCCTTCCTGCTGCTGTCCTTACCTTAGCTTTCACAAAACACGGCTTGTGTCCCTCCTCATGTGTCTGATCCTTCTTCCCTTTCCATCCCTGTCAGCAGTTTGAGGATAGAGCCCTAAAGCCAAAACTGAGTGGTTTGGGCATTGCTGCAATGTGCAGTGACAGCAAAACCCGATAACTTGGTATTAAACAGATCATTGTGCCTCTAGTGCATGAATATTCCCGGTACCCAGCGCCTGCTGGGACTGCAGCTGGCCAGACAGCCTAGTGGTCTAGCAGTCCAGGCCCTACCTCACCCCACCCTGACAGGACGCATCACACTCACCTCTGCTTTTCTCTGCTTCTCCTCTTGTTCTCTTTGCTCTTTCTCCATACCGACCAGCTTGAGCTTCAGCTCAGACACCTCAGTCATCAGATCCAGTTTCTGGGTTTCCAGAGATGTGCGACTTAGCAGTTCCT
Organism: Microtus ochrogaster; assembly: GCF_000317375.1. Classification (NCBI taxonomy): domain Eukaryota; kingdom Metazoa; phylum Chordata; class Mammalia; order Rodentia; family Cricetidae; genus Microtus; species Microtus ochrogaster. The sequence continues at coordinate 12,217,469 of NC_022015.1, forward strand.
GTAAGCAAAGATGGATCTCAGCGTCATAAGCCACCATGGCTACAAGGCCTGTTGCAGTTCCATCCATAGCACATAAGGCAACATCTGCGCTGTGTCTTATACTGCCTAGAGGACTACTGCACAGCAGCCATGGTCTGCTACGAGAGGTCACATGGGGACAGCACAACCCCTGACATCACCCAGCATCCTTTGAAAGACATTTCGCAAAAGAACATATTTCTCCATAGTAACCATTATTAATTATTTTCAGAGACTATGAATGGGCACTTTCAAAGGATGGGTATTTCCCATCTCTGTTCTCAAGGCAAAGCAGCAAGCCCTCTCAATCAGAACAAAGGAATATGAACTCATGTTGACAACATAGTTTTTAAAAATAGAAATTTCTAGACCAGCTCCAGGGTACAATCAAACATCAGTCTAGTTTTCTACAAATCTCAGCATAAGACATCATTACAATAAATCCAGAGATGTCCTGATGAGTGGTTCTGTGAGATGACTTTCCTGAACTAAACGAAAATTACAACTGACTACTATGGTATGTAGACGAATATATTTTCTACTGATTATTTCTATTCCTGCTGTCACTAGAACAGTGGCTGACAACCAAATACCCCAGCTCCTGGACACCAAACCTTCCATAAACACACAGTTATTAAACACAAACGGGAGGAAACAACAGAGGATATAGGCAAGACAGCTCCTGAAGCGTTATTAAGGACCAGAAATACTTCCAGCAGTATAAAATTAATGTTTTTACATCAGCAAATGGTGATATTCAGATGATCAAAAATTCTGGCCCATAGTAGACCCTTATCTATACAGGTCCTAGCAGTGAGGATACACAAAAAATCAGAACAGCATCTGGAAAAGAAACAACCTCCTGCATGATCTGAACACTGCATCATCTCAGACCACAGAATGATGGTCTCTGATTTCATAGGTCTCAAACTGTTCTGCCATCATGCATCACAGAGGAGTGTGACTAGGAACAGACACTTGCCTAACCCCACCTGAAAGGCCACCAGTCCCTGGTAAATGTGGGCTACAGACTAACTTGACTTTATATCTAGAAGCCCTCTGAGCCCAGGCAATAGGCTCCTCCTGGTCAGCCTGGCTTGAGGCTGGATGGCAGGAACACTAGAGCATTAGAACCATGGGATACTTGGTCAGATGAGATGTCCAAGGTAGTGACAGACTCACATCTGTTGAGTGCCTGCTTTACAGCAAAGATTGCCAGCTGCTTTTATACACATCCTCTTAACACTCCTTCTCAGGGATTTGCCAGTAAATACTGGCATCTGAATTTTACAGATGAGAAAACAGGCCCAGGGAAAGAAAGCAAATCTGCCAAGGACATAACGCTAAACACAAGCAGGGTTAGTTTGTAAGCTATGACCTATTTGACTTCAGAATTCATTCCCGTTGGAGGTATCATCCTGTTTTCCAAGCTGGGGTGGGAGGTGTGTGCTGTGAAGTAAAGAATTTAAAGAAAAATAACAAAATGTTGAAAAAGGTAGTTAACAAACATTCACTGAGCCCACTTAGACTGGCAGGGCTTCACTGAACACTGAACACTGAAAACTCTGTTGCTGAGGCTCAGCAGGCTATAGAGCAGCTAGAGCAGTTCTTCCCTGGGTGAGAGGACATAGCACAATGATGGCTTCTGAGATGTTCACAACGCTCCCTGCGTATCACTTATTCTCTCCTGTACCCTCTTCCCTCTCGCCATCTCCGTCTTTTACTACACCTTATCTCTTAATTTCTCCATCCTTGCATCTACTTGTCTCGTTCTAAAACCAATTTTAGGCAGTTCACAAAATACATATTTCCAGTAAAAATTATAGCAAGGCTAGAGAAATGGTTCAGTGGATAAAGGACTTGCCATTCAAGTGTGGAGACCTGAGTTCATATCCCTAGAACCTATGTAGTAAGTAGCTAGGCATAGTAGCAACTGACTACAATCCCAATGCTACTATGACAAAACAGAATGCAGACAAAGAAGAGTCCACAGATGCTTTCATACAACACAAGGCATGATATCTATGTCAGAGAAGGTGGAAGGCAAGAAATAACACCCGAGGTTTTCCTATGACCTCCATATCTATGTCATGGTACACACACACACACACACACACTCATGCACACACATGCACACACACACACACTGTACACACACACTGTACACACACACAAAAATAAAAGTTAAAAGTAGGAGGAGACATTAAGGCACATTTATAGTTAGCACAAAACTGATATTACTGCAGACAACTGGGGGTGAATCCCAACACGAAGATATACAAGCTTTCAAGATGCCTATGCGAATGGACAAAAGGACAATTCCACAAGGTAGATCCATAAGGACAATTATTCTGGAGTGCTGAGATCTAACAAAAGAGAGTCTTCTGTAGACATCATCTGGTTCTAAACACCTACCAGAGGCCAACACTTAGAATCATGACAATTGCAACACAATCCCTGTGGGCTGCCACATGCTCTTAGATGATGACAACACACTTCTGTGCAGGACTCTGCATTCCAGACATTGCTCTGGGGAACTTTTAAAAGCCTTACACTGTATCTAAGTCTCCTCCGCTCTGGCCACTGTCAAAGTCCCCTCGTCGTTTAAACTCCCAGGTTGTAATCAGTCACAGTAGTGTTGCAGCTGATGAGGACAGTGCTGTAATTAGCTCCAATAGCCACCCCCATTAGTCACGCTGCTGTTGGAATTGGTCATGCTAACATTCCAAGTGGACATTCCGGTTGGACACGCTCAGTGTTAATATGAACGCTGAGGCTGTTTAATTGATTACAGTCCGCTGATAATCCCTAGTGCTTCCGCCTCTTTCAAGCCTTTCATTGATATTCCTGCCTTATCCATGCTGTGACCAATTACTGTTCTAGCACATGAACTCAAAAGAGCCAACCCTCAAGTTAACACCCTGGAAATTCTCGCACATCTGTGTTCACTGCAGCGACGTTCACAGCAGGTACGTCATAGTACCAACATAGGTATCCACTGACTGATGAATGCATAAAGAAAATGTGTATGTATGCACGATGGCAATTTTTTCAGTCATAAAGAACAAAGTTATGTCACTCGTAAGAAGCAGAAATAACCATATTAAACAATTAGGTCACTCATAGAAATAAACATTTTTTTCTCCCAGTTTGAGACGTAAATTTTACATAGCTACATATGTTGTATGTGTACATGATATGACAGACAACTGAAACGGTGTGGAGGAAAAGGGGGAATTACAGATGCTGCAGCGATAGGGAGGGAGGGCACCGGATATGGGGAGATTCGCTGGACTACAGTATATACTTGTATGAAAAGTTTTTGAAAAACTTGATCATAAAAAGAGACATGAAAGCACAAGTTGATAAGAAAAGGGTCAGAAGTGAGACAAGAGAGGGTAATGGGGGAATATGATCAAATTACATTATATACATGTGGGAAGATATCATAATGAGACTCATTATATACAATTAATATAGACTAGTAACAAAGACCAAAAAAAATGGAATTTTTTGTTGTTTTTTGTTTGCTTATTTGTTTTGTTTTTCAAGACAGGGTTTCTCTGTCTAACAGTCAGTCCTGCCTGTCCTGGATGTCGCTTTGTAGACCAGGCAAGCCTTGAACTCACTGAGATCCGCCTGCCTCTGCCTTCCAAGTGCTGGGATTAAAGGCATGTGCCACCACTGCCCGGCTTAGAAAATAGAATTTTAATGCTAATGGTTGTGGGGGTGGGGAGGTGAGGCAGTCTTCAACAAACTTAAGCCAACCCAGCTCAGTTTCTGTATCTTAAAACCCAGTGATGTCTGTGGCCACTATTAGGAATCAGATTCTCTAAAGTGCATAACTTAACAGGCATTAGCTATCCTGCAACCTCAATGCTTCTCCTTCCAACACGAACCGCAGTTGCACCTGACATAGTATATTTCCCTCTCCCTAGTCATCTCAGATGAAGAACACTCTGACCCCACAACCCAATTTATGGAACATCCATCTCCCACCCCAGGCCTGCCTGCAAACCACTATCTGTTCCCATCAATTGTCCACACATATTCCAAGGCAGCACTGTTCAGTTACAGCACAGACTCCCAAACACCCAGAAGCAAGGCAGTTCCCACTCACCCAAGCATTCATCTTTTGATCAATGGCTTTGCTACCTACATTAGGCGATCTGCGTCTCCTCAGGAGCTTCAGCATCCTTGTCAATGACCGTTCCGGCCTGTATCCGCTTGCAGACCTTCTGTTCAGCTTCACACCGAACTCAGCTCCTGAGGGCTTTGCTTCACAGCGGCAGGGTAACAGCTAGGTCCTCATCTGCATCCAGAGTATGTTTGCTTTGCCTCCAGAGTCTTCAACTCTTACGTTCTCTTGTCTGACCTTTTTCAATTATCCCTCTTGCTCCCTCAACCTAGAATTTCTTCTTCTGTGTCCACTGGTTACTTGGTAACTCCATGTTTTCCTGGTCTATCAACTTTCTTTAGCAATATTTGTTCCCCTAGCCACTCTATACTTCGAGGTTTGTCATTTATATCTACACCAGAAAAATCCTCCCCCCCAACACCCCCTGACCCAGAGCTGACCGCCTTTGTTTACCAGGGCCCAGATGGAACCAAATCTGTTTATATTTGTCTCCACTCCTGATGACCTGAGCGGTGCTACTGAAAGTCATTTACTCGTGCCCATTGGTCTCAATACAAACTCATCAGAGCTGATTATAAGTTAACTGCCAATACTGCCTGGTAAAACTTTACATATCCCTGGCTGGTTTCTCTCAGTGACTGCTCCAAATTTCCAAGTTTTAGATCTCACAATGTCCTCTAGTCAAATAACCTCTCCTCCTATCTCTCGACACAATAAAAACTGAACTTACATTCCTTCTTTCAGAGTTTTCCACTATCACCTCATTCATCTCTATTAAATCCCTGTCTTAGTGGGAGCAAACATGCTTGCGTGAGCACGAATGCATGCCTGCGCG
>NC_022015.1:12222573-12227567 GCF_000317375.1 Microtus ochrogaster
GCTAACCTGGCATGACTGCACCCTGTCATCTTATGTCACGTTCTCTCACTTTCATCAACTATTTTGTGTATCCCAGAAAGCTGAAAGTGTTTGCATACATCTGTAACCTTAGCACTCAGAGGCTGAGTGAAGGGGAACCCAGACTGGGCTACACTGACCCTGAAGCCCTCCCCTACCCCTGCAAGAGAGAGAGACCAAGATAGAGACAGAGACAGAGAGTCAGTATATAGACACACACACAAATGTAAAGACAGGGGCACAGAGACAGACACACACAAACGTAAAGGCAGGGTCACAGACACACAGAGTTAAAGAGAGACAGAGACACAGAGAGATAGAAACGGAGAAATGGACACATAAGCACAGAGAGGGGAGAGGGAAAGATGGAAAGTGAGAGAGACAGGGAGAGAGAAAGAAAGAAAGAGAGAAAGAAAGAAAGAAAGAAAGAAAGAGAGAGAGAGAGAAAGAAAGAAAGAGAGAAAGACAGACAGACAGAGCACTACTTACTGAATTTTCCCATTCTGACTGACCTTACCACTTCTGCCCTTCAAGGCATACTCGCACAACTTGGCGAATGTCACAGTTACCTTGGCAGCCAACCAGTGGTCTTTGCTGGCATTCCCTGATCTTCCTCTAGCTAGTAACTCAGATAGACTCCCATTCACTGGGACCTAGCCACTCCCTCACCTTTGTGCTGCCTTGAACGGAGTTCCCATCAAGCTCTGTGCTGGTCTGGGATAGGACCATCAATCATGCACTCTGACCGGCATTTAATCTCGTCCTCACCATCAGTTCTCATTCCTTGGGCTATAAACACGATCAAATTTCTGACATTCTAGAGAAGCCTCCCCTCTGGCCTCCCTTGCCTTTAAAGTACCACCAACTCATAGCTCCTGTCTCTGTATAAGTAAATGTGTGCTGTGTGTGTATATACATGTACATATACATGAGAGAGAGAGAACCCTCCCTCCTGCCCCTCTTCCTTTTACTCCTCAACAAGATGTGTGCCTGCCTGTAGCCTGCCCGCTGCCTTCACCTAAGAGGCGCAAACAGTTTTTACTCTAGGATCCAGTGTCTAAACTTTAGCCATAACTTCTAGGCTTTTACAGAGTCCATGGCATTCATCGGCATACGTTACTGGCTGCCACCTCATCTTCCCTGTACCAGATGCCCATGGTCATTCACTTTGCCCTCCCATCTTCTTTGCTGACTGCATTTATTATGTCTTCTCTAAAGAAGATGTCCCTGTGTCAATGCTGGCTGCCACTCCCAGCACTGGAGTCAGCTCTGGATGCAAACTGCTTGTCTGGAGCTGAGAGGAACCTGCCCAGGCCTCCTGACCTACAGGGTAGGACCCCACTGGGCACTGCTTAGAGTCCTGCAGCTACCATGATGGCTGTGTGGGAGGCAGCAGCAGGTGGGCAGTCCGCTGAGGGGAAGGGGGAGGAAGCTTCCCAAGCAGCACTGCACTTCCTGCCCCTAACTATAGCAAGGTTGCCTGCAATTCAAAAGAAAGCCGGCAAGAAGGAGGAGGGAGGGGCACGGAAGGTCATTCCACTTAGTGTGGAGGGCTGTGAAACTGGTTGGGACTGGTAGAAAAGAGTGAACAAAATTACCACTTGCCCCTCTCTCCTCGCTGCCACCACCAGCTTCTTCTGGCCTCACAAGAGCACTTCCTTTCTCAGAGATGAAAGAAAGTTAACGTCTCAGAGCAGCCAACCATTTCCTTTCTCCCAAGGCTCAGATCCTGACTAGAGCTGATAAAAAAAAGAAATCTGCCTTTTGACTCATTCTCTCCTTAAAGGGCCACATCTTGAAGCAATTACCTCCATCTTTAAGAGTGGAACATGACCCAGGGAATTACTGTCAAGGGCCTGCAGCCAGCCTGGCAATCTGAAACCAGAATGAAAGAACGGGCTGTGGAAAGACAAGAAAGCAAAACCCTGTACCTTTGCCCTCTGCAGCCAAAGGCTCCAGCCTTGCCACGAAGCTAGGACCACATTCAAGCCTGACTGAGTCTCCTTGAACTCTCAGCCTCACCTGCAACGTGGGTTGACGTACACCACTATGTATGTCTGGACATATAACAACAAGTAAGATAAATCTGAAGAAACTAGGTATTTGTGCCTAAAATCTCTGAGGGGTTTTAGAGAATATTTAAATGCCCATTTTCTTCACTCATGAGTTGCTGCCTTGTAAACCTCCTCAGACAGATCTATGTGTCTGCCAGATCATTTGTGTGGTTATATTTTATATTCTCTTTGATTAAAAAAAAAATTTCCATTTTTTCATGTGTTGCAGGGCCGGTGTCCAGGCCTCCTAACTCTTGCACGGTATCTTCAGGAACACTGGCCATTGGTTTGGCAATCTGTTTCTAACAGAACTGGACTAGCAGGACACAACTTCATGGCCATTACAGCAACTCCATGCATAGCCTTTGGCTTTGTCATGAGGTCTTGGTCCTGTCTGGCTCTGGAGCTTTCTTACTCAGCAGGACACACTTTCACAGGCACAGCCCACTCCTTCCCTTCCATGCTGCCGTGGAAGAAATCTCTACCAAACTCTGGGTCCAATGAGGGTAGGATCAGCAACCATGCATTTTGGACAGTATTTACTATAACCCTCATCATGTTAGTCTCCTATGACGAAAGAGCAGAGACACATGATTTAGAACCCAGACTGCCATCCCCATTCTCTACAAGAAAGAAAACCAGAGAGCAGGAGCTCAGTGGCAGTAGTGCTTGCCTAGCATGCTTGAGACCCAGGCTCAATAATAATAATAATAATAATAATAATAAATTTTTTTAAAAAAGAACAGATTTATTGAGCTTCCCAGATCAACATCCAGGCTCACTGACTCCCAGTCACGTCATATAGCTCAGTAGGCGTCACCTAAACCCTGGGGCTCTTAGTTTAGGCTGGAGGCTTGAAACATGCTGATGTTGTTCCCTGGTTCTCAGAGCAGGGTGGTGCCTTCACAAAGTCAGGAAAACTTGCATCCTCCTTCCTTCCTTCCCAAGGTATCTTCAAGCATACTGCAGTCTCGGTGGACCTGTCGCTATGCTGCTTCTATATACTTCTGGTTTATCTACTGCCAAGGGAGGTGTTTTCTCCTGGGGACTGGATGAGTTTGGGTTCAGCTGCACCAGCTAGCAGGCAGATCAGTGGTGAGCAGTGGCTGGGCTGGGACAGTCTGAGGAAGTCAGAGGAGGCCTGTCTTATGAGTTGGGTGAGAGGTTAGCCTCTTCCCTCTGGGCTCCTGGAAGGAGTCTGACACTGGAACAGCAGCTGTGGGGAAAGGCAGCTCAGAGGGACTGCTGGAACTTAGACATTGCCCCTGGTTTGGGGCAATGTATATTGTATCTGGATTAAGAGAATGGCCCCCACAGACACGTTTAGATGTTTGGTCCCCAGTTGTTTGAACTGTTTGGGAAGGGTTAAGAGATGTGATCCTGGTGGAGGAGGTCTGCCGTTGTGCCATTGGTGGTGGCTTTGAGGTTCCAAAAGCCCACACTACTGCAGGAGAATTATCTGCATTCTGTCAATCATGTATTTTAATAAAACACTGATTGGCAAGGCAAAAAGTATAGGTGGGTCAACCAGACAGGAAGTAGAGGCGGGGCGATGAGAACAGGAGAATGCTGGAAAGGAGGAAGCCCATTCTTCCCACTCCTGCCCAGACCACCGAGAAGCAAGATGTAACCTGCCGGCTGAGAAAGGTACTGAGCCATGTGGCTAACATAGATAAGAACAATGATTTAATATAAGCTACAAGAGCTAATAAGTAGCCTGACCTAATGGGCCAATCATTTTATATCTAATGCAGACTCTCTGTGTGATTTCTTTGGGGCTTGCTGGCTGTGGGGTACCGGGTGGGACAGAAACCCCAATGAGCCGGCCCTCATGTTACACCACACCATTCCCCAGGTGGCTCTCACTTGCCTCAAGTCTGTGGATAAGAATGTAAGATACTACTCTAGCACTTCGCCTGCCTGCCGCCATGTTCCCAGACATGATGATCATAAACTCTAACCCTGTAGTAATATGAACCCCCTAATAAACTCTTTCTTTTATAAATTGCCTTTGTCAGGGTGTCTTAACTGAGTAATTAAGTAACTGAGACAGTCTCCAAGTATTATTCCAGCCTGTGGGTGGAACAGTCCAGAGCATATATTCAGGCTAGAGATCTCTAGGCCAGGCATGACCCATAGTAGCTTACTCTATATTTCATACAGGACAAGTCAAAAATGAAATAAGTGTCAAATTTTTAAAACATCTTTAAATATTTAATTTTTACCTGTGTTAAAAAATAAAAAAGAAAAGAAAAGAAAAAGAAAAAACCAGCAACTAACTAGACTACCTTGCATTACTGGGTCCACAAAGGCAGTGTGCAGTGTTATTTAGACCAGTGCATCTAGGGGAAGTAATGGCTTCTGGGAAGGCCCCACTGGAGGGAAAGACCTCATCCAGAGCAAAGGGGCAGGTCTGGAAGGATAGAAATGGTCTCCCAGGCTGGCAGAAAGAAGCAATTGTGTCCACTCTCTGCCTCTAGGCCGTGAGTCATTCTTGTTCCAACCACCAGAAGCCAAGAGCCCTGCAGCGAAGGATATTTTAGCCAAACTGGGCAAGCCTCTTCCTGCCCTAGTTCACAGGACATATACATATTCCTAGCTGTAAACAGCATTGTATCAGCACTGTGGGGCAAGAACCAAGGGTCTTCACAAACAGCACCAAGCAGATTCCATGACAGCAATAGCACTGAACTTAAGATCTAGAGCTGAAACCACCAAGTTCAACAAACACCTACTGGGAGTTGAGGCTCAAATGTGTCTCATAATAGGAACGTGTAATTTTTTATGAAATGCACCCTTAAAAGACTGAGAGGTCATACCGAAGGTCAAGGACACAGAACTTAGTCAAATTCTAGGTCATACCGAAGGTTAAGGACACAGAACTTAGTCAAATTCTAGGTCATACCGAAGGTTAAGGACACA
>NC_022015.1:12227748-12237946 GCF_000317375.1 Microtus ochrogaster
AAGGTTAAGGACACAGAACTTGGTCAAATTCTAGAAGCGACAAATGCTGAGCCACCCTTACTTCAATTTGTAGCAGGTGAAGGATGACATCACATCTACTGCATAAGCAAATCAATAACCCAATACCTCACTCACAGCACATAACACAGAATTAGGATACACGGGATACAAAAGCCAATCAGCCTAAGACGTTTCACAAGTCCCAAATGCTTTCTTAGTGACAGTGCTGACAGATGGGTGAGCCAAGCTCTGTGGAGGCACTGCTGGCCCCCGTCAGACTCCTCAACAGACAGGAACTCTGCTGTAGTGGGAAGCAGTCAAGCAGACAATGCTAGCACTACAATGCAGCCATTCTCTAAGCTCTAACCATGGCTTCTAGCCAGGTGCCATCTTCCTGAAAGGTCAGCCCTCAGACATTCTAGTGCACTCGCTCACTTTCACACTCAGATGGTCAGGGTCTCTCTGAACTGTTTACAACTGCCTATCATCGTCCTTCCTTACCCGCCTGCATCCAACCACACCTCAAGCAGACCTGAAAGTTCAATCCCCGTATGTTTCATAAAAGATATTTTCCCCCATCAGACTATTTTCTTTCCCAGGTAGTCAAAAGATAGATTAATTTTTTTCTTCTAAAAAGGACCTGTTGCTAATCATAATTTCTCAGGAAAAACTGTAAGAAAAATGGTATATAATCTAAGCAAAATCAAACTGAGCCATAAACACGGTAATTTATTAATCAGGAGAAGATAGCAAATTAATTGCAACTTCCATGCCGCTGCAACCAGTGTTTTGTTTTATTTTTCGAGACAGGGTTTCTCTGTGTAGCCCTGGTTGTCCTGGAACTCATGCCAGACGGACCTTGAACTCAGAGATCCACCTGCCTCTGCCTCCAGACTACTGGGGTTAAAGCCTTGTGCCGCCACCACCTGGCAACTAGTTTTTATAAAGACACATCCATCAAGATACTGATTTACCTTTTCTTCCCTTAAATTCTTCAAATGCACCCAAACAAAACTACCACACCCCAAAACTATGACATCTACGCTAAGGCCAACAGTAGAAAGCAAACACTGTGTTCACAGGCTGGTCCTACAGAGCTCTGAGGAAAGGACTATAATCAGTCATCTAAGTAAACCCACTCATTTGAAGAGAAAGGCTTTTGTTCTCCGAACAGAGAGTGAGACTTCCCCATGTCAGGTATTACATCAACAGCTACAAAGTGCACACACAGAAGCTTCCAGCACACTTTAATTTTCAAAATAGCTAAAAGTGCAAGGACAACTTCAGCAAAGGAAATCTAGGACTAGGTTGAATCAAAAGTCTAATGGTTTACTCAGCAGACCTTCAAGACTTTTTATTACAATTCAGTACCCCTTTGTAATAGCCCTAACTTACTTTTTACAATATGATACAATTCTTTGGAAAGATGAAGGATGATTAGGTCAATTCTGATATTTTGACTTAAAAAAAAACTGTGATAGTGGAGACAGGTACGCCGCTATATTTTTCAAATGGAAAAGAACCACCACATCATACTGAAGTGTACCAACTTTAAGGACTAGACTGTCCCTCTGTGGGACCACAACTTTGCAAATCATGTGTGCACACACCGGAACTATCAAAAGGATAAGGAAGCAGCTAACTATTGCTTTCCTTTGGGATGTCAACTAAATTACAGTAAGATGGCATTTAGGTGATAATTTCTAATCAAAAGCAACTACAGAGGGAATGACTGAAGTGAGGGTGGGGGAAGAGGCAGAAAACAAGCTGACAGGTTGACTTTCGACAACCCCAGAAGCCGCCCCTTGGCAGGTGACAGCTTCGAAGATAAGATGAAGTGAAGAGGCAAGCAGAGAGCCAGTGCGCCAGTGCTCCAGGACTCTGTCTAACCAGCTCAACAAGTTATTTCCCACAGGCCAGCCCCGCCCCACCGCACCCTCAACGTTCAGGTTGGCTTCACCCGCTGTCTAAACATTGCACAGTGCACAGCCAACCCCACCTCCAGGCATCATGGGAGAGTAAGCAGGAGCCCATACAGGGGCATTTAACACCTGAGCTGCTTCAGGTCCAAAGCCCTCTACTTCACCTGCCCGTACCTGCTGAAGCATCTCTTCGGCAGCATTGAGTTTCACCTGGTGTCCTTCCAGACACACTTCAAGGTCCCGAATCTTCTCTCCTTGGGCTTCCACTTGGTCTGTGAGGACGCTCACCTGTTGTAGAACACAGACAATAGTGGAGGATCTGGACTGCGTGTCAGGCAGAGAAGTTCCCACTGTGGGGTGGGTAAGCTCTGAAAGCAACCTGCTGATGAAGGCCTCTCTTTAGGTGAGTGAGTTGAAGCAGTATCCCAGAGGAAGGCAACTCCAGTTAGAATCTCACCTTACCATGGAATCTTAGCACTGCCTAGATGCCTTGGTCACATTTCCTGCTCTTAACAGACTTCATGAGAGCTGCCTCTGGGCTGGACTCCTACTCCTTATTCCTCTAGTGGGACAGTCCGACTTCAAGGCATATCTCAGCTCTTGCCAGGGTTCTGCCACCTCATGGGGAAGAGCAATCCAAACCTTTATGGAAACCAACCAATGACCTTACTTCTCTCACACGGGTGTGGGGACTGCTCACCTATCAAGTGAGCGTTTGGAAGTAATTAGGAATGTGGGACGCAAAGGGCATGTATTAGCATTGACAGAACTTGGCTCCAGAAAGGTTTCTGTGCTCTACAGGCCAAAACATGACTCTTAAGTCATACAACACCAAAGCCACACTGCACACACATGGAAGAAAGAAGCCATTTTTCTGAAGAACCCTAAGACTGTCTGTGGAAATACTAAGAAAATTACATTGACACAAAGTCGCTTTATGCCCTATATACATACTATAATTGTTTTAGTAGCCTTCTCTATTAGACAGTTGATCCCTAGGATCCTTTCCATGTTTTATTATGAAACAGTTCCATACAGGAAAACAAAAGAGAACAGGAGACCTTCCAAAACTCAAGGAATCAATGAGTAGTAAATCGTGATCTTCTTGGTTGAAGACATGGTGGTCCTTTATACACAGGTTATTCTAATTAATTTCTCATTCTGTAATAATTAATAAAGCATGAAAAAGTTAATATACATTCATTTATGAGTGTTTAAATGAATTTATGAATTAGAAAATTCCTTTTCTTGAAGGCACACATTTAAATGACCCTCTCAATTTTACATATTGTACTTCTAGACCCAAATAAGGAGTAAATGATTGAAACACTCTTAAAGCTGATGCAGGGGTGCACTGTGTGCTGACATTCTAATAATCCAAAGACAGGCTCCTCCCACCAACTAGGCCCATTTAAACATTTAAACAACACGTGTGTGTGTGTGTGTGTGTGTGTGTGTGTGTGTGTATTACTGTTAATATTTCTTATATGTATGGCTGTTTTGTCTGCATGTATATATGTTCAGTGCCCACAGAGGACAAAAGAGGGTGTCAGATACCCTGGGAACTTGAGCTGTTAGTGGCCATGTGGGCGCTGGGAATCAAACCCAGGTCCTCTGGAAGAAAAATCAATGCTCTTCACTGCTGAGCCATCTCTCTAGTCACATATCTTTATTTGGTTTTGATCCTTGTTCCTGAATACTATCAATAGCACATGTCTTTTTAACTGGTAACGAACTACACATTCAAGAGAATGGAGTTCTGGGGAATGGTTGTGCTTCCTGGGATTCAGGGTTTCTGTTATGGGAAGGTGTTTTATAGTTGGTGCCACTACAAGGAATAAAATTTATAAAGCTGTACCATTCTTAGATACCATTGCTGGGGGTCTGTAGAGCAGTACAGGCAACAGGTCAGGTGTACAGAAGACCAAAGACAAAGGGCTTCAGGGTCTTCTGAGCCTGAGGTCAACGCCATGTGACTCAGGAGGTATGGAGATGGCACTAAATACTTCAGAATTCTATCTTCATTCTTTACAAACAAACACTTTTGAGCCCTATATTAAACATAAGTTTAGGAACTGGGAGGGGACAGAAACTATTCTTGTCCTTCTACAAAGAGACCCAGGAAAATGTATTCTGGGTTAAGGGCTCCAACTCATTCAGTGTGACTCAACTACCGTGCAGATTATGCAAGTGGCTATGCCCTGCTGAGAATCGCAGAACCAGCTCCACGGGGCACTACTGAACAGGGCAGGAGCCAGAAGTTGTAAATGATTTGCACACTGCTCCTGGCAGAACAGAATCATGAGGGTCAACTTTCACCTTTATTAGTCAACAGCCCCTCAACTGTGTTCAGATTATTTAGACAGGGGTTAGTCAAGAACTTGGTAAGAACAGAAATGGCTGTGAAAGGGAGCTTTTTTACATGGGTCTTCTTTATTAACTGTAATCCCATCTAAATGGCTATGTGTTGTTCCAATCGTAGCGGGTCCTGTAAAAGTCTGCAGTTTTATACTGCTTGTTATGCAGTCCTAAACTGGACTATCATTTCATGAATCATGTCTTAGGGATGAAGTTTCAAATTCTACACCCTTCAATGGACCTGTGCTATAAAAACAGGCCCCTGCTACCCCTTCTTTCCAGGGACTCCAGCCACAACAGCCCCTTGCTGTTCTGCCCACACACCAAGGGCACTTCATCTCTGTTGGTGGGCTGGACTGATCACCTCCTTTGCCTGGAATGCATTCCTGCAGGTATCCATGATTTACACCCTAGCTTTCTTCTGCCAGGGAGCGCCTGTCTGTACACTGCTTATCTGAATTTATTTTTCTCCATGGTACTTATCACTACCTGAAATATTTTAGGTATTGGTTTGGATTCTGCCCCCGTCCTCCCCCCGCCCTGTCTCTCCTTTTCTCCATTTTATTCACTGATATACCCACAGGATCTAAAACCAGTATCTGACAAACCAGATATTCAATTACTTTATAATGATTTAATTATTTAAAAAATCATTGAAGGGGCTGGAGAGATTGTTCAGTGGCAAGAGCTTTACCAGAGCACCCAGATTCAATTCCCAGCACCTACATAGCAGCTCACAACTGTCTGTAACTCCAGTTCTGGATGATGTAACACTCTCACACAGTCATATATACAGGCAAACACGATTTGAAAAGAGAAAGAAAGAAAAAAGTCAATGAAGCAAATAAAAGAATAAAAGTAGGCTACAAATTATATGTTTGGTATGAGCTCAATCATTTAACGGAGGTGAGAGAGGCACAAGCAAAAGACAGATTTTACCTAATCTGCTTAGTGAAATTCTCAGAATTTCTAGTTTCTGAAAGAATTGATTAATCTTAAGTTTATAAAATAAAAAAGGAAAGAAAGAAAAAGAAATACGCATACTGCCATCTCATGCACAATCCCTACCTAGTGTTCCAAACCTTGGGGCCAACATCAGATCTCAACGTCCCCCTCCTACACTTCCTCCATTTCAGCACAATGGTGTGTGTGTGGTGGGGAGGGTGTCTCATGTGGCTATCCTCAAACCAACTACATAGTTTTGAATTTCTGGGCCTCCTTTTTCCGTCTCCCAAACACAGAGACTACAGGTGTGCACCATCCCAGTGCATTGGGGATGGAATTCAAGGACTTCATGCATATAAGCAAGCACTCTAAAACCTGAATCCCAGCCTTCATCTCCTTAAGGATTATTCTTAATCCTTCAAGCTTTTTAAGAAGCTGAAATTAGGACACTGATCTCTACATTCTCCAAACTGTCGATTCGTATGCAATGCAGAGGAGACCCTGAATACCTGCTTGCGAAATGTATTGGTGCATTCGGGGGATAATACAGCAAAGAGCTCCTTCTGCTGCAATGCAGGCTTTCTAGAAGAACACACAATGTGATGTCCTACCAAGGAACACTGAGTTTTGAAACTCAGTGCTTTGGTGTCCTTTCTTTATGAAAAGTTTCAGAGCTCCACTCCTCTCCTAGAGCAAGAAAGCCCATGCAACCAGAGCAGGGGATCTGGCATTCAAGTGATATGACTGGATCCAGGTTCAGACTCATGGACCAGATTCCATCAACGTGCTCCCTGAGGCTGTGTCACTCAGGGCTCAATTTTATTAGTGACAAAGGATACACTCATCTCCTCTAGCAGACTTACAGGCTCCCAGATAACTGGGCCCAGTTTGCTCATTGCTAGCACCCAGTCTCAACCTGCCCACAGGGCTTGTAGGGTGCACAGAGAGATGCTTAGGAGCACAAGATAAATGAAGGATTCACAGACTAACAATACTTTCCTGCAGAGGATTCCTCCTGGGGAGTCTTCCCTTTCCTGGGGTAGCTAGGGAGCAAGAGGACTCACCTGTAGTATGAGGGACTCTTTATCTCCTTCTAGCCGCGCCAGGCGCTCCTGGTAGGTTTCATTACTAGCAGCACTGTGGTGATTTACCTGGGACTGAAGAGGGGGAAAAACACACTTAAAGGGCTAGAAAAGCACTGACCACTTCCCAATGCAATGCACAATGTGTGCCACTTATAAGGACAGTTTCGACAATGCTATGGGCAAAACTAATCCCAAAACAGAAAGCCTGATTTCAAGACAGCCCAGAGGCCCAGACCACATGCCACTACAAGGTGTGTCCTAGAAGATGGTGAAACCACCCCTGATGACCTCACCCTTGGCTGGAAGAGCCTCAAAAGAGCTTCCAACCAAGCAGCAGGGCTTGACCTGATGAGCCAGGCATGCTGGGTCTGGTTCAGCTGGAGGCCTAGCCTGTAAAGGGTCTGCTTGGAAAGGAGACTGCAGTGAGCACCACTTGTCGAGTGTGCACGTGTGAAAAGTGGGATGACACCCTTGGAATCCTCACCCTTTCCTGCTAGAGCTCTGCAGATTTACATCCTAATCAGTCACAGAGAGAACTGAGAAAACCAATCGGAAGGTCCACTCCAAACTTAGCCATGACAAGAGCGTGTTTCAGCAGCACTTACACTGAGAGCAGTAAGCTTCAATGACACAATTGTGAGCGGAATCTAAGCAAAGAACACCCAGGGGATCTCAATGAGTGAAACAGAGGGGAAAGGATAAATGGGAAGACCTAGGAACTAGAAAGAAAGAGGAGGTGTGAAGTGGCCGAGGAGGACAGACGCCTACAAACTGCCCTGAGCCCGGAGTGGGCTCAGAGCTCCTAACAGCACAAAGCTGGCTCCCAGCCCACCCGTGCTCCCTTCCTCCATCCCAAAGGAAAGGCTGAAACCAGGGATCCACAGCAGCCATGCAGAGGGTTGCCTGCCTCAAACAGTAGATCTCACTGCTCAGTGGGAGAGCTGTTATCCTGATAATCTGGGCTTGACCAGTGTCAATGATCAATTCCTGAGGGAGGTGTTTATCCAGAGAAAAGCACAATTGTGTAAACGGGCAACTCAGAAAAGTCCAGGGTTGTTCCATCTGATCATGAAGCTTATCTCCCCACCAGAAGAGGCTGTCTGACCTGTCTGAGGAAAAGCACCTCCTCTGCCCTTCATCCCAGGTGACGGACAAGTGACAGAATCACCCCCATCTAGAACAACTAGGCGTTTTATAAAATGGAGCCTCACTGGGTTTCGGGTGAAGGGACAGTAGTGGGCTGAGCCTAGGGCATTTCCCAGACAGCTGTACCAGGCGCAGTTGAGATGGCTCTTGGCACCTGGTGACACCACTGCCTTTCCTTCCACTTCAGCTCAAGCCTGCACCATCTAAACACTGTGATAGAATCTCTTTGATGCCACAGACAAAGAGCCTTCACAATCACCAATGGCTCCTTTGTGGATGGCAGTTTACTGCTGCGAGAGTAGTTAATACCCAGGCTCCCCCACGGGGCAGACTTGCCCCCAGCATCCAGAGGTGGGTCACAGCTAACATTTGTTTTCCTGAACCGGTGAGAAGACAACTCTTAGGAGCAGGGCCCATTCTCCTGCTGAAGGACTCACAGTGGGTGGCAATTTTCAGAAGACAGAGAGGAAAGCAGCTAGTCTCCCAAATGTCAATGTATGTCTGATTCCAAGGTCAAAATCACCATTATTTATAAATGGCACTGTCCAGCCATAGAGTCACAACTTGTCCTACAGGAAGGTGGAGAAGGCCAAGGACTAAAGGGTAGATCTAGCCACAAGTCTCTGGCAAGTCCCCACAGCCACTGTGCTGTATGCAGTTATGTACAGTCTGCCCTTACAGTAACTGCTACAATTTTACTTTTCCTTTGCAACATCATTTTTGTCTTATGTGAGACAGGGTTTCATCATGTATCTCACCGTGTAGCCCAAGCTGGCCTTGAACTCATAGCAATCCTTCCTGAGCCTCCCACAGGACCACAGGCCTGTCTCACCAGGCCCCGCTGTAACTCTTGTTTCTGAATGCAAGTCTTACTTTCCCATAGCAAGGTGCAGTCAAAGGTTCAGTCACCACTGAGAGTTGGCAAAGCTCTACAAAACCAGAATGGCTCCTACCAGGAGAGCAGTGATAACTCAGAAGCCTTTCTCCTTTCCCTCCACTTCCTGCAGAGGCACAACTTAGACACCTGACAAACAAACTTAAGGTGGCTGCTATCTCTTTGGGGGGATCTAACATCTGCTCTCTTTAAATCCGCCAATTAAGACTTCTTATGGGAAACCAAGTAATTGCATGGTGCCCAGGTCCTGCCTCACTCTCTCTGCCTTTGCTGCTGGATGTTCCTGTGAGTCCCATAGATGGCTACACATCCCGACCATAGTAGTAGAAGCTCTTTCTCTCTCACACTGTGTTTGCACCACTGATGCCATGCCTGAACTCTGACCCCTGACAGTTGAGACCTAGGAAACCCACGCAGGTCATTCTCATACAGATGGTTCTTCCACAGTTACTCTTCCATCCGGGCCTCTGGTGGTTTCTAGGAACAGTACCTGCCAGCTGAGTTGATAACAAAACTCATTCAAACCAGTCCCATATTTTAACACAATGATGCCTCTGCAGTCACCCACTGTAGCAGCCATTTGTACTAACTGACCCAAAGGCCATGGTAAGAAAATAAGTTAAAGTCCTACATTCAAAAAGAAAATGCCTGACACATAGCTCGCAGCACACAGTAGGAAAGGCTGATGGTGCAGGCTCCATCAGCAGCTAGCAGCTAGTATAAGAATCACAATGTGTTAAAAATGAACATAAGGCGGCTAGCACACTAAGTAAGGAGGATCATATGAGGCCAGCCTGGCTGTGTAGTGAGGTTCTGGCAAATAAGTCAGTTTAGAAAATCAAACTGACTACCTAGGAGAGGTCTACTTATTCACAGAGAGACTTTGTATACTGGGATAAACCGCATCTATGATGATACTGTAAACAGAGTTCAGTAAAACTCATTGCTTTCCTGAGGTGCTTACAAAATAGTTGGAAGGATAACACACACAGCAAAGGTCATAGCAGTTCTGAGAGAGGAGCACAGTATTGTCCGAGCACAGCACTCTAGACACACAGCATTCAACAGAAGCCAGGACCTGCTCAGAGCACTTTTCATACAGCCCTTCGTCTTATTTCTTCCCATCGCCTCGTAAAAAAGAGTGTTACTTCTGTTCCCATTTTACAGATAAAGAACTATGGAGCAAGCAGATCATATGTTCAAGTTACTATGTTGTTGCAGGAGCTTTCTGTTGTTTGGGATTAATTCAGGGACAGCTCAACTATAAAATTTAGTTTTTGTGTTGTTTGTGCACTGTGTGACTATTCTCACAGTTGGAAAGTGTCTCTGAGGGAATAGTTAAACAAAAGATGCCTGGTCCATAATTTGGACCACTTACTTACAGCATTTAAAACTCCAGGCTCATATTTATGCCTAGCATAGAAACACAAGATGGGCCGTGAAAAAAAGCACGATACAAAAGTGGCCCGTGGCAGGACGATGAAATGCAACACAATTTTAAAGCTGTTTACATATGGGTGGAAAACAGAAGCTTCCAGAAGGTTACCTCATAGCCTTTAGCAGTATTTTCTTCTAGGGAAAGGTCAGAGATGAGATAAAGGCCAATGGGACTTCAGCCTAATAGCTGAGTTTCTTAAAAAGATTTTTTCCTTGGGCTGACAAGGTAGCTCAGGAGGTACAAGTTCTCACTGCCAAGACCATGTGGATCCACATGGTAAAATGCAAGAATCCTGACTCTCGAAAGTTGTCCTTTGCTCTTTCGTTTGCACCATGGTGTGTGCACACAGGAAGGAAGGAAGGAAGGAAGGAAGGAAGGAAGGAAGGAAGGAAGGAAGGAAGGAAGGAAG
>NC_022015.1:12238046-12240991 GCF_000317375.1 Microtus ochrogaster
AAGGAAGGAAGGAAGGAAGGAAGGAACGAAGGAACGAAGGAACGAAGGAACGAAGGAACGATGGAAGACAGGCAGACAGATAGATGCCAATAGTGAAAATTGTTTCAGCACTCTAAGTCAAGGCAGTTACCTTAAAGTATTGGGAGAAGGGGGAGCATGTGTTCTGTATGAAACCTGGACTGTGGAAGAACATTGCTCGCATTCTAATATATTCCACAGTGAAACACCCTACCTCCCTAATATCACAGAAGTTGAAACAAGGTATGCAGGGTCTCTAAAGATTTCTCGTGTGTTGGTCAAGAACTTTTTAGAGACAAATCACATTTGTCCCCTTTCGAAGCATGACTCTACAAACACAGGGTAAAGGCTGGACTCCGTCCTTTAAAATTCCAATCCCAGGGGCTGGAGAGGCTCAGGGGGTAAGAGTACTGGCTGCTCTTGCAGAGAACCCAGGGTCAGTTCCCTGCACCAAAAGTAAAAGACCCACTACTACCTCTTGTAACTGCAGATCCAGGAGTCTGTCACCTCCTTCTGGCCTCCATGGGCACCTTCACTCATAGGGTATACAGGCTTAGGAGCAAACACTCATACATATATATATAAAATACAATCTTACAAATCTTTTAGAAAACAAAAAAATCTCAAATCTCTTGGAGGCTAATTACAAAACAAGAACAAGAGCTGTCATTCCAATACCTTCCCTAAGCCTTGGGAGTCATATTCCAAAGTCCTGGGAATTGAAAAAACATGTTTCTTTGACTCAAAGGTCATCTTATTTTCTATAGGACTAGTTGCCACCACTGGAGCTGAGCAGGCCTAACAAGCACATAGCCTAAGGGTGGACTTTCTAAACACTAGTATGATAGGCTTTATGAAAATGTAGTGCCATGGGTGGTGGTTTTGGTTGGAGATCTTGGGATGTATCCTAAGAGTTAGTCAGTTTTAGTTATTAGAAGAGCAGTCACAGGATGGCGGGAAGCCTGGTGTGTCTAAGAGAGATGCGACTGGCCATCAAGGTCCAGCAGGAAAGCCGGGC
The DNA here is from genome assembly GCF_000317375.1 of Microtus ochrogaster. Classification (NCBI taxonomy): domain Eukaryota; kingdom Metazoa; phylum Chordata; class Mammalia; order Rodentia; family Cricetidae; genus Microtus; species Microtus ochrogaster. Next base: position 12,239,083 of record NC_022015.1, read on the forward strand.
AGTGGTGGCGCACCCTTTTATTTCCAGCACTCCGGAAACAGAGGCTGGTGGATCTCTGTGAATTTGAGGTCAGCCTGGTCTACAAGAGCTAATTCCAGAACAGGCTCCAAAGCTACAGAAAAGCCCTGTCTCAGAAAAAAAGATCCAGCAGGAGTAATATCTGGATAGAGTGAAGTTTGGACCTATATAAAAATACCGAGCTATCATGCTACCATTAAAACCCTCACATCTCTCCCTGGGACTTTAAGATATTTACCATTTTTAAACTACCTGTTTAATTTATTTACTTTTTATGTGTATGAATATTCTGTTTGCATGTATGTCTATCCACCATGTGTGCCTGGTCCTATGGAGGTCAGAAGAGGGTATCAAAGTACCCTGGAATTGGAGTTACAGACAGTCATGAGCTGCCATGCAGGTGTATGTCTATGTACCATGTGTGCCTGGTCCTATGGAGGTCAGAAGAGGGTATCAAAGTACCCTGGAATTGGAGTTACAGACAGTCATGAGCTGCCATGCAGGTGTGAGGAATAAAACACAGAACATCTGCAAGAGCATGTGTTCTTAACCACTGAGCCACCTCTCCAGCTCCCAAGTATTTTCTCTGGATAAGTTCCTCCTGCACCGAAAGCTTGAAGTTGAATGTAGGCTCAAGAAATAAGAGCCTACATCTTGCAGGACACTGCAATTTAGTTGGTAATGAGCCTATCAGGAGATAGTCAGGTCTCCAAAAAGAAACCTTACACACGTGAGAACCCCAGACTGTTCAACTTCCCCCTTGTTGTTTTTCTAAGGGAGAGAAGTAAAGAAAGCTTGAATTAATTACTCTTGGCGGAGGATCCTTCTCAACTCTGCCTTAATGGAATCATCCCTTGTCCACAGTGGGCCAAGATCATCACCTCTACTGGAGCCAAGAGTCATGAGCGATAAAATGAACAAAAGAAAAGGAGGGAGGAAGCAAGCGAAGTGGGGGGAGAGAGGAGATAATGAAAAGTGAGAGAAGAAAAAGAGAGGGAAAGAAGGAGGGAGGGAGGAAGAGGGGGAGGAGGAGGAAGGGAAAGAGAGAGAGAGAATATGAATGAATGAATGAATGAATGACAATCATCCAAAACCAGGATGATATCTCTTCCCTGGTCTATGCTGTAAAAAGCAGAGACATATACTGAGCCTTTTTATTAGTCCTATGAGTCTAGTCTTTGGATTAGATCAAACTGAGTTTCTGCTATTTGTACAAAAAATCTTGGCTAATGCATTTGTCTCAACATGATCACCGAAGCGTATTCCTCTGGGAACAGATTCATAGGAAAGAATTCTTGCAATTTGCATATAGTACTAAATTACAAAGGAATTCTGCCTTCCCTTGTTTGATTTGCTTAGGCTGGCAATTTTTAAAACCAGGCAGTCAGTTCTAAACCCACTGTAGTTAAAACCAGGATAGCAGGATTATCCTATCAAGAGCTAATGTGCGGCTCAGGGTGTGTCTGTGTGGGGATATACTGGGATTAAAAGGGCAGTGAGTCTCTTTTGTTTGAGGAAAGGATGGCTTTCTATCCACCACCTGTCTGCCTCCAGGAAGGTGAAGACAAGAGATGAGTACAAGAATAAATTGACCCAGGGGCATGTAGTAGGGTGGAGTGGGAGAAAGAAAAAAATATAAAAAGAAAACATGAAATTAAACAGAAACTGAAGTCCAAAAGATAAAGATGAAATGGAATACATACAATGTCAGGTAAATAAGAATATAAGCCTATCTATTTAAGAGGCTGTGCTGAAACAATTTCTAAGTCGTACACAGCTGTACACAGGGCTGGGACCTGGGAGACTCAAAACTACAGGCTCTCTGGGCCCCATTCATTATGCAACTAGACCTGAAGGCAGAGGAACTCTAATATGTTGCTGGAGGCTTCAA
>NC_022015.1:12241257-12244262 GCF_000317375.1 Microtus ochrogaster
AAAATATAAAAATGTGTGGGACTAAAAGCAGAGAGTGCTTTTTAAAGCAGGGTGCTTTAGGAATTCCTTCATGTTGTAAACAGCCTTTGAATGCTCAAAAGAATATGGAAATCATTTAAATGGCTTTGTCTAAGCCCAGAAAGCAAGGTTCAGTTAGAAGAAGCAGTTAATCCCCACTCCTGAGAGTTTTAATTAACTTCCCATTTTGTTCAAGAGAACAAGAGGCAGTATTTCTCATCAGGACATCTAAGAAGTATCTCTGAAGATCTGTGCAAACAACCCAGAGGAACAATAACCGAAAGGCAGGAAAGGAAAGTAAGAAGAGCCTGACTGGCCACACAAAATGCACTGCTGGCCAACAGGACTGGACTCACGCCTTCGGCACGGCACACAGCTGAAGCCATGCTCACTTTTCCACTGCCCCGAAAAGGTGCCTGTGGCTTGAGTCAGATTTTCATGACCGCAAGTTTTCCCTCTTTACAAACATTTTGTTGTGCACTCTAAGTACTCTGTGCCACACACATATTTATAATGAATACAGCAAAAATTTCAATATTCAGAAAAGCCCACGTTTGAGGGGCTGAGGGATGGTTCAGTGGGTAAATCTAGCTTTCCTTGAAAACACAAGGCCCTGAGATCAAATCCACAAAACTCATATAAAAAGTCAGGCAAGGCTGAGCACATGTCTATAATCCCAGCTCTGAGAGGCAGGAGAGAAGTGGAGGCAGGAGCATTGTTGGAGTTTATCAGCCACCAAGCCAGACAAAACTCCGTGAGCTTCAGGTTCAGTGAGGATGCCACCTCAAGGGAATAAGGTGGATAAATGAGAGAGAGAGCATGACATCTAACAACATCATCTTCTAGTCTCCAGGTGCACAGACATACACACATACACACTTTCAAAAAACTGTTCCAATTTAGACATTAGGCCAGCTAAATCCACCTCCAGCAGCCTCTTAAAAGCCATCACTAAACCACAGTGGCTCGTCAGATTCCATGATATTTGCTCGTTCCTAGTCTGCCCTCCCTTGGATCTTGATCAAGGAAGGGATAGCAAGTTATCCACAGCTCTTCCTGGAGTTCTGGATGACATTTGAGTGCTTGATGACATGGCTGGGGTGAAACAGAATCCCCAGGACATGACTGGCATAACCTGTCCAGTGTCTACTGGAGAGTACAGTCTTCATTAGAAACATACTGTGGTCCATTCTCAGAGATGCTGGGTGAGAGCAGTTCTTTATCATTCCTTAATTGACACATCCAGGAGACTATTGTCAGTGCTGAACTTGACTGAACTTGGTGACAGGGTAGGTTCCAGATCAAATGGAGCAGGGAAAACACCATAATGAAGTGTCATTGGTATACAGGAAAACACTAAGAAATGTGGGGAAACCCTAAGATGAACCCCCTAACAATAGCTCTGGCTATCATGCTGCTTTCAGAGCCAAGAGCTGCTTTCCAAAGCTACTGCTTTAAGGTTGTCAGAGCACATCTGTCCTCCTGTCTTGATGAAGTTTCAAGATCTGTAGGCTTAGCAAGATAGAGTGCCACTTCCTTCAGCACTTTTTATAAGCCCTGGATAGTTCCAAGATCTTTGTTACAGAGCACACACTGTTCCAACTGGTCAGACTTTACTGACTTAAATCAAAACACTTTCCGTAAATATGCTGGGATTCTGAGTACACCACACTGGACAATTCCTTGAAATGCTTTTTTTTTCTCTTTATTGAGATAAAGTCTTGCTGTATAGTCCTGGTCTGATCCTCCTGCCTCATCTTCCTGGGAGCTGGAATTACAAGCAGGCACTACTGTGCTTGATTCTTTCATTGGCCACTTAGACAACTTGTGCTTTTAGATGAATGTGAAAGTATAAGAAAAAAGTTATTATCTCCAGTCTGCATAGACACAAAAGCATGTCAAATTCCGAAGACCAAGAGTCTGTGAGCCATAAATACTAGGTACAGGGCTTCGGCAGAAATGTCAAAGCCATTACAACTATAGCCAAAGCTCAAAAGCACCACTGGAATGGTTAATACCATCAACGCAACAGCGAACAGAATCTTTTTAGAGACACGTATCTAGCATGTCTGTGAAGGAGTTTCCGTCTGGGTCACCTCAGGAAGAAAGACCCACCTTTACTGAGGGCATTTCCGACTGGGTCACCTCAGGAAGAAAGACCCACCTTTACTGAGAACATTTCCGACTGGGTCACCTCAGGAAGAAAGACCCACCTTTACTGAGAACATTTCCGACTGGGTCACCTCAGGAAGAAAGACCCACCTTTACTGAGGGCATTTCCGACTGGGTCACCTCAGGAAGAAAGACCCACCTTTACTGAGGGCAGCACTATTCCTTGCACTCGGGTCCCAGACATAATAGAAAGTAAAAAGTGACTTTTTATGTCAGTTCTTGGAACCTGATCTCAAGTCCTCAAGCTTTCATCGAAAGCCTGACTATCCACTGAGCCATCTCCCCAGCACCCCCAAATTCAGGCATTTATGAGTAGGTATTGCCAATTGCTGAATCATTATAAACTGTATTCATCTCTCTGTTTCAACCAGCTACATCATTCTCCTGATGCCATACCTTCCCTGCCATAAAAGATTGCACTCTCAAACTGTGAGTCAAGAGAAATCCTTCCATCCTTAAATTAGTTGTAACAGGTGTTTTGTCGGAGAAAACGTAAAGAAAGGTACAAATACAACCACTCCATGCAAGCCTTTAAAAACAGAAAATACAGGCCTTGGAAAATGCCTGCTTGATACCAAAACCTGGCCAACTGTCTGTAGTTTCTGATGCCATGGAACCAAAAGGAAAACACACAACTGTCAATTTCCTAAACCAATATAATTCCCAACTACATCCCAAAAGCCTAACCTTATATCCATAGATAAGAACAGCTCTCAGCAGGGCGGTGGTGGTGCACTCTTTTAATCCCAGCACTTGGGAGGCAGAGGCAGGCAGATCTCTGTGAGTTCGAGTCTAGTCTGGTCTACAAGAGCTAG
>NC_022015.1:12244868-12247998 GCF_000317375.1 Microtus ochrogaster
AAGAAATGATCATGAGTTTGAGAGCAAGCAAAGGTACACAGGAGGTGATGGAGTAGAAATGTAAAACACATAAGTAGAAAAATAAAGGCAATTACCAATTACCAAGGTCAGCAGACAGTATGAGTGTAGGGAATGCCTACACATGGGAAAATGTCCCCTACATTCCTTGGCTTCCTGGAAATTATAAACACATCTACTCTCAAGACAAGCTCTACTTTGTCTAAGCAAAGAACAGTCAAGACAATTTACTTTCTTATCTTTAGTCCAGAGTTACACTGCAATGTGAACAGAGAATGAAAGCCGCTCTAGCTACCATTAGTCCAGCAGGGAGATCCTATCCTACCCTTGACCCTTCTACCCTCCTCCATTAGCTTTCAGTTATATACACTGGGAGGTTAAGTGTTGCTGGACAGTTTCTCATCATCCAGTGATCTAAATATCCACCTTTAGGAAACTCAGCAGAGTCCACAGTAATGAATTAAATAGCTTCTTGGTTAACCAATGTTTGTGTCATCATACTTCACTCATGCATTTAGTCAATGATTAAGATATTACAAAGCTTCTTAGCAGGTATAATAAATAGTATCAGAGAAAGTAGTATGCGTAAGCAATAGCAAGGCCATGGGGAAGAGATGAATAACCTTTTACCTTCAGAAGGCAGAAGAGATTTATAGGGGAGGTTCCACTTTTAGGATTAAGTCTGAAAGCTATAAAGGACTTCTTGGGGAACAAGAACACCCTTACAAACAGCCTCCCCAAGGCAGACAGGCTGTCTTTGAGACCTTGATTAATCGCTATCCCTTTAGACATTCTGAATTCCACAAGCTTTCCAAGAGAAGGGTGGAGTAAGGCTCCAAGCTCACCTTCCTGGCAACATGCATTTGGAGAGAAACACAGAAGATTTACTAATATCTCTTCCCAAAGTTATGAACGTGGCTCAGCTCTGGCTGCTGGTAAATGTTCATTATAGGTGGCTGGATACATAAAAAACTTAAAGCACCGAGTTGTAGAAGTGGCATTTGTTCATTTGTGCCAAAACCTGCTACAACTAGGAGGAAAGGAAGAAGAGGAAACTGAAGAATTTCCTCACCTTGCCAGTTCTAATAGACACTACTGGAAACAGCATCAGAGACATGGCAGCATCACTAAGTGCTAAGAGTTGGGGATCAAACCAACATGGTGTTAGGGTGGTTTAGCTATCTGGAGGCACTAGAGTTAATTGACAGTTCAAGTTTTATAGGAAGGCAGCCATCCTCCAGGATTCTCAGTAGGTGAAGGTGGGGGCTCGACTGAAGGTCAGTTGATAGATGCTCACCTAGCAAGTACAGGACTCTGGGCGCCAATCTCAGTTCTGCATAAATAGTGTATGGTGGCAAATACCTGTAATCCCAGCATTTGGGAAGTAGCAGCCAGATGACCACAAGTTCAAAGTCATCCTCAGTATTTAGTTTAGGACCAGCTTGGGCTACATGAGACTTTAAAAAGTCAGAAAATATTCACAAGGAAATAAATAGGAAAGGTTGTTTAGGAAGTTCATATAGCAAGGACATTGCAGAGGTGAAATTTAAAGGCAGCTGTAGACAAAGGACAAAGAAAGAGCACTCGGGTATGGTAGGTAAGGAGAAGTAGAAGTTTTTAACTTCTTCAAGAATTCTGGTAAAAGACAGGTGAGTTAAAGGCAGCACAAAGATGCAAGTACAGAAACAAAGGTAGTTTTCATTTGCTTTTTTCTGAGAACAATAACAACAAAAACCCTTTTCTTCCAAGAGCAATGGAGTAGACAGGGAGTCACTGAGAGAAGGCAGGAGACTAGGAAGAGCTAGGGCACGATGAGATCAAAAAGACCAGACACAGGAACAGCCTTGGCTAGGAGAGAAGACCCCAGTCACCTGGAAGAAAAGAAAGTTGGGAAGTAATAGCTGTAAGCATGGTTACACATTGTGAAGGGAAAGGAAGATGAGAAATTCATCTAAATTTGACCCTCACCCTGTCCCCGTAAGTCAGTAATGACATCAATTGAGAAAAGAGGGCCAAGTCAGAGTCAAAGAGAAAAACCATGAAGGCGCTGCCACAGAGGACGGTCCATGAGTGCAGTGAGTCAGTCACAGGATGCCTAAGGGACCCACTAGCTAGGCAACCAAAGACTGTAGGATGTCTAAATGCTGAAGCCAGGCAGCAACATGAAGGGACTGCTGTTCGAATATCCTTTCAAAAACACCACTGTTTAGAGTTCTCTCCCTGGGAAAATGAATGGTTGCTCAGGGGGCAGTGGGCTGGTCCCACAGACGCTGCTAGGAGAAATCCTCCGAGGCTCTTTCATGGTTATGTGGGCTGGATCTATGGATCTCAGTGCAGGATACGTAGGAAATGTTGGTGGCACAGGAAGCTAGCTGGAGAAGGTGAGGTCCTCTGGGTACTTGTAGCAGAGGTTACCTAGTGCTTAGGTTTTATCTGCTCAAAGAATGAACTGGAGGGTGAGCCCGCAGCAGTTTCTACTCAGCAAGCAGAGATCAGCTGAGCAGAGCTGGGGGGCTTCCAGCAGTCCGGGGGCCTCCAGTTACATATGCCGGGCCAGGTTGCTGTCATCTCCTCTAAGTCTTCAGTTTGCTTGGTTTGAAGCCGTGATCTGGAACATGAGAAGAAGTCTAGAGCTCAAGGAGTCAATGGCCTAGCATGCACGTCTAAGAAGAACCAGTCCATTCTCGCCTGCTCCTCTCTTGTTTCTCTTTCCTACTAATAACATGAGCAGCTAACGATACACATGCTGCTGAGTATTTCCTTACACACAACTCATACTATGTTAAGCATTTTATAAGCATTAACCTTACTTTATCCTCAAAGAGACCGGTGTAGAAAACACTAGTAGAAGCATCCCAATTTTATAGATTAAAAACAGGCCCAGGCTTTTGAGTAAATCAACCTAAGATCGCATACCTGGTAAATGTGGCAAAGCCAGGAGTCAAATCCAGACCTCCCTCCATCTGTATGCCTACAACTATAAATGTACACATCACCCAGTCATCCCTCATGGGCCCCAAAGTGATGCTTATTTTCCATGTAAATAATTTTCTTTCACCTTGCTCTTCCCTTAAGATAGAGTGCCTCTTTGTTCTGACTTCTCTTGCGCTTG
>NC_022015.1:12248183-12250509 GCF_000317375.1 Microtus ochrogaster
AAAAAATTAAAATTCAGGAAATATATACTTGAAGGTTACTGAAGAATGAAATGAAAAGGGTAAAGACTGGAACCAAAGGCTAAAGAAGCCAAAGAGGGTGCATTTCCTCTTCCAGACTGAAGAGGAGTCCAGAGGCTCACTGACAGCCAGGGTCACACATAGGAGTGTCTTCGGGTTTGGGGAGATTAAAAAATCTGACACAAGGATTTGGGGTAAAGAAGGGAACCCACCATCACAGAATATATAACATATCCTATGACATATCCAATACTCGGTGTTTGATTTCCTGTTGTTAATGATTCTTAAAACCCTAAAACAGAGAAAATATATTTGCTATGGGTTCTGTGGGGGTTCCAAAGTTGTTGCCTGGCTCAGAGTCCATCAGAGCTCACATTCTGTGTCTTGGAGGAGACAGAACCTTCTTACTTTGCCTTGTGGGCAGAATTGGTACCTGCAGACAGAACCTCTGTCTAAGGACCGGTCACAGCATTCCACAGCGGTACGAATATGGTTCCTAACCCAGGCATATGGGGACTTGTAGACCCTCTCAGTTAAGAGTTTCATGTTGGAAATGAGGACACAAAGACTAAGTTGTGGGCAGTATGCTTTTTCCTGGGTTCCTCCAGGATCTGCCTAGCACAACTTTCTAAAAGCTTAGGATGCTGCTGACCTTTGCCAACATGTCCAGTTGTCCCAGCATGCTCCCGGTGGCTGAGATGCCCTGCTCCCTACATAAGAGAGGCTGAGCACACGCAGGACTTCTGTCGCATTCTGAACCAATCACTGTCTGCCTATTTGGCAGAACTATAGAAGGAGCAGGACCAAGAGACAGAGAAAGTGGAAGACCAGGCTGCCCGACCAATGACCAACCAGTACTCACAATGTCCGTGGCCTCCCTTGGGTTTTGCTAATGAAGTCTGGTACTAGCTGACTCCTGTGGTCATCCAACTCTCTAATCATGTCTCAGATGCCTTGCTTTCCCAGCACAGCTCACTGCATACCACATCACAGTTACAGGGATCTCTTTAACATACAAATTAGACCCCACACTAGAACCCATGTTACTTCTTCACTACAAACCAGTCATTACAAACCACTGTCACCTACTGCCCCTGCATGGCCTTCAGTATTCTATGTGATTTGGCAGCTGCCTACCCACCAAGACTGAGTCCAGCAACAATGGCTTTCTCTGTCTTGAAACTCGCCAGACTCTCCTGCCTGAGGACCTTTGCATGTGAGCCACCCACCTTTGCTTTGGCCTGGAATGTTTCTCTTCCCATATTCTACATGACTCGTTCCTATTACTCTTCTAGGTTTCTGTGTAGTGTTATTTCCGCAAGGAGGGCTCCTGACCCGCTTCTTCAACAGTCCCTCTGAGCCTCCCTACTGCATGCTCGTAATCTGGCGTGTACTTCCTGGACCTGTGTGACCCCTTCTCCCTCTGAGGCTGGTCATCTTTGCTCACTGCTGTACACGCAGTACCGGGAGCTCAGGATTTGCTAAGGAAGAAAGCACAGCAGCTGCAGAGGACACACACGAAAAGCCAACCAGTCCATGCTTGGAAGCTGGACAGTGAAGGTCTGTGTGTCCCTTCCAAGAAGGATACTTCCTATCCTTCTGCAGTTACAAAGTCAAACCTCTTATCTGTCAGGTGCTCTTGCCCTTCCTCCCTCTCAAACATATTCAGCCCATCTTCCAGGAGAGGAACACTAGAGTCCTAAGTGCAATGCCTTCTGGCCCCCCCGAGGGTCACTCATTCCTCACTCGCACTCCACACAAATGCCTATGTCCTAAACAACAGCACAAACAAGTCGCAAACAAAATCCTGGGCTTCAGAACACTACAAAGAGAACTACCCTGGAGCCTTCCTCCGGAAACACAGAAGCTCACTGGCCTAGCAATATATACCCTCTGCTCCGGATAACATCAGGGCTGAGAATTAGTTAAATGACTTCCAAAGTCAGGCATTTAAGACAGTAGTGGCTTCCTCTCTGTGTCCTGGAACCCAAAAGCAGTGGACAGAATTTTCAGGCCACGGTGTATGGAGGTCCTGACAGCTTAAGAGGCAAAGTTAAAATAACTTCCCTCACTCTCTTCTTGCCTTTCAGTACAGAGGCTCATTCACTGGGCTGTCAGGGCAGAAACAAAGGCAGCTGCCTGTTTTCTCCCTTGGTGTCTATAATTAGATTCTCATGAAGAACTTGGCCACAACAGGGTCACTGGACAAATGCCTCCCCTTATCTCTCTCTCTCTCTCTCTCTCTCTCTCTCTCTCTCTCTCTCTCTCTCTCTTTCTCTCTCTCTCTAGAAATGCTTAGAAAAAAACA
>NC_022015.1:12250609-12302160 GCF_000317375.1 Microtus ochrogaster
AGAGAGAGAGAGAGAGAGAGAGAGAGAGAGAGAGACAAACACCCCCAGTGTCTCTCTCCTTACTCATCACCAGAGAAACCCAGACGATGCAGCCAGTCACTTACCCTCTTCAGCCACGAGAAATGCTTGTAAACATCAATGTCCCCATCCATGCTGGGTACCCATGTCAGCAGTTAGAGTCCTTGGTTGAGAAAAAGCCCTTTATTCTGGCTGGAGCTCAAGCCTTCTCCTCCTCCCTGCCTCTGCCCCCTCCCCCGCAGGAACAGCAAGCAGTGTTCCAGTTTCCCCACTTCCCTGGCCTGTGTCCTATAGCCTTTCTTTCCCTAAACAGGCTCAGATACACAAGACTCAGACTTGACGGTGCTGCTCCAGGGTCCTCCCCCACCGCCCCCACAGAAGGCAGGCAGGCAGGCAGGCACAAAGACACATGGACACACACAGACCAAGACTGACTTCAGAGTCCTTCAGAGCAATCAAACCTCATCAAAAGGGAAGGCAGGAGTTGTAAACACACATACACTTGAATGCATACACTCACTCACACATGGGCAATGGGAACCTTCTCAGTGATAATACCAGAGCCTGCCAGAGGGAAACAGTCCGGAAGAAAATGCCTTGTCTGGCTTCTCCTTTCTGGTGTGGCTGGAACTCATTACCGAGAGCCCCCGATTTCCTGTCTCTGCTTCACTCCGCATTTACCCACAGGCTCCCAGCTGCTCTCAGTTTATTTGGGACTAGGGAGACAACTAAAAATAAGCGCTACTCCCAGAGGAGCCTGTGCACACACACACACACACACACACACACACACACACACACACACACACACACACACCTACCCCTCTCACAGATGGGCCATGGGCTGTGGCCCAACGGAAGCCTGGGTTTCCAAAAAGGACAGATTTAAAACCAGCTCCTGTGCCAATTCTGGGCTCAGAGGTAAGCCAGGTCTAGGTAGGCTGCCTGCTGTCCTTGGCGCTGCTGGCACTATCCAGAGATCAACTGCTAGAACCTTGAGACCTTTACTACTGGCTCCCTCAGGGAGTACAGCTCTGGGCTGTGAGCCACTACCACTGGGTTCCCTGGAGGCCACCCCAGGGCTTATTGCTTCTGTTCGGTCTCAGGACTGCTTCCTGGCTATCTTCACCTGTGGAGGACTACTTTACAAAGCAGGGAGATGAAGGGTGCACTTTCATGTGACGTGGGAGTGGCTCCAGGTAAGAAGGAGCCCTGGAAAGCTTGGAGGAGAAGGGGAACTATGTAGCTCATTGGTGGGCTATATCAGGGACGCCTCCAGTACTCCTCGGATGCTATCATCCCTCCTCTCCTCATACTTTGAAAGCCCCCCCTCCCCCCAAACAGCTTTTCTCCCCGGCCCAACCCTTACTGTGTGGCCTTTGGCTATGACGATTATGGAAGTGATCTTTGATGTGGGTGCAGTGGGAATGGCGGTTACATGCAAAGACTCTGCACTCAGCTGTCTGCTGTGAATGACTTACAGATGCACATCATGTGACTTCTGGGCCTTTCTGTGTCTTTCCTGGAAATCCCAGCAGGATCCACTGGGTGTCAACAGCCCCCTCAACGTGGCATCAATGTTCACCACAGCCCACGAGCAATGCCAGAAAAATAGGGCACAAATAAGGATGGCAGCATAGTCACAGATCAGAGGCCACGGAGGAGGGCTCGAGCAGGCAGCTGGCATGAAGGGAGGAGTAGATTCCTGCAGACACACCCAGAGCAGAGGCCAGAAGGAAAAAAAGCAGCTTACTGCCCTGCTATGAGCTCCGGACTGTGCCTCCCCCTGGCCTAGTTCCATGTGCTCTAGGACCCAATGCTGTTTTCCCTGCCCGGACCTCAGGGCAATGTGAAAAGAGTGCAGGAGATGGAGGGCTTGTCCAAAAAATATTTATTGTCTAGGAACCTGAGAAAGTCAAATGAAGAAACTCATTCAGTAAGCAAACACCAAGACAAATGAAATGTACTCCCTGCCCTGAGCAGATCATTCTTTCACAGTGAGCAATAAAGGTGTGCAGAGTCTGGGGAGCTGATTTGGAGGCAGAGTCGCACTCCCTGAGGTGAGGATAAGGGAAACTCACCCTTTCAACAGAGGAAGGAGCTCAGTGCCTGCCTTTACTTCTGCTAGAAGAGTGGGGAATGAAGTGGTCTGAAGCTACTTCTCATCAAACTACTGGCCTAAGCCCAGGAGAGGTGGCTCAGATGAATCAGGGTGGAAAGCATCCCCTGACAACCAACTCCTCCTCAGCATCTTCCTGGTACATCCCAAGTCCTCCATTGCTGGATAGAGATTTCCTCCCCAGACGCTAGGGAATTTCAGCCCACAGTAAATAGCACCTGACGGTGGATAAGGCTCTACTGCACCAGGCTGTGGAAGTGCACCTTATTTCTGACTCATTTAACATTCATGCCCAACATGATTCTTGCTACACAGAAGAGATTTATGCATTCTCGGAATGAAAGTGCAAGGCTCAAATACTGAGACAAGCAAAGACTAATATTCTACTTAAGAGAAAACAAGGGTTTAATGACCTGTTTGCCTAAAAGAGGCCAAACCAGAGCCAATATTAACTCCACTTGTGGGTGATGGACTAGGGCAGGAGCAAAGAGGAGGAGAGAGGGAGAAGAGAAGGAGAGCTAAATTCTTGCCACTTTGCCATGCCCTCAAGCAGCAGTTCTTGCCTGAGGCTTCACCTGCTTTGCTACAAACACCAAAGCATGTTCTCCTTCATTGTACTTATTTCACTTCAAACCCCAAATTCACAAGATAACACTCCAAAGAATCTGGAACCGAGATGTGCATGTGGCTGGCAAGAGGAACAGGGATGGGCATGAGTGAGATGCATGAGCACAAGAACTTTAGGCATCTACAACTTGAGGACCACCCAGGAGTTTGGTCAGAGCTCCCTCAAAGTACTGCAGGTGAATCCCAGCTGTGCCATACCCAACGGCCATCCTGGTCAAGAGTACAATGAATAGGACAAGCCCATAAATACATTCTGACAAACAGTACTGACTCCTGCCAGCTACCAGGAGCAACAGGGCAGATCTATGCACCAACCCACCATTTGCATCCTGAACAGGGATGGGCTATGGTGACAGCTGTAAGGACATCTGGGCCATGGTGACAGCTGTAAGTCAGACACAGACTGTGCCCAAACATACAGGGACCTGAGCTGTGACAAGAGGGTAAGAAGCGGAATGGGTGAACTCAGGGGAGAAATCTTGCCTACAGGCTTGCATTATGGCCACCACTACCACCCACCCATGTCCCTAGAATGCACAAGCTTGGAGAACCCATCTCCACTGTGGGTCAGGACAAGAGACAAACACTAAATATTTGAAGCCCAGAGGGCCACGCACCCTTCAATTCTTGACTGCTATTTTTACCATGAAAGTGGTTATAACTAATGCTAAACCAACAAGCATGACTGAGTTTTGGTAAAACTTTATTTATGGAAGCAGAAATTTGATTTTTTTAAATCATTTCCACATCATAAAATATTCTTTTGAGTTTTCTTCAGTTTTTTAAATGTGAAAATCATTTTTAGCTGATCCCAGGGCATAACAAACAGGCAATAGGCCAAATACAGACCAGGGTTCACAAACCTCTGGGTTAGGACTAAGCTTCTCCATCTTGGTTGGAGAGGCTTGTATTGAAAGGACAAACTGAGCAGCAGGGTAGGGATGGAGCCTGTATTTAATTGCACATCACTAACAAGTTGCCAGGGAGACACTCACATGGCTGGTCCCAGGACCACACCTGGAGTAATATAAAATAAGAAGCCACTTCCAGAAGTTTCTCAAAGAACTTAGGACTGGGAGACCGAATTCTTGTGGCTAGCCTGCCAGCCACAGCAGTGCTGAGGGGGCAGAAGGCTCTGGGCAGTGTATGTGACAGGCTTTCTTTGCAGGTTGAGGGTAAGTGGATGCTTAGACCTCAAGTCATGCTAACCTGGCAACATCCTCTACAACGTCCCCTGGGCCTGAAGCAGGAAATTCAGAGGGCAAGATTTATTTGCCATTTCACCAGTGTTTGTACATTCTTGGCCATGTATAAACACTGGTTTCTGGGGACTGAAACAGTCTCTTTTGGTCAGGTCCTGAAAGGATCCAGATTGCTAGAATTTACTTGCTTAGGGAGGAGGAGGTGGGGGAGCAATAAAAATCCAGGGAGAAAAAAGTAAAACTGTTAAATCTGCAATAACTGAGAGTCCCTCAAATATGGGCTATTGTGCCAGGAAAATTGTGTTCATAATCCCCCAGGGCACAAGGAGTGTTTCTAGGGCAGCGCTAACAGACACCACGTGGCCCGGGAAATGCCTCCTGGAATGTGGAGAGCCAACCTCCTGTGACCAGGAGAGAGGAGCAAGGGTCAAGGAGCCCTGAGAGGTTTTCTTGCTACTAACAAGGGAAAAGTCCAATCTATGGTCCCGGGCCCAGGACTAGGCAGGATCTATCTCTCCTTCTCCAGCCCCATAATAATGGAGCCTTCCCTGCCAGCTGTTTGTCCACTGGTTTCTAAGGAAAATAAGAAAAGACTCTTGCTTCCAGGTGACCCAGAAAAATCAGAAAACAAAAATCCAGACCATTTTCTCTTATAAAACCTACGATCTGACCCCTAGTCCTCAGCCTTTAGACAGTCTAGCTTTTGTCCCTGACTACCACCTACTGGTTTCCTGAAGTACTGCGCTTGGGTAAAGCACCACCACTGCACCCTATGCCTGCCCAGGGCCCGCTGAGGGGTTGGGGGTAGGAGTAGACTGAGCCTACCTACTTCGAGAGCTCACTCAACTGCACACTGCACCTGCCATAGGAGAGGTGTGAGACACACACTGGAAGTTACCTTATGAACAATGAGCCTTTCTTGCTCTACAAAACTAAGTTCTCCCCAAGCTCTGTGTGTCTGTCTGTCTGTCTGTACACACACACACACACACACACACACACACACACTGAAAGTTGGCCCCAAGGTTCCTGCATTCTAAGCATACACTTTACTGTTAAGCTATAAGCCACTGAATGGCATCCCCATATTCTCTTTTTAAAACCCAGGAGAAAAGGTTTCCCTACAGATTCCCTGCCTGTAGCTTTGTACAATTAGAATGTTCAATATAAACATTTTGGTCCTACTGGAGAACGGTGACAGAGAAATGAATCACGTGGCAAGAAGAACCCAGGCTCATGTTTTATAACCCGTGAAACAGCTTTCTCGCTTACCTTTCCTGAGCCGCCTCTAGCTTTCCACTGTGGAAAACAGACTTTTCTTCTGTGAAGAATTGCAAACTGCATGTGACAGGGGGAGCTCAAGGCTTTGTGTGAGGGGCTGGAACTGCAGAAGCCACCAAGTAACAAGGTGTCTGGGAGCTGATACGAGAGGAGGTCAGGCCCTCTCCAAGGCCTGATCTCTTTCTTTGCGGAGAGACTAATTCAAAAGCTATGTACGGGAGCCTGCATTGACTAGTTAGGATTTCAGAGGTGCACACATACCCTACACGGGGCCTCCCAGCAATCACAGCAGAGGCTGCCCACGCAAGCAGAGGCTACCCACATGAGACAGGTTTCTGCACTGTTCTTGAGATTCTGACCTCACTTGAGGCTCCCGAAACTGTCTCCACTTTGGAAACTAAGAGTGGTGGATCAAAGGAGGCCTTTTGCTCCAACCCCCAGAATAAAACCCTGTATCAAATGCTTAACCAGGGGGGCTGGGGATGCAGCTCAGCTGGCAGAATGTTCACCTGGCATACATGAAACCCTGGCATTCCCAACACCACATAACCCTGGAATGGTGGCACAGGCCTAAACCCCAGCATTAGAGAGGTAGAAGCTCTAAGATCAAGATGCTAAGCTAATTCTCAGCTGTGCAGGCTAGCTTGCTCGGCCAGGTCCAACAGATACAGAAACTAAGTTGACATTTCTAAGAGAAAACCGAGTCTCAGCGGACATAGGACTGTCCTTTTAAACTTCCTACCTCCTCTATCTGCCTTGGTTCAGCTTGCTGTCACGTGCCTAGGTTCACTGACCTAGGATACTTGCTACACTGCAAAGGAAAGCTTGGGCTCCTGGGGTGGTGTTTGGGGGTGTGCATGTATTCCAGTTCCGAAGAGAACAGCAGTGCCTTAGAGTCTCTGCCAACTACTGGCCCACAGCCTGTAACCTGGTGCTGCCTTGACTTGCCCTCACCTTGCTTTTTGCTATTGTTGGGCTTCCCTGCCCCTTCTCTGACTTCATCTTGAACTTTAGCCAAGGATCTCCTTGGCCCATATCCACAGTATCAAACAACAGGATGTACCAGCTGCTGACAGATGAGGGGTGTGTATACCAGAATGTTGTTAGAGAAACACCCATAGTTATTCCATCTGGAGACTGCTGGCTCTAGGGTTCATATCAGCTCTTCACTAGCAAATGGGTCTGCTCTGCTAGTTGAATGCTTGACTCTGGAGAGCTAACCTCTTTAGAAGACTACACACACAGCCAAGCTGACCACATCAGCAAAATTTTACTCAGCCAGCCACACAGGTATGAAGAAAAAGATAAGCCCCTTGCAGACCACACAAAAGCTCTCTTAAGGCCCAGTCAAAAGTTGTAGGAGCAGTCCTAGTAGTACCAACCCTTTCTTGCCTGTGGTACACATCAAGCCTCTAAGGAGCATCTCCTTTCTTCACTTCAAAACTGTCTGGTGAGGTTCAGGAGCTTTCACAGGCCCACGCCCCTGAGAGGCATCAACCTGTGGCTCAAACTACCAATGGGGATCCTGGCTGCATCTTCCGTGAGCACTGATCCCAGCTTCACCACTGTCCACCAAACATAAAGGACTACAGTCCTGTCTCCTGAAGGTAACATTTCTGTTGCCTACAGGATGGATGGAAGCATCTCCCTGAATCCTTTCTGCAGGTGACCTCAGCATGCCTGGGACTCCAAGAAATTCCTTGTAAATCAGCCTTCTACAAGTAGGTCCAGAATTCAAATATGGACTCCAAGGAAATCCAAAGCTCCTGCTCCTTATTTCACTGAGACCCCAGAGACAAATCCCAGTCAGAGAGCTCTACGCATGCCCTTCCAGGCCTGGAGCCCACATCCCAACCCACTCATTGCCAAGGGTCTAGGACAGAGCTCTAGAAACTTACAGCTGAGCTCTGAGTAATCTGTGGCAGATCTGTTGCTCTTGGAGGTAATCCTGGCAGTGTCTGGCCAGCAAGGTTTCTGCGGGCCATGTTGCTACAGCTGGGTCTCGGCTCTGGCCAAGACCCAGCAGAAGAGGACAAGCCCTACACTCAAACACACCCAGCTGTCCATTCTGATACAGCAGGAGCAGGAATGAGCTCTCATCTAAGACATAAAGGAAGGGCAGGCCTAGTTCCAGTCAATTTGTCCTCCTCTTAACCAGCAGCCATTCCCTCACTCCCAACTCTGCACTCTAGCAGGTCCCTTTAACTTAGGGATCCTATGGTATCCAGAGAGCTAACAACCCTGAAGAACAGCAGTAGGGGCCACAGCCCTTCCTCTCTGGCCAGAGTTCACTGATTCTCTAGCAAGGGTCATTTGACACAACAATAGCTAATCTACAGCTCTGTTGACGTTTAACATTTGGACCAGGATGTGGCTTGCGGAGTAAAAGCACTTTTGGTGCAAACCTCATGACCTGAGTTCAGACTCCCAAAAACCATGGAAAGGCCAGATGCAGTGTGCATCTGTAATCACAGCACATCTAAGGAGAGATGGGGAGGCAGAAGAAAAAGGAGAACCCCTTGTTAGCTCATGGGAGAGAATCCAGCCAAGAAAGATCTTACCCTAAGAACAAGACAGACGGTGAAGACCAGCACTCAAGGCTGCTCCCTGACCGCCACGTACATGCTACAGCACACACGCACTCTCACACATGCACATGCCTACACGCACTCACAAAGAGATAGAACTGCTTTAACTTTTACAATTCTATTTCATTGGCGCTTAGTATTTTTATGTCCCTAGAGGACATAGCCCCAAAGTTAATTAGCAGGTCAGCGAGATTCTTTGGGGATTTGAGGTTTTGTTTGGTAGTTTTAATGGAGGAAGGTGCTGGGGATATAGCTCAGTTGGTGAAGTGCTTGCTAGTATGTACCAGGTCCTGGGTTCAATACCCAATATCACCTAAAACTAGGTGTAGTGGTACACACCTATCATAAGAACCTGTGTCAAAAATAAAATATAAAAAGGAAAGACAGAAAAAACTTGTTGGTTAATTAGAAGAGTAAACATGCGTGTATGTGCGTGTTTCTTGCCACAGACATTTTGGTATGTCTGTCTAGGGGCCATTCTTTCCTTCACTCTTTTCCTTTCTGACAGCATCCATCCCTGCAAGCCAGGCCTCAGCTCACCTTGGACTACTTATTATAACAAACTGAAGTCAATGGAGGGTGAATTTCTCTTGTCTGAAATGCTCGGGACTGGCAGTATTTAGTTGTTTGTGATTTTGCTTTTTTAAAGGGAGATTTTATTATTATTTACACAGAATTTACTGGCTAAGCATCCCTAATCAAGAAAAGTCAAATAAAATTTCAAAAACCCTGAAATCCAAAATGTAACACCATTTAAACCTTTGGATTTCTTGATGAGGACTACCCAATTTGCTCTTGGTCGAATGCCCTATTATTCTTACTCAGCTTCCCCTGATGCTTCAGTAGCATGTTGGCCACTGGACCAATGGGAAGTCTGCTGGAGAGATTCAGAAAAACATCTCTTCCCTCAATCAAAAATAAATAATAGACATATTGTCCAGAAGAAACTGATCAACTCTGAACAGAGTTGTATAGCTGTGTCTATGTGAATATATGGTGCCTGAACTCCATCAGCCATGGATAGAGGATACACAAAAGGAAAATCCAGCCTTGAGGGATGGTGGGGCAGAAGATGGGAGGAGCCAGAGCTTTTGAAGTCATTTTTGGCCAATGATTTCCAATGGGTATGCCCAGCCTCTCTACACACTTTTCTAGTGCTCTAAACCCTACTGTTGACACTGCTTTGTTGGAGAAGGTACAAAAGATAGTGATGTTATCAGACAGAGCTCAACCATGTCAGGCTAATGTTCCAACAAAACAGGAGCTCTGAGGTACGTGACAGAGCCAGTCTGTCTGCAGGAGAAAATTGTGCTAACACACACGATGTGCAGCCTGTGTTGAGCAGGAGGCACAGGTCAGTCTTGCCTTGTCCCTCTACCTCTCTCATTCCAACTCCCTTTCTAACCTACCTAAGCGTCTTAAACACACCAGACACAGACACAGACACACACACACACACAACCTGGGTGTGATGGCACACACCTTTAGTCCCAGTTTTCAGGAGGCAGAACAGGCATACTTCTATGAGTTCAAGGGCAGTATGGCCTATATCACAAGTTCCAGGCCAGCGAGGGTTACATAGACCCTGTCTAAACAAAAAGGGGTCTCAGTGACTAAAGCAATACTTTTTAAACTTTAATGAATCCCTTTAAGATAGTTTAGTGCCTGATCTAAAGTTAATGTTTTTCACAAGCTCCTAGCCAAATAGACCAGTATTTGTGAGACAAAAATTTGTATGTCAAGTTTTCCAGCAGAAAGAGCAATCTAATGCACTTGGGGAACTGCCCACTGCTCTGAATTTGGGGGCTGTGCAAGGAAGACCGAGTTTGGAATGTGTGCAGAGCCAGAGTGTAAACTGACTTAAGGTCGGTCAGATCTGAAAACAGACAGGTCATTTCTGCTCAGAATCAAACCCTTAACATGCAGCTCTAGTTTCTGGGAATGTTTATGTGAACTTCTGACCCCTGAAAAGTACACCATTCATATGTGGCTAATGGGCATAATTACTCTAGAAGATTTATGAACACAATAGCTTTTAGGGAAATCTGCCTTAAACAGTGGATTCCACAATCACTGCAAATGATCAGCCCCTAAAAACTGTGCAAATCTGAAAACACAAGCTATTTCTCCAAGGAACACATCAGCTGCATTCTGAAAAAATTATTTTTAATGTATTTCCCCAAAATATCTTAAAAGTTAGATCAACTTTTTTCATGCCACACATTAAAAACTGATGCATTAGAGTGAACTGTCACCTAAAAGTCAAACCATGAACCTCCTGGAGGGGGAAGGGATGCCTGGTTACTTGAAGTGAGGTTAAGTCAGGCCTTTGTAGGGCTACGAGGAAGAGAAGAGAAACAGTTACGAATGAGAGAGTCAACTAAAATCTTCTAAAACCCTATGGTTTAAAAAGCATGACATTTAAAAAATATATGTCCAAAAAATAAAATAAAATAAGGTAACACAAACACACCTATAGAAAATGAACTCAAGATAGGAACATACGGCAGAACAACCCCACCCAAGGGGTTAAGGAGATAGCAAGGTTGCGTGGGAAGAAAATTTAGAACTCCCTTCAAGCTTATTCTTTCTAATTATACATCTGACACCTTACTTAGACATTAGTTAAATAATTCATGTGATCATGTATATGTAGATTTTTTTCATACAGGGTATGAGATTAAAAGCTTAGAAACTGTAGAAAATACTAATAACCTAATAAAAAGTTTAGCCTTCTCACTAAAGAAAGAAATGTACAAAAACAGCAGTAAAACATTTTCCCTTGCGTAACTGCTAAAGCCATATTTTAATCTTGGTGATTACTTCTGATCTCAGGATAACATGGAATAGACTCTTTTTAAACTTGGCCAGAGAAAATAAAGACAACAAAATTCTTCTGAAAAGATATTTGGAAAAATGTGTCAAAGGCTTAAAATTATTAACATTCTTGGATTATGGTTGTCAGGTTTAGCCAACTGCTCAGGGCATATCCGATCATCGCTATTCATTGCTTATTTAAAATCAAATTTCACTAGATAGTCTATATTTTAAATGATGACCCCATTTGATCTCTGCAATTATATTGCTAGAAAATTCTAGAGGCAGAAATGTTTAGTTACTCAGCAATGCTTTCTCATATGGCGAAAGACTTAAAATAATTTAAAAGTCAATATTAGAAAGACTGTCACATAAATGACAGTACGGTCACATAAGATGACCAAGGGGCACTTCTGTTCAGTGTAAACTGCACAGTGAAGAAGAAAGACAAACTGCTGAACTATGGAGAGACAAGACTCCTATTCAGAAAGAACTGTCAGTCACTCTCCTGGCTACGTGATGGAAGGTTCTAGACAAAGCAGAAAGGGAGGCAGCAAAAAAACCAGGCCCTGGAGACTCATATAAGAATTCAGAGAACAATAGAAATACAATATAAATGTATTTATAAGGACTCCTATTATTACACTGGGCCTACCTGAACAGCCCAAGCTGGACTCCCTACTTTTAAGATTACTTTATTTGAAACTGTTCTTACTTCCCTTCACATTTAAGGTCATAAACATATTCACAGGTTCTGGCCATTGTTGCAAAGGCATCTTTGGGAGACCATTATGCTGCCTACTACAGGTACATGACACGGGTACCAGGCAGACAGCTTGAGACAGTTGAGAATATTGAACAACACAAATAATGATGATAATGAGGAACTGCTCAGTGTTGAGGAAGGCATGGGGTGAGAGGCACTGACAGATCCCTCGAGAACAGAAAGGAGGCTAGGACATCTGGGATGGAGGCTGGTTAACCATAAATGACATGATTTATGAATAAGAAGGTCTCAACTTCCACAATCAACCTTTACCGCTCAGCCTTACACACATTTTCCAATTCTGATCAGCTCTGCAGGGCTCTTGCATTAAAAGACGGTGCCTCAGCTCTTTCCAATGGCTACATCCCAGTTGACTTCAATGAGCTAGCACCTTAGCTTACCTACTCCTAGATATTATGAATTCTCCACAGGATGACCTGCCCATCTCCCTAGGAAAGCAGCTGGATACATTCTATTGCTACTTAGCTATGCCCCACAATTCCTTTATCTGGCCACAGACCCACACTTACCAAGCTGTCCTCAAACCATTCCTTTATGTAGGCCACCGTTGGGCCGGGGATCTGGCTCAGCAGGGCTTCTCTCTCCTGAGGAAGGGCCAACATCTCCAGCGCCAGTCTCAGGTCCTCAATGAGATGGAGCACTGGTATGGAGTTCATGCAGGAGGATGGAGGTGACAGCCCAGGCTCACAGTTGCCATCACTAATATCTGTGACTGTTTTAGTGCCTGAAACAAAAAAGAGGAAGAGACTTTGTAAGAAGAGTGGATGTTACAGTCCGTGAACTTATCAAGAGCAAAGACAGTGAGGAGTGGAGGAGAAGGGCTGGAGGATCACTCCTGCTTCACCATGGAAACACAGCAGCAGCATCTTTGCTCTCACCTGGAATGGTAGAAGAGAAACCCATCATGCGGGTACAGCCCAATAAGCCTGACATACAAAACTTGCACATGAAGACACCTGATAAAGCACAGTCAGCCCTCACCAGTGCCCAAAATAAATGAGACCCAATTCTTCGCCATTTATAAACATATTGGTTTTAAGTCAGTGTTGACTGCACAGACGGCCACTCCGAGCTCCTCCCAGTCACTATGGGCATTGCGCTCCCTGCCATGGCCTGGTCACTGCTATTACTAGAACACTATGGAAGTGACTGTACTAATGCTGGGTCTGGGGCTTAAGAGGATTGACAGCTCCTGCTCTTCCTCTCCAATGCCAATCATCTAACAAAGGCCGCCTGCCCTGCAGAAAAGACAGCCCCAACTGCCAGCAGCCATCTCGATATGGTAGCAGACTTGTAAATGAAGCCATTCCAGATGACATATACCACACGACTATGAAATTATAAAGAAACAAACGGTAGAGTTGATTGGAGTTAGTTGGGTTAGTTGAGCACAGTTATGCCCAAGGATTACTATACTCATTCTGGTGATGGAGTATAGCAAAGCAGAATCTTTCTGGATGCTCTAATCTGGACATTGCTGTATTAAAACTGTACTAGTTCCTATGCATAGCCATTGCCCATTTCCCCATGACAGATTGCATGGATGCTGAGTTCAGAGTCTACACCAGGCATAGCTGAGTTCCCAGCACCCACTGGACACTGAAATGCAACGTACTCAAATGTCTGTACACATACTCAAGTAGATAGCTAAAGAGACAGAAATCAGTGCCTGGATTTCCTCAGAGATCTGGGATGCTGGGTCCATTCCTTCTAATTTAGTATGTCTAAAATAGGGAGGGCTGTTTGTGTCTTTCTACACCCTATCATTCAACTACAGAAAAGCCCAAACTGACCTCACGGAGTCTCACAAAGGAATTCTGGATTTTCAGCTGTAAGAAATATTTTGTAAAATGTAGTTTAAAGTATGAATTTTTTTTAGGGCATTTGGATTATAAAGGCAATAGGGTAAGCTATCTAAAGTTAGGACTACCCTGGAAAATGGAAGCTGGTGGGCCACTGTGGGTCTGGCATCTAACTCCTGGTCCCCTTTACGCTTTTAGAAGCCACCATGTCCTTGCCAAGCAGTTTGGGAAGGAAAAATCCACACAGAAGGAAACAATTACCACAGAATTTGATTGCCAGTTTGCCTTCTGAAAATGTATGACAGAGGGAATCGCAGGTCACAATTCACAAACAAGTCAGGCTCTGGGGAGCTAGGAAGCAGTACAAGTACCCATGCTCTGGTGTGTGCGCAGCCCTATTTGGCTCCTACACATCCAATTTAGAACTGATTGGGAATTGCGCAAGCCAAACCTCAGGGAAGAAAACGACTAGAAACTCAACAAGCCCTCCAGTCCCCACACAATTGCTCAGCAATCATTCCTCTGCGCTCTGAATGCATAACCTTTTCCTGTTTTTAAATCGTGTGTGTGTGTGTGTGTGTG
The DNA here is from genome assembly GCF_000317375.1 of Microtus ochrogaster. Taxonomy (NCBI): domain Eukaryota; kingdom Metazoa; phylum Chordata; class Mammalia; order Rodentia; family Cricetidae; genus Microtus; species Microtus ochrogaster. The sequence goes on from NC_022015.1 coordinate 12,264,433, forward strand.
TGTGTGTGTGTGTGTGTGTGTGTGTGTGTGCGCCACATGGTATGAGTATAGCAGTCAGGATAACTTTGGTGTGCTGGTTTTCTCCTTCCACTGTGGGTTCCAGGAATTGAGCTCAGAACACTGGGCTTGCAGGGCAGTGCTTTTATGCAGGGAGCCATCTGCGTGCCACACAGTCTAACTGCAGAATGTTTCATACAGGTGAAGTATACACTGAGCTGAGCTGAAAGAGACAGAAGATACAGAGGTGTTTTGCTAACTTTACATGATAATCCGGCTGCTGTGTATTGAATACCACACACAAAAATAAACCTTAGAGAGATGAGTATTGTATATAAATTTTAAAGTATAAGAATATAAAGGACTAGATGAAAATTGGGTTAGATTAAGATCTGATAGGCACAAGAGTGACTGAGCAAAATATAACAAAACACTGCACACTTACTATATAATTAACTTCTGCTACATAAAAACAAGTCTGAAAACACTACTTATAATGATTATAATAAAATATTAATAGATCCTTCATACAGAGACACCATATGAATCAGTTAAGAAAAAGTCCTAATTCGCTCCTCACACACAAAACAGCCACTCTGAGACATCTACAAAAATGCAAATAGAAAACTAAAATATAGAAATAAAATATTTTCTAAATAGTTCATGGAACATTTAAAAAGGGGAGTTCAGCCGGGCGGTGGTGGCACATGCCTTTAATCCCAGCACTCGGGAGGCAGAGGCAGGTGGATCTCTGTGAGTTCTAGGCCAGCCTAGTCTACAAGAGCTACTGCCAGGACAGGCTCCAAAGCTACAAAGAAACACTGTCTCGAAAAACTAAAAAAAAAAAAAAAAAAAAAGGGGGGGGGGTTCAGTTGTTCACTATTTGGTGAAATGATCAAAGTTGAAAATGCAATGATCAGTGTTGACAAGCACACACCGAGAATACTCAGAGCCTGTGCAGAGACATAAATATTGGCCCAATTCTTTGCATAAGCAGTTTGGCAAGATACTGTAAAACTGTTCATACTTTTCAACTAGCAATTCTAATTTTATAAATCTCACCTGAGGAAATACAACCAGATGCTCTTTAAAGAAAAACACACAAGAATGATCTCAATAGTGTGCTAATTCATCAACTAGGTAGTGTTTAATTCCAGAATATTCAAAAGCATAATTCACATAGACATATATACATATACATATATATATATATATGAAATGACTGTCCAAAGAACCAGAAGTATGAGGCCATATACAAATTTATAAAATATATAATTAAATGGGTGAAGAGATGGCTCAGTATTAAAAGTACTGGCTGCTCTCCCAGTGGACCTGGTTCAATCCCCAACACTCAACCCACCCACAACCATCTATAACTCCAGTCCTGGGAATCTAATTCCCTCTCCTGACCTCCATGGGCACAGCATGCATACGGTACACAGAGGTACATACAGGCAAAACATGATAACACATAAGAGATAATAAAAAAATTCTAAAGAAACTATAATTACTATGTATGGATGTTTAAACATATATACAAAGATAGAATGTTTTTTAAATGTTGGCAATGACTTTCAGAGGTGAGAGATTGCTACCTGGCATTTAGACAGGTTTAAACATGCTAAATCCATATTGGATATTATGCAATGCCAGCACAAGAGATTGGGGGGGGGGTAGTGTATGTATACACAAATGCAGGTGTGCTCATATGTCGACATACAACGTATGTTCATCTATTGCTCTTCACATCACCTTCTGCGCTCACCACTTCAACCTGACTGGCCAGTGAGCTCTGGCATCCAGCTACCCACCCCCACCCCCTATCCAGCACTGCAGTTACAGGTGCATGCATCACACCTGGCTTTTACACAGGTGCTGGAGATTGGACCTCAAGTCTTCATAATTACCCACCATGCATTTGCACACTAAGCCATCTCCTCAGCCCTCCAGCCCTTCTTTAAACAGGTTTGATGTGAGTGGATACAGACACATTCTCTCCCTGAACCCTGATGACCTTTTTTTTTTTCACTCGGGAATTGTACAAATGAAGAACTGATATATTTTCAAGCAATCTCAGAGACCTGTGGCTGGGTCACATGATCTGCTGGAAGCATGAAAAGCCTAAGGGACTCTCCCGGCAAGTGGGCAGATACAAACCACCAGGAGTCCCCCTCACCCACAACGAACAGAGACAGAAAAGCTGAAACAGCTCCCCAACTCGGAGCCATTCTTGGGGACTGAGGGAAAAAAAAAAAAAACCACTGGAAGGTGAAACAAGTTCAAACTGACTCTAGAGCAGCTCTTAGCAAAGACCCAGACAGAGGAAGGAGCTGGGATTGGGGCTGGGGGCCTTGTGAGGGGAAAAGTTAAGCTGAGTGAATGTCTGTAGGGGCAGTAGCCATACATACTATCTGTTTCATTCAGGGGCTCTGAGAAAATTCACCCATGGCAGAGAAATGTGGAGCCCCAGGCATGTCTGTAGAGCCACACGTACCCACAAACTGTGAGAAATGCAAACTAGAGGTCTCTGCATACCACAAGTGCAGAACAAATGCCTACTAGGCATTCTTTCCTAAGAATCTCCAAGCAGAAGCCAGTACGCAGCACACATGATGGTCAGAGTGTTGCTAAACACTGCCAAAGGCACAGTCTCCCAGAGGGCTCACCTCCCCATGACACACATTGTCCCTGCAGATGATCAGCTCCTACACAAAATTACACTACAGCAAATAAGAGAATGTGTGTCTTAATCCTGAGGTCAAGAGAATAAGGCAAGAGATTAACACTGAATATGCCTGTATATGGCAAGGGATTTCCTCCTAAATTATTCCTCAGAAAAAGGTGATTCAACTTATATTCAAGTGCTAAAAACAATTCCTCTCTCTGGGAGCACAGTATTCCATTATCTTAAACAACAATGTACTGTTTAGGAAATGTAAGTCAGCACAAAGGTTGTAACTTTGAGGCTTACAGAATTCTTAGGGGGAGTTTTGCCATAGGTCCCACTTGAGAGAACTGAATTGATCTCAGATGTGATCTAGGATAATGAAAAGGTAACCAGCATTCTGAAATAAAGCCAAAGTAGAAACTCTTGCATTAGAAAGGTCACTCAACCAATGCTTGTTTCTGATGACTATAGAGGCTACCTTAGAATTCTTACTCTAAGAAAGAAAACCAAAACTTAATTTGGATAAAGTAATTTTATTAAATTTAATGTTCAAATACTTGTTGAGGATAAGACAACAAAGAAGTATAGAATTTTTTAATGTCATAAAAGTGTTATGTTAAATATTCTACTTCTATTAATTAATTTTTTCCAGCCCAATCAGTTTCCCCTCCCTCCACCCGTCCACCCGTTCTCCATTCTCTTTAGAAAAAGTCAGGTCTCCCATGCACATCAGCCAACCAGACTAAGCTCTTTCTCTCCTACTGAGGCTGGACAGGCAACTCAGTAGGAGGAAAGAGTCCTGAAAGCAGGTAACAGAGTCAGAGACAGCCCCTGTGCCCACTGTTAGGAGTCCCACAAGAAGACCCAGCTACACAACTGTAACATATGTGCAGAGGGGTTAGGTGAGTCCCATGTAGGCTCTCTGGTTAGTGGTTCAGCCTCTGTGAGCTACTATGAGCCCAGGTTAGTTGTTTCTGTTAGTTGTCAAGGTGTCCTTGGCCCCTTTGGTTCCTACAATCCTTCCTACCCATCTTCTGCAGGATTCCCCAAATCTACCTAATATTTGACTCTGGGTCTCTGTATCTATTTCCATCAGTTTCTAGGTGAAGCCTCTCTGTTGACAAAGACCTATGAGTATAGCAGAATATCATTAGGAATAATTTCATTGCTTTTGCTCATGTTAGGTATTATCCTAGGTCACGGAGCTATCCGGACTCTGGGTCCTGGTCCTCAGGGCAGTGTCAGGAGTGGGTTTGCTCTCATGGTGTGGGTATCAAGCTGGACCAATCACTCGTTGGCCACTCCCATAATTTCTGCACCACCTTTACAACAGCATACCTTGAAGCAAGACAAATTGTAGGGTAGAGGCTTGAGGCCAGGCTGGAGTCCCAGTCCCTTCACTGGAAATTTTGTTTGGTTACAGGGGATGGCTGTTTCAGGCTCTGTATCCCCTCTCCCCCTCACTGCTAAGAGTCTTAACTAGGGTCATCCTCATAGATTCCTGGGAGTTTCCATTGCACTAGGGTTCTAGCTCATGGGAGATGCCCCTGACTCCAGTTATCTTTCCCAGTACAACTCTCTCCTCCTATCCTCCCACACCGGATTTCTCCTGTTTTCAATCCCCCCCCCATCCAGACCCTTCTCTTCCATCCACTTGTAATGCCTATTCTATTCCTCTACACAGTAAGGGATTAGTATGTCCCCCTTCGAGTTCTCATTGCTCCTTGATCTGTTGATTTAGCATGGTTATAGTTTACTTTATGACTAATACTCACCTATAAGTGAGTACATACTGTTTATCTTTCTGGGTTTGGGAGGCTTCACTCAGGATTATCTCTTCTAGTTCTATCCATTTGCCTGCAAATTTCATGATGATATTGTTTATAACAGCTGAGTAATACTCCATTGTGTAAATGGACCACATTTTCTTCATTCATTCTTTGGTTGATGGACATATTGTTTCCAGTTTCTGCCTATTACAAATAAAACTGCTATGAACATAGTTGTATGGTAAAGTATCTTTTGGGTATATGCTCAGGAATGGAATAGCTGGATCTTGAGGTAAGTCAATTCCCAACTTTCAGAGAAACTGGTATTGATTTCCAAAAAGCCTGTACAAGTTTGCACAATGGAGGAGTGTCCTCCCTTGCTCCACATTCTTACCAGCATGAGCTGTCACTTGTGGTTTTGATCTTAGCCATTCTGACAGCTGTAAGATGGAATCTCAGAGTCATTTTGATTTGCATTTCCTGATAGCTAGGAATGTTGATCATTTCCTTACGTGCTTCTCAGTCATTTGAGATTCCTCTGTTGAGAATTCTCTGTTTAGATGTGTACCCCATTTTTAATTCGATTATTTGGTTTGTTGATGTCTAGTTTTGTGAGTTCTTTACATATTTTGGAAACCAGTTTTGTGTCACAAATGAGGTTGGTGAAGAACTTTACCCATTCTGTAGGCTGCCATTTTGTCCTTTTGACTGCGTCCTTTGCCTTAAAGAAGCTTTTAAGTTTCATGAGGTCCCATTTATTAATTTTTGATCTTAGTGTCTACACTGCTGGTATCCTGTACAAGAAGTCTGTGCCAATGCTTTCAATGCTACTTACCACTTTCTCTTCTATCAGGTATCTATTTGCATTCTTCAACATTTGTGGCAGCCAGTTAGACTAGCACCATTTGTGGAAGATGCTTTCTTTTTTCCATTGTATATTTCTGGCTTCTTTATCAAAAATCACATGTTCATAGGTATGTGGATTTATGTCTGAGTCTTTTATTTGGTTCTACTGATCAATGTTTCTATTTTTTTTCTAATACCACATGGTTTTTATATTACTATTGCTCTGTAGTACAGCTTGGAATCAGAAATGGTGATGCCTCTGAAGTACTGCAGGGGATTGTTTTAGCTATCCTGGGGTTTTGTTCATTTTTCCATATCAAGTTGAATATTGTTCTTTCAAGGTTTGTAAACAACTGTGTTGGAATTTTGATGGGACTTGCATTGAACCTGTAGATTGCTATTGGTGAAACAACCCCTATTACTTTGTTAATCCTGCCAATCCATGAGAATAGGAGATCTTTCCGTCTTCTGCCTTCTTATTCAGTTTCTCTTTTCCAAGACTTGAAGTTCTTGCCATACAGGTCTTTCATTTGCTTGGTTAGTTACCCCAAGATATTTTATATTATTTTTCACTATGGTGAAGAGTGTTGCTTTCCTAATTTCTTTCTCAGTCCACTTATCATTTGTATATAGGAGGGCTACTGATTTGTTTGTTTGTTTGTTTGTTTTAGTTTTGGGGTTTTTTGTTTGTTTTTTGGTATCCAACTACTTTGCTAGTGGTGTTTATCAGTTATAGGAGTTCCATGGTAGAATTTTAAGAGCCACTTATGTATACTATCATATCATCTGCAAACAGCAATACCTTGACTTCTTCCCTTCCAATTTGTATCCCCTTGATCTCTTTTAGTTGCCTTATTGCTCTATCTAATACACAACCAATGTTGGTTTCTAATAACTAGAGAGGCTATCTGGGTACTTTTATTTTAAGAACCAAAGCCCAAACTTAATATAGATATAGTAATTTTATTTAATTTATTTAGTTTAATGTTCAACTACCTGTTGGATAAGACAAAATGAATTATAGAATTTTGTTAATAGTGTTTAATGATGAAATTTTTTAGTATATATTACCTTTATACAGTAATGGATGCTATGGTATTTTCACACATGTATATATGTAAACACATGCATTTTTGGGTGTAGGGGGTATAACTGTGTGTACCATACATCAGAACAGGTACTTCGATCCAACTTCTAAAAACAGCCACAATAAAAAAAATTATCATTAACTCTGTAACAAACCAAAAATCCTATAGCAAACCAAAAAATATCAATAATCCTATAAAGAAACTGTATTACTATCCTAGTCTTGAGAGAAAAGATTAAGCCAAATGCTTTCACAGTTAATTCTACCACACATTTCAGAACAGCCTAACGGACTGTTTAGTATAGAAAAGAGGAAACTCACTTTGTAAGGACAGAGTACCCCGACAGGTTTTAGGGAAAATGGTGACCTGTGCCTCCTCACACAGTCCAGAACTATGTACCTCAGACATCGTGATTACTACCAAAGAAAATTACAGGCCATCTCACTTGGTAAGCTCAGATACATAAATCCTATGTAAAAATGATGAAAAACAAATCACATAATGTACAAAGATGAGAATCAAGCCCATCTCTCTTGGGAAACGATAACCAAGCAGGCACAACCAGGCATAAATTGATGACAGACCAGAGTTTGAAAAAGTGTGTGAAGACCAATGTCTCCCCTCACTGGAGAACATTTTATTAAATTACACACATACAGAACACTTTCCCAAAAGGGACCATATATACTAAGCCATAAGGGAGGTCCCAGCAGAAAACCAAGAACTCACAGAGAGTTCATATGGTTTGAAGGTTTCCCCAAAGCTCATCCTAGGACTGCATATGGCTCAGGTGGTCAAGTGCTACCAAGCCCTAGATTTGATCCCCAGCACTAATTCTGGTAGCACATGCTTGTAATCCCAGGACTCCAGGTGTGGAGGTAAAAGGGTCCTTAGCTATACTGAGAGTTCAAGGCCAACCTGGGCTACAGGTGTTACTATCTACAAAATAAACAAACATGTAAACCTAATCCTAACACTTTAACACTGAAATGTGGGATCCTGGGGAGCTAACTAGAAGCCAGATGTGGTGTCACACACCTGGAATCCAATACTTAGGAAGCTGCGGCAAGAGAATCATAAACTGGAGATTAGCCTGGGAAACTGAGGCCTTGTCTCCAAAAAAAGGTAAAGAGGAAGGAAAAAAAGAAGAAAGGGGAAGGGGTAACAGAGAGGAAGGGAACCTTAAAGGAAAAAAAAAAGGGAGAAGAGAAAGAAAATGAAAAAAGGAAAAGCAAAGGAAAGAGAACATGAAATGATAAAGGGAAGGAAGGGAGAACCAGAAAGAGGCAATCAAATGTGGGAGGGCTCCGCCTTCAAGAATGGATTGATGACTTTCACGGAAATGGGTCAGCTATGTTGGGGGTAGGTCTCTAATAAAAGCGGGAGCTCTGCCCCCATTTCTTTTCTCTCTCAGGCTATGTTCTTCTGTCTTCTACCACGGGATGACACCAGCCCTTATCAGATGTTACATACTTGATACTGGAATTTTCTGCTTGTGTTTAGAATGGTGAGACATTTCTTTACATTATAAACTGCCCAGTCTCAAATGTTCTGCTATAGTAGAATAAAACGAACTAAAACGTACTTCCTGTTTACATGCTTCCACAGGAGAGTAAGAAAGATTTCCCTACTGCCACATGGATGGTCTCTCCGCTTCCTTCTTTCAGTCGATCCCCCCACCCCAAACACACACAAAGAATAGTTCTCTGAATAAAGAGTTAAGGGAATTTAGTATTTCTCTCCACAGTTACCCATCTCCTGAATGCTGGCTCCTTCCCTGAGGAAATCTTTCTGAGACCCTCTGCAGAGTGACGTCTGCAGCCTGAGACCAAGTTTATTTGCTGTGTTTTTGAGATGGAGTGTGGTCTGTTTACGACCCTAATCATAGCCTCGGATCAAGCCAGCTTCTCAAGTCTGTAATTCAGCAGAGCTAACGTTTTCATATGAACAGTTCACCCCACCCAAGCCTGTGTCTACATCCTAGTTCCTGGCTCCAATCAATGTGTCACGTCACACGGACCCAGACTTTACAGGTGCAATTGAGGGAAACAAGGAGATGCTTGGAGAATTGTGATTAGCCATCCGTTGGTCTAAAGGAAGAGAAAGGGACCATGAGTAAAGAATGCCACAGAACTCTGACGGACATTGGGCAGACATACAAAGCAAGCTACAAGAGAAAAACAAACATAGATACAAAGGCACATGCACACACACACACCCCTCTCAAAGCAGTGGCACTGACGGGAGCCTTTGGAGCTCAGAACCTCTGTGGTAAAAGCAACTAGGTCAGTGTCTGTCCTATAAGTCACTGCCAAATCCTCCGTGGGCTATAGCCTGAGCTATTTTGTTTTACGATTTTTATTTGTAATTTTTATATGTACATAGGTACATTTCTCCGGGTTAGGCTTTATGCATGCAAATGCAGTGCCTTCAGAGGCCAGAAGGGGGCAGGAGATCCCTAGGACGCTGTTAGTGTGCCATGGGTGATGGGAACTAAAGTCAGGTCCACTGTGAGGGCAGTGAATACTGCTGAGCCATCATTTCAGCATCCTCAGGAACAAGCCTTAGTGGCCCACTTGAGAGAAGTGGACACATGTTGTGGGCTGAGCGAGAATGAGAATAAGCGGAAGACCTCTGTATAAAGCCAGGATGCACAAGGTTATTTATAACCTCAGCCAATCAATTTTAAAACCAGTCTTAAAACTTGGGTTTGGAACCAGAATAAGAACACACAAATAATTCAGTTCTTAGGCAAAATATCAATAACTTAAGAGGCCAAAGCCCCTCATCTAAGGGCTGAGGCAATGCTCAGTTGCAGAGTGCTTGCCCAGCATGCATGACACCCTGGCTTTAATCCCTAGCACCACACAGAAACAGATAACTAAAAATCCCACCATCTAGGAGTTCTCAAGCATTGCTGAGGTCCAGAAGACAAAAAATAATCACCAAGAACAGAGAAAATGCAGATAACCATACTCACAAGCTAATGTAACTGGAAAACAACTAAAAAAAAAACATGTGTGCCCATGAGTGCACATGGAACGTTAGTGACCAGTGGCAGTGGACTGGTGGCAGTGGAGAGTAGGCCATCCACCTGAGAGCATCTGTAAACTTCACTGAGGAAGTGCTGCAAGCCACTGCAACCAAATGCAAGGGAGAAATCAACTTAAAATACATATGATTGTTTCTGTTTGAAAGTGAGATTCTGAAAGAGAAGATACATCTAAGAAAGTACGAAAATGAATAGCTATCAAAAAATTGATAGAAAAACATAGCACATAGTGCAGAGATATAACTATGTGCATACGTAACTATTCACAGAATAACATACACAACCAAGCACAGACATTATATGGCAACTGATTAATAAAACCAAAAGTAGCTAATTCAGAGTAGTAACAAAAAGATTACCTCTGGCAAGACTGATCCAAATATAAATGCACAGATGGTATCTAGAATAAAAACAGAGCCTAGAAATACCGCTCAGTCAGTAAAGCACTTGCTGCCCAAGCATGAGGACCTGAATCCGAGCCTCCACACAAATAAAAGCCATGTGTGGAAGCATGCACGTGTGTTCACAACACAGGGAGTCAGAGATAGGAGAATCCCTGGGGCTTGCTGGCCCCTGACTCTTGCCATCTCAAAAAGCAAGGTGGAGGCTAAGGATGTGGCACAGCTGGTAAAATGCTGGTCATGCAAGAATGAGGACCTGAGTTTGGATGCTCAGTACACACATAAAGAGCCAGGCACGGTGGTCACTCCTACAATCCCAGGATTTGGAACCTATAAGGTTGCTACCCTGCTAGTCCAGTCAACTGGAGCTCCAGGCTTAGTGCCTCACAAATTAACCTGGAGAGCAACAGAAGACAATGATGTCATACTCTGTTCTCTATATAAATGTGAACCCACATACATATGTATACACTCATACAACATACCCAAATACACACAAAAAGACCCAAGATTAACCTCTGACCTACACTTTCACGGACACATGTACATACACTTGTACACGCATGCGCATCTGTACCAGCATGCATGCCTACATGCCTATGCACACAAACACAGATAAAAGCAAATGTGATGGACAAAATATAATGACCATTATCTGCTAGCAAAAGTTAAGACTTTGGTCAAATGGACATACTCCTAGAAAACTCTACATTGCTAAAAGTTAAGAAACTTAACTTAAGCATCCATAACCAGCAATAACAACAACAAACTACTACAACCACACTTCCAAAAGGAAACAATAGGCCCAAAGCGCCAGGCAGGTCTATCCTATACCTCCAACCACAGCAATGTTTAAAGAACAATCCCTGACTTACCCAAACTCTCTCAGCAACAGAATGTGAGACACTGCAGAGTGGAAAGTGGGCTCTGCCAGCTGGGAAAACTACACTGCTGGCTGCCAAAAAGCAGATGCCACAATGAGTGATCTGACATCTTTACACCAAGGCAACCGCTGACAATTCAGTCCTAAGCACCTCTAACCACTCCACCTCTCCCTTAAAAAGGAGGTGGGATGGTGTAACAAAAATAGGTAAAGGTGCTTGCCACCAAAACTAAAGAGTGGAGTTCAATACTCAGAACCCATACTGTGGAAAGAGAGAACCGCCTTCCACAGCTGTCTTCTCATCTCCAAATGCAAGCATGCCATGTGCACACATGCACACAAACACACACAAAAATGATTTTTAAAACTTTGGAGGTATGTATGCATGTATGTATATATTTATTTTACTTAGAGACAGTATCTCCCTGTGGCCTCAAACTCACAATCCTCCTGCCTCAGCTTCCTGCATACTAGCCTTAGATATATGCTATTACAGGGTTCTCAACATAAATCTGGAAAACAGGCAGTAGGGGTAGTGTGCTGTTACTGATGATTGGCTATGCTGATGTACCTCCGAGGAGCAGACAAGACCAGCTAATGAGTCCCGGGACGACAGCCACAGCCTCAGCCACGACCCCCACGGCTGATACTCGAGGGCCAAAGAACTATCTCAGCCTTGACCTGAACTTTTCCACCCCCATGAAATCTTTGTTTTATTCCTTCATCCAAAGCCAGACACTAATCAGGGCTGGCAGAAGGCCCAGAAGATGGGTAACCACCTACTTAGCTGTCCTAAAACAGTCTTTGTCCCTTATCAATAAGCACAGCTCAGAGATAACCACATGAGTGACCTTCTGCCAAATCAATGAAGAATAAGTGGCCCTCTGTGTCCTGATCATGGGGCTCTGGCCCTATGCCAAAAGGGGCTGACAGAAGAGTCAGTGAACCTGCGTGTCTACACAGTAAAGCCCTGTTGTAACTTAGCACCCATGTCGGCTGCTTCGTGCCATCCACAGGGATGTAATTAGACAGCACATGGCTGCATTTCCACTGCCAGCAGCACAATTCAATTATGGTGTTATCTGCAGAGGGAGTCATGGGGACTAATGAGAAGGAAGATTAGATGGGAGCTTAACATCCGACTGCAAGCTGCAACAATGGTCTTTGTATTAGAAACAAATTATTATTGACACCGCTCCAAGGGTCTTGACAGTCGCCTCCTCTCACGTTCATGAACATCCAGGATTTTAATATCTTCATACCTACAGCATACCCATGCAGATTTCAAGAACTCAAGCTTAGAAGGTTAATAGTTCTGCATTTTGCTTATATGCAGTTCTTTTTGCATTTACAAAAGCAATTTTTATCTTGCAACCCCCCCCCACTGCCACTGATCACTCTGAGATGAACACCATCGCCGAGGCTCTGTGGGGCCAGGCCTTCTTGCCATCAGGACAAACTTGTCCAGTAGGGCAGTCCTACACTCTTCATCATGTATGACAATGATAATTGCCAGTATTATCCCTATTAACTGAACAGCACTGGATCTTTTGATGGTGAAAGTAACATTAATACTAACATCAATAAAGCAGTGATAACTGCAGATCAGCCAAGTGCTGACCAAGTACCAGGCACTAAGTACCTGATCATTATTAATTTAATCCTCACAAAGAGATAGATAACACTGATACCACTATTCCATTTACACAGCAACTGAGCTGCAGAAGGGTTAAACAATTGTCAAGGACACCACAGAGGAAGGAACTGGCTGAAGTGAAATTCAAAGCTCAAAAGTGGTGTAGGAGGCCCTTCTATATTTGTGCTGATTTCATTGGTTGAATAAAGAAGCTGCCTTGGCCTTTTGATAGGGCAGAATTTAGATAGGCATGGAAGAGAGAACTGGATGCTAGGAGGAAGAAAGTAGTGTGGCAGATGCCATGCTTCTCCTGCCCAAGACGGACGTAGGTCAGACTCTTGCAGGTAAGCCACAATCACGTGGTGACATACAGATTATTAGAAATGGGTTGAATCAAGATGTAAGAATTAGCTAATAAGAGGCTAGAGCTAATGGCCAGGCAGTGATTTAATTAATACAATTTCCATGTGGTTATTTCAGGGGTTAAGCTAGCCAGGCGGCGGGAGATAGCCCGCCGCTCCTCCTTACAACACAGAAGCTTAGCTCCATATTAGTAATTACACATGTTCTAAGCTCTTCGGCCCAAAAAGTTCCAACCTTCTTAACGATGTGGATGGTATTTACAAATCTTGAGTACACATTTCAATAATTAGCGTCCCCCTCACGAAAATGTCACAGAGGTACATGCCCTCCAGACAGTAAAACACTCAATGCCGATCGTGTCACATGCTGGTGTCAGCTAATTACAACCAAGAAACTGCTCTCAGGATTTAGTGACTACAGAGTCTTCAAAAATAGTGAGTGATAGTCTTGAAAAATAAACTCATCCAGAGGTTCAAGTCAAGAAAATGAAAGGGACATTCAGAATGATGCCAGAGAGAAGACATGCAGAAACCAGTATATACCTCCTAACCAATGAAAGGATAAATTAGTCACAAAAACAAATAAAATATGAGTATACAGCTGTTTACCAAACAGCTACTGTGTGTTACAGACTAATGGAGAGATGCTGTGGTACAGCCTTTGTCCTCCTGAAACTGGCATTCAGGTACAATAAAAAGAGCAATATAAATGAGCTATAAAGGCATAAATAAGGCAGGAGAGATGGCTCCGTACATAGTGCTTGCTTCCTCCTGCTTCCTGATTTCCCACACAGCACATCTGGAACAGTCCTGTTGTTGACTTTATTACTAGATTCAAGGCCTTGCGTGGTTTCAGGATCTGCAGGGAAGAATCTGGGGTGGGTGGAGGGGAAAGGGTATGACTTAGTACAGTATAACCTGGGAAAAAACAGGAGAAACTCGTTTCTTCTCTTTTCAGAACAGAGAGCCCTCTTTCTTTATCCTATTCCATAGCCCTCCACCTCGGAAGGGTGTATCTGGACAGACTTTCAGGGTTTCCATCTGGAACAGTTGTGAGAATTTTGTAGGAAGAAAAACCTAAGATTTTTCTGGGCAGGAGCATAGGGAGCAATAACTATACAGACTACTTGGTTTTGATCCTAGGTCTACAAATTGTCTTCGTGAAGATAGGAGCATCAGTTTCCTTATATATAATGTGACTAAGAACAGCTCCTCCTGAGGTGGGATATTACCCACATACACTGCTTACACCAGTTCTTGTCACATAGTAAGTACTATAAAATAAATGCTATTTGCCGAGACAGAGACTTACTATGTAGCCCAGACTGGCCTGAAACTTGGAGTGATCCTCCTGCCTCAAATGCTGGAATTACAGGTGTACGCCATCATATCTGCCTAAAATGTAAGCTTCTGATAAATTAAAAGAGGGGCAGAACATCTTTACCATGTTGAGTCAGTTCCTCAAAGGTCAGAGCCTGCTTCTCACTATGGAAGCCCTGTTTTGCCACCCAGGTCGTATGGTTTCTGTTATATACATTAGGCACATACAACCATGGACTTGCCTAGAGTCTCTAAGATTGACATATAGCCCTGACAGGTCTCTGCTTTTCTTTTTGCCTCCTTACAGATTGTCTCACCCAAAGAGCATCCAAGTAAGCCTGAAAATGGAGCTGAAGTCACTCTTCCCATAAATCTCTGATTCTCTCCCACGCCTTCAGGATAATCTCTGAAGTTCCCCCAACACCAGCCATTCCATAATATGATATGTCTCTTCTGCATCTGAGGCTGTGTCCCCTTTCCTTCCCCTGACATATATACTGACTCTCCCCAGCCCATGAGGTTTTCTGTGTCCTTTCTTGGAAAGCTGCTTACAGATCTCCTCAGATTTCTAATAAAATGTCCCCTGATCAAAAGGCCTCACCTGGCTTTATCTAATACAGGAGGATTCCCTTATGACCTGTTCATATTTCTTTTTTAAGTGTGCATGTGTCCTCCAATGCTGTCTACGTGATGTTTTGAAACAGGACCTCGACTTGGCTTGCAGCTAACCTATTAGGCTAGAGTGACTGGCTAGTGAGGCCCCAGGGTCCTCCTAGCTCTGTTCCTCAATGCTGAAACTCATAAGCCAGGACCAACACATCGGGCTATTTTATATGGTTCTGGGGATTGGGATTGGACTTTGGTCCTCATGTTTACCCCACACAAGATTACTTTCGGTAGGAAGCAGCTTCTTCATCCCTCAAACAGTCACTACTGTCAAGACATCAGTTCTTGCTGTTTTGAGCAGAGGTAGGGATTGAATCCAGGACCTTGTACAGGCCAGACAAGTACTCTGCTATTCAGCTGCTTCCCTAGCCCCAAAGCCATGTGATGATTCAACAAGTTCTCCTCTGTGTTTGGATAAATTGATTCTGAAGGAGAGAGATGGGTAAGGGAAGAAACACTGGCTCAAGACTCAGGCTGGCCAACACAATGGTAACTAACAAAGTTGTAATACTAACACAATAAAAGCCGACTCTGAGGCTTACTGTAGAGCTACAGTAATCAATACACTGCAGACATTAGTAAAGAACCAAACAGAAGCCTCAAAAATAGACCTCCATAATTGTGGTCAATAGTCTTTGATAAAGAAACAAAGGCAATACAGTTTGGAAATAGTAACCATCTCTCACCCACCCCTTACAACCACCCATGAATCCTGCCAGGGGATCAAATGTACTGAGCTGTCAGTCACAGATAACCCTGGGGCTTTTATCTCAGTACAAGCAAGAACTGCTAGATGAGGCTCCTTAAGTGCACTGCTAGGAAATCCACCTCTTGATGGTATCTTCTCAGTAAGTTATCACAAACCCTAACTTAGAACAAGACATCCCGAGACTTGGAAAAGCAGGACACTGGTCATAGCCTCTCAAGGACACCTCTGTTCATGGAGAAATTGAGAGCCCGCCAGATGACAGCTCGGTTCAGTTACAGTGGAGCCTGTAACACGAGGAAGCTGTAGGATACAACAGCCACCCTCACCCTGGGCTCCAACTCCAAGAAGCCTCTGTGACTCAGATGTATTTCTGCAATGGGGAGAAGCAAACAACAGGAAAGGGGCAGTATCGGATGTCCTGAGCGCTTCCTGCAGTCGAGCCCTGTTCAGCCATGTGCCTCTTTTCTCCATCTCCTCCAGCCAGGGACTGCACAGTGGGGAGCACAGGCCTGAAGCCTGAGGCAGCATACTCTGCAAATAGGGGCAATGAAGTGTGGCCAATAGGACAGAAAGAAAACCTGGGACCTTCTGGTAAGGTCTGTGATAACAGGCTTGTTACAATGAGTACGACTTCCTCATTACTCCTGTCAAAGAATCAATCAGCCAGAACAGACCAATAGCAGACTTCCCCGAGTACCCATAATTATACTGTAGCCTTTCTAAAGAAAGCCCCTGCTGACTAATACTAAAAACCGAAACTTACGGTGAATTTAAAAATGCTAGGAGAGAAAGAATGCCATAATCATGGTGTGAATCAAAACTGCCTGCTGTCTCAACACACTGAATGACAGCTAGGAAAATGAACAGATGCTGATTAGGGAACAAAGTCAGCTCAATTTCAAGCTTCAGTTCCACAGTAATAAGCCATGATGTGCTCTAAAAATTTTACAACAGAACCAATCTCACTGCACCCAAACTGCCTCACAGCCAGGATCAAAACTGGAACAGAGTGCTGCATAGGCACTAGTGTACCCACAAAGGCCAACACAGACTCCTAAACTATCCTACCAGTAGAAGAGAGTTCCATTAGAGAGAGAGAGGGGCATGAACTAGGATCTGAGATATGGGGGATGGTACATCAGTCCTAGGGACTTACCTGCAATGATCCCATCCATCTGCTCCAGGGCAGCTTCCAGTGCATGACTAGCATCAGAAGTCATGGCTCCTTTTGTCCACTTAGTTTCCTCCTGCTGCTACTGAAAATTCAAATACAGAACAAAGGAGAAATTACAGAAGTCATGCAATATATGTGCAAGACCACGAAAGTGCTTTAGATCCATCCGCATACATTTTTTCAATGTTTAAAACAGTAGCTTGCCTGAGGTATCATTGATAAACAAAGAACTGCATATATTTAACGTATTCTGTCTGTTGTGTTTGGGCATATACAAAAACCTCACGACACCATGACCAAAACAATGGTAATAAACATAGCCAGCAACTTTAAAAGTTTTGTTTGTTTGTTTTGGGGCTAAGTGCAATTACAATGAATGAGAAAGCTACTTTTTCTACAAATGCCTAAGTGTGGAATACTGTATTTATTTCACGTACAACACACCTTCATTGAGAATCCAGGCCAGGGGCCAGAAATATATCTCAACAGTTAAGATTCCTGGCAGATCTCCCACAGAACCTGGGTTTGATTCCCAACACCCACATGGCAGCTCACAATTATCTGTAACACCCATTCCAGAGGATCTGATGCCTTCTTCTGGCCTCTGCATACAAGCAAGCAAAATACTCATACACATAAAATAAAAATAAATTTTTTTTTAATCTAGGCCAGAGCCAGCAAGATAGTTTAACAGGGGAAGTGCTTGCTGTGTAAGCCTAACAACCTTAGTTTCATCCCCAGGACCTGTGTAGAGGTGGAAGGAGAGGAGAGTGACAGGAGCTGTCTTCTGGTCTACATACACATGCTGTGGCACACACAAATAGTAATTACATGGTGAACATGGGGGCGGGGGAGATCTGAGCAGAGGGTGTTAGTTTCCAGTATCTCCATGCACTCTTTCTCCTGGGAAGAACAGTCTTCCAACATGAATCTTGAGCATTCACGTTTTGTTATAAAAAGCTACCAGCTTACCCAGAGTCCCCTGCAAGACACAGATGTTACACATCTCCATGATGACAGTCAAGGCCCCAGAAGCTTTAACAATCGCTGGGGGAGACCCTACTGTCTTAGAGCCACGTGTATCCCTTATCACAGTCCTTTCCTGGATGTGTGATCCTGGCCAAAATACTCCAACTGTCACTTTCCTTCTTCCAAGTGACCTGTGTGCCCATCTAGAAGGGTCACAAAGATAACTTCCTCCCCTCACTCCCATCTCACCCACCCAGGGCAACTGCTTCCACGTCTGGATAATCTGCCTCTTAGAAAGACACTGAGGCTGCACTGTCCTGCTTCTCACCTCTCTAGATGACAGGAGAGGTCTTACGAAAGCATTTGTCATCCTAAGAAGATACTGAGCTCATGTCTGGAAACCGAGAACAGGAGTCATTGTTTGTTTGCTCATTCAGCAAAAACCTACGCATGTGCCTAATGTGCATCCTCCTTTGAATGACCCAGGCATCGTTCCCACGCCAAAGCACAAAACCAATGGTTCTGAAGGGCTCCACTCGCTTCCCGTGTGACATGGGACCCCAGGAGGAAAACAGGTACCACACAGCTGTGGCTTGAGAGATGAAACAGTAAAGAAATTTAGGATCACAAAGAACTACTCTGTGTGCTGGCCCAGAAATACCCTATACGATCTACTTGTGTGATCACTGGGCCTTTGTTTCATCAACCGCAAAATGAGGGCAATAGCATCTTACAAGGTTTGTGCTGGGATTAGATGGTCAGTAAAGTCATATTCAACACTCCTTGCATACAATAAGGTCTGGTTTTGCTGTTTTGCTTTTAAAGTGAGGAAATACCTCTGGATATACCTTTACCAGACCAGTTCACATGACAAGATTTGAAGGTAAAATGCAATGGGCCAGGGAAGAAGAACCCAGCTACACTCAAGAAACTGGTTCCCCTGCAGAAGAGCACAACAAAGGAATAAGGCCATTCTGCACACAGAGGAAAAAGCAGTATTCCACAGTACCAAGGTCCACGGAGGGTTCAAAAGCAAGGGCACTTGGCTAGGTGGAGAGGGGAGAACCCGTCTTAAGCCAAGAACCACTGCACAGCTAGCCTAAGGGAATAAGAACATTCACGCATAAAGGAGATCCAGAGACCTGTCTAGTACTTCAGGGTCCTAGTATGGGGTCACACACTCATGGGCCAGAGCCCCCACGAAGCAGGAAAGCTGTCTAGGCTGGCTCCAGAGTGTGGCATTACTGGAATCTAAAATGGAAGCAAGCTTGGGTCAGGACAGACAAAGTAGCAGGGAAAGGGGAGGCAGCAGAAGCAGGGCTTGTTCAGCCATAGGGACACGAATTTTGAAAGACTTGCCTCCAGAAACCATCTCACTGCTCCTAGAAGGGAAAATGATCATGATCCTTCCCGTGGTCTACGACAGCAGTGCGGCCAGACAAGCTTGGCACTGTTCCTCCCCTAGTTCTGACCTGCCATTTGCTCCCCGCTCTACGACCATTCCTTCCTCTCCACTCTTGAGTTCACTCCCCAGCTTTCTGCAAGGCTGCTTTACTCTCTCCCTTAGGGCTCAGCTTCAAAGTGCCTTCTCGGAGAGGCCTTCCCTAGAGGAGAGTTCCTCTAAAGCACACCATTCCTACGTATCTCTTCCACCGATGCGTTCACTTCCATCCTGTCTCCTTCCCAACAGAAGAAAGGACTCTGTCAACCCTTACTACTCCTGTTGTCTAGGCGCCTTACAGGATACTTGGCAGTTTGTCAGTAAATACTTGTGAGAAAATGATGAATCCAGGCAGCCATCAGCCACTGAACTCTGCTGGAGTTGGCACTGGGGAGGTACTGATAACTGTTCCTATGGGCCACACAGTCTACTGGAAAAGATGGAAGTATGAACAAAACATTACGGCACACTGTGAGGTGTACTGACAGCATAGGCAGCATCACTGAGTCTTGACAGACGAGTAGGATCTTTCTCAGAAGGTAAGGAGGAGAGTGTTCTTCCGGGTAAAGAGGGTGGCACATGAGGCATGTAAGGGCAAGACACAATAGGCTAAGGTCAAATGGCTGATGAGATTATACAGGAGCAATCGGCTACTCAATGAGTCAGAGCCTTCCATAGGATCAGGACACTTCAATAAGAGGAACCTGGGAATCACTTAATAGCAGCGTATAAATAGAAAACGATCTCAGATGGAAACGGAGTGAAGATTTTTAAGAAAGATCTCATATCTCAGGGGGCAGGTAGGCTCCACTGATGAGTCATGGCTGGGACCAGGATGAATCCCATGTTGGGACCAGCTCCATGATATGTGTCTCTGCAATAGAGGCCTTAAAGGAACCACCTAGAAAATCTGCCCAGTGATGAGTTCGTACTTGGCAAACAGCAAGCGGATGGATCCTGGGAGCACCCTGAGAGCACCCTGGGAGCCCACAGAGAGAAGAGCATGAGTCAAAGGTGCATCCTTGCCACCGCCCAGGAGGACTAGACAAGCTGCTCAGGGCAGAGCTGATGAGCTCACTTCTAGACCTGCTGGATCTGAGGCAACAGCAGGACACGTGAGAATTGATGGGTTCCTGCCAGCTGTCACAAGGCCACTGTGGGGTATTATGGTGTCAGGAGTACAAGGGACAATAAGAGCCTCCCCCAATTCTGTAAACGCAGCAATCTTACTAAGTCAGGGAACCCAGGAAGTCTCTGGTCATACCCCTTCTGAGCTGCTGACAGCCACTCTCCCCATTCCTAACTAATATAGACTGTGTTAGCAAACAACCCACATGGGGCAACCTTGCCTCTGTAATCTTGGGTTTAAAAAATAAATAAACTTCAATTCTCCTTTTACACTTGTGACATTAAATGTATATGGTCTTCCTACACTAAGCTATTCTTTAATTTCCTCTGAACTGTCTCGGGGATTCTATATAATTCAATTCAGTTTTAACATTACATACCAGAATTGGTCTCAGATCCCACAAATTGAGGACTCAGTCCCACAGGCTAACCCCACCCCAGATGCCAGTGAAATGTTCAGGCCTCTGGACTGGCTGACTATAAAACAAGAGGTCCACAACCCCTTCCTCAGATTTGATAATCTGCTAAAACAGCTCTCAAAACTTAAGAATTATATTTTGCAAAGGGTTAAGTGTGGGGTTAAGAGTTCTAACCCATGGGGCTGGAGAGATGGCTCAGCAGGAAAGAATGTTTACTGCTCTTGCAGAAGACCTGGGTTCAGTTCCAAGCACCTACACAACAGCTCACAACCATCTGGAAATCCAGTTCCAGGATACCCAAT
Organism: Microtus ochrogaster; assembly: GCF_000317375.1. NCBI lineage: Eukaryota > Metazoa > Chordata > Mammalia > Rodentia > Cricetidae > Microtus > Microtus ochrogaster. The sequence continues at coordinate 12,285,263 of NC_022015.1, forward strand.
GCCTGCTCTGACCTTAGCAGGTTCCTGTACATACATGGTGCACATATATATACTCAGGCGCACACACACACACACTTAAAGTTAGTTCCAACTCTCCAATCTCACGGTTGGTTCCTTTGGTCACCAGGCTTCATTCTCTGAGAGTCACATCATCTGCATAAACTTACATATAGTTGAAAGGGGTTTATCATAAATAATAGAAGTTATTTATTTTTACAGTTTACTACACACACAACACACATACCTCTCTAGTCTTAGCTATACATCTAGAAGTTACTCTATACCTCACGAGTTTTAGGAGCCTTCTGCTAAAAACCAGGAAAAACAATCACATACATCATTTCTTATCATACATGATACAAACCTCAGAGGCAAGTGTGTTTACCTGACAACAGACCATGATGTGTCTTCCTTGCCTTCTGTGTTTCTCCCCATAGGGCAGTATTGTGTGACAAAACGTTCCCTGGGAAGATGAACATAAATCTACTCACCCCAGACTGGGAACCCACAACAGACCAAAGTACAGAGTCCACCTGGAGGAATCACTGAATACTGGAGTCACTTACAGGAATATGAGTGAGGGGTTACTTCAGCAGCAAAAATGACTCAAGGACATCTATACCAACAAGGTCCATGCCAACGTGGGTGACTGCTCACAGAAGCTAGGAACCTGGTACACACTGCACAGCCCACACGCAGCTCAGCAGGTTAGAGAGTGTCCTTTCCACTTGACTCTGGTCTGAAGGTCTTTCAGGCAGTTGGGTGGTTTCTGCTTCTTCCATGCTGCTGGTCTGATCTCAGAGCAGTTTTTTTTTTTCCTCCCCTAATCATCTTGACAGCTCAGCCTGTCTGAGTTTTCTTGGCAGATAACTCTTGCTTACTCTGGCAAGGAGGGTCCTAGTGAATCTGATCAGTTTCCAGGACTTCCTAAAGCTATTTTGAGTTGTTTGCCTTCCTGCTTAAGAAGCTTCCTGAAGGCTGGGATGTTTTGAATCTCTGCAGGAATTGTTACAACACTCGACCTCTTCCTCAAGATCTTCTATTCTTTCTGCTCCCTCTTTCACAATGACTTTGGAGGGGTAACTACAGATGTCTACCTATAGCTAAGAAACAGGCCACCAAGTCCCAGTAACAGTCACCTGTTCTCAGTCACTTTACCAGTGGTTATGAATTGAGGCTGATGGGCACATCACATCCATCTAGAAAACCATAGATATTGTTTCCCTATTCCATCCTATGACCTCCCTGTACCAGACTTTAACTCCCTCTTGTTGGACCTTAAATCCAATTGGAAGGCTGCTGTTGATATACCCAGAATAGCCACCCAAGAGGCCTGTCCTGCCTGGCTTGTTGGTGTTGTAGCACTCAGGGTCCATAGCCAAGTGGGAATGCTGGCAACACTTCACCGCCAGCAGCCTGCATGGACCCCTCTATCAGCACAAGGCCAGCCAGAGGGGTGGGAGTCCCAGTTCACACCAGCTTAACTTCTCCACGCCCTACAGTCAAAGCATGCACAGGTGATGTCTTAGCAATAGGATCTTACCTTCTGGTTCTAGCATACAATCAACAACAGTAGTAACAGCTTTTTATTGTTTGTGGGGCTTCAGGGGCTTCTCTGACCAATAACTCCCAGGAAAGCAGCCTTTATTCAATAACCTTCTATCCTCTAGGAGTGTCCTTCATCCACATAGGGGACCTTTTGGATTTCAAATCTTTGGCTATTGTTTTAACAACCCATTTTTCCTTTTAATTATTAGCCCAGGCTAGTAGGATTGTAAGGTAAGTGTAAGTATCATTGTGCCTGGCTATCTCTTCAATGGCTTTCCAAATCTGCAAAACACTCAGGGGCTAGCACTATGTCTATATAACCAAACCTTTTCCATAGGATGGGCAGAATAAGGCAACATCCCAACCAACCACCACATAACAAAGACAGCACTGGTGAAGTACTCTGAAGGTCTGTCTGTGGTCATCTGTTGGGAGCAAGAGTCAGCTGACCCCAGAGGTTCACAATTAAGGAGATACTAAAGTCAAACACAAGCAAGGTCTAATCAGCATGGGAAAGGTTCTATCCCTTAGTATCAATTGCTTCCTTCACAGATCAAAGCAGGGTAGAAAGCATGGATAGAAGGTGCTAAGTCAATTAGCTCTCTGTAACCCTCAGTAATCCCCTCTGAGCCATTCTGCTTCCATATCATAGAGCTCTTCCATTTTTTCCATATCTGACAAACTCAATGGGCCTGACTTAATTTGCTCAGATCTACCACCCAGGGATGAAAGGAACCATGGTCTTGTTCTCTGTGCCCTACCTACTGCTTCCCTGGGTCAGAGAGGCCTCCATTGGCACTGTAGCTGTTGCCTGCCCATTAGCCATACCTAGCTGTTGGGCAGCTCCTAACTAAACAAACTCTCTCAACCCCTAGTGAAGGGACTCTGGCAAGCCTTGCCTTGTCCCCGATTCCTTCTGCCTTGCTAAAAACCATTAGATTACATTGCTAAAGCTAGTGCCCAAGGTCTCTTCCCTTATTTGGCCACTTTCTCCTGGGGTTGACTACTAAGGCCCAACTATCAAAGAATTGAAGCCAGAAATTGGGGTTAAACCTGAAGATCCAAAAAGCAAAACAGCCAGCCACTGGCTCTTACCTCAACCTCAGTTCAACCTCAGGAGGTGACCCTGCCTCCTGGAATCTCAGGAGACTGTATCTGAGAGCTGACTTGTCCCACTATATATTCCTCTCTTAGGCTGGGATCAAAGGTATACACCACTGGGATTAAAGGCACACACCACCAATTTCTATGGCAACTAGGGTGGATATTGGGATTAAAGGTGTCTGTATAAGGTTGACCAGTGATGGGGAAGCCTTGTTAATCAGTTATCTTTAAAAGATGGGACCAAGTTAGAGTGTGTTTTTCTGGGACCCAGAGAAAAACAGAGCATGACCTAGGTTCTCTCTTACTCTCTGTATGTGGTTCCCCCACGGCACAGCTGAGCTTGGACTTCTCGTTCCTGTTTCATGGGTTTTCCCCTTGTAATAAATAAAAATATGATTGTTTTATCTCTTAGCTAGCCTGGTTATTTCCTGAGTCGAGTTAACTTCCATAGACCAGTGGGACTGTTTTCCTCTCAGATCTTCAGGCAGTCTTTATTTATTTATTAAAATACATGTGAAATGCCACTATGGATGACAGCTCAAAAAAGCTAGGAACCTGGAGCACACTGCACAGCCTACAGGCAGCTCAACAGTTTGGAGAGTATCCTTTCCAAGTGAATCTGGTCTAAACCTCTTCCATGCAACTCGGCTGGTTTCTGCTTCTTCCACGCTGCTGCTCTGATCTCTGAGCAGCTTTTTTCCTCTCCGAGTCATCTTGACAGCTCAGCTTATCTGAGTCTTCTTGGCATCCAGCCCCCCTAAGGGTCTTTTTTGCAGCTTGGCTCTGCTTTCTCTGGCAGGGAGGGTCCTGGTGAATTTGGTCAGTTTCAGGGACTTCCTGAAGCTATTTTTGAGTTGTTTGTCTCCCTGCTTAAGAAGATTTTTGCAGGATAGAACGTTTTAAACTAGTACAAAATTGTTGGACAACAGGAAGCAAGGTTTCCCTCAGCAGTGGGTTGCATTGGACATGTGTGATGAATATATAGAAGCAATGTGCTGAGGGGTATTCCAGAGAGAATGGTGGTGAACAAAATAAACTGTGCATCAGAATGGACACCAACTGACAGAGAAGAGAAAAAGAGACAGCCAGACTGCAAATATAAAGAGGAAGTTGGATGAGCTGTAAGCGAACAGTAAGAAACAGAACAAGTTATCTTCCCTATCAATGGGGAAAGATTGTTTCTTTTTATAATTTGGTAGAATGGCTTAGCCATTCTATAACAGCAACCTACTAGATAAATAACAGACAAATGGGATCACCAATGTGGTGTGGAGACTCTATCTCAGGATGGACATGGCTCTCAATGTGTCCACACAGTAACTGTACTTATAACAGACACAGTTAAAGTCAACCCTTAACATGGCCATGCACTTAGCGCAGATGAGCAGTCATGCTTTTGACACCAAGAAATAGGCCCATCCTTGATCACAAAGCTCAAACAGGGCGTTCTGTTCAAGAAAAGGTTCAGTTCATGATGATGTCTTTTCTCTGTGAAGAGGGTTCCGTCTGTAGCTCCTGCTAAGGAAAACCTTACTTTCCTCTCTGCTACCAGAAATGAAGGAAATGGCCCTTGTGCCTATTAAAGCAGCCAGTGTGGAAAGAACAGTTATGTGTAGAAACGCACCCTGTGATGACAACACCATAATCTCAGGAGCAGCACACAAGCCAACTGGATACCTTGAAGCCGAACAGGACAAACTGGGAGCAGGGCTGGAATTCCCTGGAACCCCTGCTCCCCCAGCCTGGGAAACAGCTGAACCCAGCAATCACGCAAGGTAGGCACAACCTATGCAATCCCTTACCCAAGTGTCATACAACGTTCATGATGTGTGGGTTCATCTCATACCCAGTCTCTCCCCAGATACCAAGAAAGGATAAAGGAGTGCTGCCATACCAAAAGAAATTGAAATCTTTGTCCTGTAACACACAGGCCTCCCATAACCCACAGCTGCTTGTAAATGGTTATTTTAAGAGAGGCATTCTGCTCTTTCTGAGCTTGAGAGACAGTCTCTGTAAAGGTTAAAAGAAGCATCTCTTGGGGGAAGGGGGGATCAAGGAACTGTTCAAACGTGAAAGAGGAAAGAAGAGAGGTGCAGGAGGTCCTGGCAGTGCCCAAGTCCTCAACCACATCTGTAGAGACCCTCAAACAAGATGTGCAGCCAGACAAACTTCAGTGAACACCTAAGCCCAGGGCAGGTGACATGGCTCAGCTCACTGGCCAGCTGGTCTAGCCAATCAGTGAACTCCACATTCAATAAGGGACCTTCTCTCAAACATAGTGGAAGGTGGTGTGTAGTATCACACACTTTAGTCCCAGCAATCAAGAGGCAGAGGCAGGTGGATCTCCATGAGTTGAAGGCCCCCGGGTCTACAGGGTGAGTTCCAGTTTAGTCAGGGCTACCCAGTGAGAGACTCTACTTAAAAAATTTTAAGAAATGAATAATTACAGTGGAAAGTGACTGGGAAAGCATCTTATGTCTCCAGAGGTACAGTCACAGGTAGGTTAACCCACACATACACATACACATACACATACACATACACATACACATACACACATACAAACACACACACACACGAGACAGAGAAACAGACACATAGAGAGACCTGGGCTCTGCCAAAGCATGACTGTGGTTCTTTATATAACTTATTTAACTTTTCTGTGGCTCCAAGGGGCATCTTCAAATCCATATAAAATGAATCTTGCTGTTCGGGGCAGAGTAAACAAAGCAGACCTCAAGTAAATACAGGAAACTGAACCCAAACATCTAATTTAGCTGCCCACTAAAACAACAACACAAGAATTTATTCTGGAAAACAAAAGGCACGAGGACACAGAGGACGCAATAGGAGTCACAGAGGCAATGCCAGAGTTCCAGCGATGTACCAAGCGCCAATGGATGTCAGCCCAAAGCTCTGGGAGAGGTTTCTGCGGTAACATGAAGCTAAGAACACCAGCGGCATCTGACTGTAGGAGGTTTATATAATTGGTGAAGAATTTGCTTAACTCAATGATAAGAAAAGTACAAAAACAAGCGCGTAACAAAGAAATGCCACAGAAACAAAACACAGTCATTACAGTGAACCCCACATACTGATCCCACCGAAACTGCACTGTGACATGGATAGGTGGACAAGTGCTGCCGGGTTACAGGGTAGAGCAGTAAACACAGCTCAACCCTCATCCTCAGGGTTTCTACAGAACCTCTAAATCACTAGATGATGAGATAAGAGAGATAGGTAACAGACAGGCTATGGTTTAGAGATGAAAATGAAAAATATTAAAAGAATTTCAGTGTCTGCACCCCAGGAAGAACAATGAGAATACACAGATCTGGGAGTGTCTGTTTTAATAAGTTATGTATTATTATTTGACTCTTTAAATTGTGTGACTATATCATAGTGACTAATATTTAAACAAACGGGTTGGTGAGATGGATCAGTCTAAATTGTTTTCCATACAAGCATGAGGGACCTGCATTTTGATTCTTCAAACCCACGTAAAGAAAAAATCGAACAGTAGTGGCACATGCTTGTAACCCCAGCACTGAGGTGATAGAGACAGAAAGATCCCTGGACTCTCTGGCTAGCCAACTTAGCCTAACGAATGAGCTCTAGGCCAATTCAAGATCCTGTCTCAAACTGGATGGCTGGAACCTGGGGGAACAAGATTCAAAACTGTCCTCTGGTTCAGCATACACAGGCATGCTGTGATGGCTATTCTTGGTTGTCAACTTGACTGCATCTGGAATGAACTCTAATCCAGAAACGGAGGGCACACCTGTGATCAGACCTTGAGGTAAGAAGACAACAAGCCTTTGAGAGGGTTCTTGAGGCTGGAAGGCACACCTTTAGTCTGGGCCATACCGTCTGCTGGAAGGGCAACAGAAGAAGGAAGGATGTGGGTTTTCTTTGCCTGCTTGCCCTTGCCTTGTCAGAACATTCATTCCTTCACTGGCATGAAAGCCTACTTCTCCAGACATCCAGCCTTGTGAGCAACTACTGGATCCTTGGACTTTCCATTCACAGCTAGACACTGTTAGACTCAGTCTCTAAGTCATCCCAATAAATTCTCATATACCTACACATACATATGTATGTATATATACATGTATATGTGTGTATATATCTATATAGATAGAGGGAGATTCATTCTGTAAGTTCTGTGACTTTAGAGAACACTAATACACATGTATATCCATACACATATACACACACATACACATAAATTTAAAACAATTAGGGATGGGGTGCAACCTAATGGTAGAACACTTGCCTACCATGCCTATGGCCCTGGGTTTAAGCTTCAGAACTGAAAATAAAAAATTGGTAGGTTTTAGCAGTGAACAGCTTTAATCTTAGTACTTGGGAAGCAAAGGCAGGTGGATCTCTGAGTTCGAGACCAGTCTGGTCTACATAGAGAGTTCCAGGGCGGCCAAAGTTACATAGTGAGACCTATTTAAAAAATAAAAGACTGTGAAGATGTGTTTATGGCTGGCACAGAACCAAAATTTAATTGATGTGAGCCCCAATTCTTCTTTATACTCTCTTCCTTTGTTGGGCAGGAATTTGTTAGCCATAGATCAGGATTTATCCAACTTTATCTCATTTAATCCTCAAATACCAGTTAGGAACAATTCTCGCTCTATTAGATGAGAAAGCAAGGTAACCTACCTGAGAATGAACACTCTTCCTCTCCATTCCTGAGATGGAAGCACACTGAGGGGTTTGCAACACATGGTGACAGACAGGATTTATGTAGAGGAGTCACCAGGACTGCTGCTCAGAAAACACACCACAGAAACAGTTGTGAACACAGGAAAGCCAAACTAAAAGCGAAGGCAACGTGGGCAGGGATGGCTGTAGATGTCTTAAGTCCTGCCCAAAGTCAGAGGCAAAGCCAGTAATATTTACTGACGGGCTGCACTCAGGCCCAAGAGAAAAGCTGAGTTTGACTATCAGGTTCCAAAACCAAGCCCATAGAAAAGGAACTGCAAAGTGGCATCCATCCGGATACCCGGACTTCTAGGAAAGTGTGCTACAAGGCCACCTGGAACTGAGTCTTATGTTCACAGAGAAGTCTCAACAGCCATTTAAAAGTCATTTACAGAAAGACAGTATTTAAAGCAATCAAACAGAGTGAAAAACAGGAGTGCCTGGGATGCCCCAGAATATTCCAGCACAGAGAGAAACTGCAGCCAGGGAGATTCCAGGTGAGAGGCGGGGAGAAGAGAGAGAGAGAGAGAGAGAGAGAGAGAAGAGTGAGAGAGTCACCAGAGGCATGTGAGGAGACAGGACAACTAGGTGTACCCACACTCCTGTGCAAAGCCAGGAAGCATCTTCTTTCCACACTCCAGCCAGCGGTGAGCTCATCTGCTTCCAGGGCCTCAGCTGGCCCTCCATTACCTCACCCAGATGATTACAAAAGCAGTCCAACTGGAAGCCTCCATCCCAGCAGCCCTTCCACTCACCCTACCCATCTCAGCAATCCTCAAACTTTGATGTTTATCAGGATCACTTGAACAGCTCTTTGAGCTGAGTGCCAGCTTCTCTGGCATAGAGGAAGCCCTAGACTCTGCTGGGCACTTCACCAGCAGACACAGGGCTGTTTAATAAATAGACTCAACCTACTAGGTTGAAACTTTAACTTCCATCATAACCCTTAGCAGCCTTCTGCTCCATCCTAATCAAATCCCTTATTACTAGTGGTGTAGCCCTGAATAAATCTGACATCTGACTGCCCGATCTCTCTTTCCCTCTTTTATGACAACAGCTTTCTGTGTTAAGCTCCAATGTTCCTCTTAAGCCAATAGTTGCAGGAAACTGAGCTCTATCCTGCCCACCTAAATGTGATTTCACCTTATCGCTCCCATCCTGCAGAAAAGGGATGAGAGAGGCTGTATGCCCATTCTCTTCCCCTTTGTCTCTATTATGTGTCTGGACTTTGGAATGTCATCTCTATAGTCCATGGAGAAGTGGCTACAGATTTACCAACTCATCGTCAGTGTGATAGGTAGTAGGAGCCAGTGTCCCGCCACCCATGCCTAACACCTACCCAGGGAAGACTCCCATGTTTCTGAGATGGGATGAGGGGCATTAAGGTTGTGTGATCTGTTGGAGCCACCCAGTGTAAAGATACAGGGAGAAAGGTGGGTATTCTGTGGCCCCAAACAGATGAGTAAAAAATGATTAAGGGATACCATGACTCATGCTACCTGGAAAAAGAAACATCAACTGTTCTAGTCACTTTGCCTTTCAGAAATGAACATAAAGTCCACAGGGCAAGAAGTCATGAGTCTTCTTGGTCTCCAGCTCTATAAGAACCCAGGAAAGATTAACTGGCTGTCTTCTTAGCCTGGGCCAAAGGAGAGGGGCATTTTCTGAAGAAGACTGGCAACTTGATTCTATGCAGCTCTTCTGGTGTGTGCTGTGTGTTGACACCTTCTCAGATAGAGGGTGTGCCCCTCCAGAGCCAAAATAACAAAGAAAAAAAAATCAAGAAGTTAATTCTCTAAAATAAAACCTGTCCCTTCAGAATCTCAAAGACTCAAGAGCCTTTTGAAGACAAGGTCTCTCATACCCGCAAACTAGACTTACAAGTTTTAAGCAAAGATAAATTCCATTTAAAAATCTGTACATAACTCTAATCTAGTTTTGGGTTTAATTTGCTTCTCTCTTGGTTTCCTTTAGACACCATAAATGTAGTCACATATTCTCAATCACAATGATTACAACTTTATACTATTTCCCTTCTAATGTATGCCAAAACTAATTCCCTCACGCCACCCCTTGTGTGTATATGTGTTTGTGTGTGTGTGAGGGGAGTGGGCAAGTTTGTGTGTGTATGCTTGATGTATGCTTGATGTGTATAGGGCCATCTACACACATGCATCCAAAACCAGAGGGTGTTAGATGCCTCTACTTTCACTCTCACCCTGTTTTTTGAGACAGGAACTCTCCCTAACCCCAAAGCTTGTCATTATCGGGGGCTAATCCAGTTGATCACTGAGCTCCCAGGCTCCATCTATCCCTGCCTGCAGTGCTCTGGGGGTAAGGTTTGCATGGCCACACATAGTAGCTTCAATATGGGTGCTATCAACCTGAACTCAGGTTCCTATTGCTTTCACAGAGATCATTCTTAGCCTCTAAGCCTCTCCCTAGTCTCCATATTCCTTTTGTGAATTGTTCTTGTATGTTTTGACACAATCTAAGAGTACAATCACCACTATATGGTTCTTTTTCCTTTTACTTCATGGCTCTCAGACATTTTGTAAAAAATGTTATTCTATTTTTAGTGATAACACTAAAATTAGGAATAACAATCTGCTGAATGTGTTACTGTTTCTACATGATGCTTCGGTTAATGGCATTCTTTCTTCTAAATTTCTGACAAATAGTGCTCCTTAGATTCACAAGCTCCAACCCTCTTTACATTCTTGTCTCAACCAGAGGTAATTCCAAAAAATAAGTCTTGAACTATCATGACACTTTCAGATTAAAGGAACAAAGTCTTAAGAGGGAGATTGAGGCAGGCTAGAAAGACAGAAGAATTTAATGGGGTGTGGGTAAGGTTAAAAGCCCCTCAAGCTGGAACTGGTTTAGTCAAGAGTTCAATAAAACTGATAAAAGCCAAAATGGCCTAGAGACAATGCATATCTTCTTCCTAAAGGCATCTTTAACAAAGATGTTAAAAGTAGAAAGCTATGCTTAAACAGTGCCTTTAACTCTCTCTTCCCTGAAGCTAAATAATGTACCTAGTAGAAATCATCTGAAATTCTCATTTATCAGAGAAAAAGCTTTAAGAAAACAAATAAATCTGTTTCTATGTTTTTTTTATTTAATTTTTAAACTTTGCTTAATCTGTAAGCCTTGTTGTATAGTAGCACATTCCTTATACAAGACAACTCAGAAACCACAGAATCGCATAAAGCCAGCTTAAAGACACTTGAGTGGGCTCTCTTGACAGCCAGGACCCATGACTTAAGGCTGCATATTATCCATTTTTTTTTCTTTTTTTGGTGTGTGTTTCGTTTTTTTTGAGACAGTCTATCGGTGTAGCTCTGGAGCATGCCCTGACCTGTCCTGTTGCTCTGTAGACAGGCTGCCTCTGCCTCCCAAGTGCTGGGATCAAAGGCCAGTGCTGCCTGCCTTATATTATCCTTTCCTTACACATCTCTCCTGTTCTCTAAATTCTTATATGTGTGCTATCTTTTATCTCTACATCAAAAACTCAGGACCACTGCTTTACTCTGGTTCATTCTGTGGCTAAGTCAAGGGTCTGCTTTTATGTCGGTAGAAGACCCTAGGGGGCAGGAGAGCTCTCCTCGGACCCCTTGCTGCAGCGCTGGGCTGTGTCTCCATCCAGGACGATGACTGTCCATGGGTCTTCCCGTCTTTCATCCTCAGCAGGTAGGTCAGGTCTGGTACCATTTCCTTCCTTCTCCCATCTCTCCAGGCTCCTGAGCTACGTCCCCTGGTCAAAGCACTGCCTTCAAAATGACTTCCCTGTCTTCCTAACTGTTCTTTCCGTCTGCAGCCTCATCTGCCACCGCCACCATCCCAATCTTCTCCACAGCGGCCTGGGTATCCACAAAAGAAGGCAAGAACCCATGGAGCATGTATTCATCAAACCTCATGTGTACCAGAGTTCTTCCTTTTCAGCGGTGTCCTTGAAAAAAGTCCTTTAACATCACCAAGCCTCATCTTTGCTATTTAGAAGAAGCAGGAGTCAGTGGGGGGTCAGTGTAGGCTCAGTGTGGGGTCACAGGAGCTCAAACCTGTGCACGGAAGTCCACGGTCATAGCAGTTATTCTCCCAGCCACTGCAGGCTCCTGTCCTGAGCAACAATGACATCACTGTCACCAGCCTGCTCCTGCTCTCAGTATAGGATGCTTAGTTAAGACCCTTGTTCCTTCTGTTACCTCTCCTCTTTTAGCACCCAATTCTAGCATCTTCCTCTCCAGGGCCCCTTCTTAGCCCCCACTCCACCCACCACAGACTTCTCCAGAGTACTTGCCACATTATATGTAGACTTTTTTGGGTCTCAGTGGTAAGCCCCTCAAGGGCAAAGCCATGTTTTTCTAACCTTGGATCTCTGCTCACAGGGCGGAGGAAATGAACAGACTAAACAGATGCCTGCAAGAGATGAGGGGGGGAGGATTCTTACATTTATGAGGTTGTGAAACAGGGTTATCTGCTTCCACACCATATTGGTGGAACAGGCATAGGACAGACCTTCCCATTCCTAAAGGGAGCAATTGAAGAAAGAAGAGGGTCACACAACTGCCATGGAGAGGTTCCCAAAGGTGGCAGGCCATGTTACCTGCCTTCCCCTAAGTCTAGGGCCATGAGACCATGTCAATCAAGTCCTAAAAAGCCCTGATGTCCCATGTTCCATAGTGAAAGCCTGACTATAAAGAGAAACGGAGTCTACCTGACCTGAAGACTGCCCCAGAGCTACAGACAAACTGTGTCCTAACCCAAGGACAAGGCCACAGTATTGGGTCCCCTGAAGACAGCACAGCAAAGCATCCTCTTGTGACAGAGGGGTCAAGGCATCCCAGAGGCAGGAAGCCCAGAAAGTTGTTGCCAGAGATGCAGTAGGCCTTTGCTGGATCATACTTGGGTCTAGTAAGAGGGGGCTTTCTTCCATTAGTCACAGCAACACCTTGCAAGGTCTAAGAAAAGCTGAGTAGGAGAAAAGAAAAGAGTGCCACTCAAAGTAAAGAAGTTGCTTTATGAGGCCCCACTAGTAACACATCAGCAACTTCTAACACCACACACTAGGCTTTGCAGCATCAAAACCACTGAATTCTCTTGCCTGGCTTGAAGTTCTGAAGCAGCATTGCTCCCTTAGCATCTTTTCCTATTATGCCAGTTAGAGGACAGCATATACTGGGCATTGCCAGCCACTCCTTAATAGTGAGTTCCAAGAGATTGTTATGAACATTTGTGCTGCATGCAAGCCAGCTCTGTGGAGCACAGCGGATGAATTCCTTTGGCTTTCTGGAAGTTCCATTTCAAACCCGGCCTAGCTCCCATCACATGTCCTTGCTGCCCCACCACCAGCCCTTCTTGGCATAGCCTAACCCAGATGCTTCCACTTAAGCATTTTCCCTAATACGCAGGCCCTTCTCACCAAACCACAGTCCTTTAAACAAGACCAACACCGTGTAACAGCAGCAGGACAGTCACACAGCTCAACACTCTCCTCTACAGGGCACAAAGAGCATCCTGGGGCACCAAGACCTCACTTCCAAGTGCCACAAAGTCATATTTCCAGCCTTGCTGTCCATCAGTGTTGGAACCAGGATAGATATCTTCCACCCTATTAAAATGCAAGCTACTCAGGAGAGAGACCACCCAAGAGAGCAGGAGACACTACCCTGTAGAGCTGAGCCCAGCCCACGAGTACAGTCAGGTCAGGAAACCAGTGACTGGAGTGGCTTACATTTCGACAGCATATCTGATCCTAGATGAGAAAGCACAGAAGAGGATGGCATTTCCCTTCATCTGGTTATTTAATACCTTCCATGGCATCTTCACCTTCCTCTGACCATTCACACCCCCAAGTCTGCCCCTGCCATTCTGCTCAGCACCCGAGCTGGTGATCTCTAATTTAAAGGACAACTGTAGTAAGAGTCTACAAGGACACTGGTGACCAAGGTCATGGTCTTACCCTTGTGCCCTACTATGGGTTGTTAGGGCAGATCTGAAAACAGACTACACAGGGCACTGCACCAGGGGACGGAGTCAGGGTGGGAGTGCGAAGCGAGGTTAGAACACAAGCCTGTGGAGGAAGATGGGGACCAAGCAGCATGCAGGCAGCAGAGCGCCACAGCCTTCCACTCATCTGCCCCTTAGTTATTCCACAGGACAAGCGGATCTGTCTCCACACAGAGGGAGGAGCCTCTGTAGCCACTCAGAGAACTTTGGGTGAATGGTTCCTTGCTTCCTTCTGAGAGCCTCTGAAAATGCTAGTCTAAGAAGTAAATGGAAATGGCATGGATGAGGTGAAAAGGACCAGGAACAACTCAAAACTGCTGTCTTTCCCCTGGCAGGCCCCCAAACCCACGGTTCACAATGCATCACAATGATGACCAATGACTTCCTGCCTAGGCGATTTCCACCTGCCTGAAAATGCGGCCTTGAGGGAGTTCTCAGCAGGTTTCCTGCCTCCCAGGAGTGACTAGACTTTGTCTGCATGATCTCATTAGTGAGGGATACATTACAATTATCAGCTCTGTTTTGCCAAGTCTGTGCAGAGACCAGAGAAAGAAGGACAACAGGTGAAGCTGAGGCCAGCTTGAAAACGGCCTCACCTCCACTCACCCCCTGAACTTGTCCTGCAGGCAACCACATCTCTGAAAGGAGCACTTGGAAGCCACCTACTCTTGCCACTAATAGTGTGGGGGGATGCAAATAATAAAAGAAAGCACCAGTACCAGAGAGCGGTCTATGGAGGTGTGAGTCTGAGCTGGAGTTAGACTGAAAACCCCAGTTTAGACTCTCACTCAGTCTGCTGGAATCCCTGACCTCAAGCTACAGGGAAACATCCGCATGCCCTTGTGTGCTTTGCACACTGTCTCCTCAACTGAAAGACCCCTCTTCTCTCCAGTCTCTAGGAGACATTACATTTTTTTCAGCGTTCAAACCATTCTAGACTCTGCATGACACACAACAGGCACTCACACCTTCATTAAATGTTTCATGTTGCTGCTGAGACATCCAACAGAAGAAGATGGCATCTTCTCTTGCACGGCTAAGTATCTGGCTGGTGAGCACGAGAGAAGGACAGAGCATGTGCAGCTCAGTCCTGTCCTTCTCCCCAGGGACATTCTAATGAGGGAGGTGGCCTGTTTCTAGTGGAGATACATTTATGTATGCCTACACTAGAGGTGGCCATGTTAATTCTGCAGAGGGATGCCTAAGGACCCTATTCTGTGGTACCACATTCTCTATAAATAATGCCATCAGCCATAAAGCTGATAGCTTAGCCTCCCTCCAACGTATGGTCCTGTTTTCCAGCTGTTGCCAAATTTAAGTAATATGAACAATTAGCATCTCTCAAATGAAGCCAGGCCACTCAGTGAAGGACAAAACAACAGTGCCCACAGAATTACTGGTTCCCGTGCAACTGGTGACCAATAATGCACCGTCTCCAAGGGTAGAAAGAAGCACCCTCAGTAGCTACCAGGTGGCTTAGAGCCAAGGATGGTGTACCTATTTCCCCATGTGCTCCAAGTGGGAGCTCGGCTCTGCAGAAACCTGAGTTGGTGCTGATTCATTTTCCCACATAGGGCAATGCAGAAAAGGTGGTCTGGAAGGAAAGCCATCTGGGTAGTGGCTGCTGGACGATGCCTGCCAAACTGAATTATCCTCAGTGTCTGGACTTTGTATGAGCCTTGTCAGGTCAGCCAGTGTGAATCAGATCCTCGCCAACATGAGCATTGCAGTGGACACTGGGGTGTCTAACCCAACAAACTGCCTCCCAAAAGTACTTCTCTCCATCTGTCCCCCACTCCACACACCTGTCACCACCATGTTACACAAACCCTACTTCACTGACGGGCTTCTGTGGGTTATGTATCTCCTCAGGCCTAGAACTCACCTCCCCCCACCACCAAAAAAGCATGCTCGCTTTTCTTCTTGACAAGGCAAACACACGCTTGCAAAAGTACATGCTTACACATTCAAGTCACCTTCTGAGATACGTGGATATGCTGTCGTTATATTGATCATAGGGCTGATTCAGAGAAAAGCTTCAAATACAACTTCAAATTGAACACTTTCCCAAAGGTCTATCTGTGCCTACATTCCTGGTGGCTCATATGACTGCCCTGAACAAGTTCTATCATCCAACCCAACTCTTCCCTCCTCTCATCATCTCTCAGATTGGCGAGGCTGCCTCCTCTGGGCTTCTGACTTCTAGCCAACTTCCCTTCAGTCCATCCTTTCCAGGACAGTAGGGTATGTTCTATGGAGCTGACCCCCTACTACTTGCCATGAAAACACAGTCCCATTTTGTAGCATAACAAAAGTCCTCACCTTCCAAGTGTGAGTCCCAAACACACCACAATACTTCCTACCCCTGAAAGACAGAAAGGTTTTCTTGCCAATGGGCATGTCGCTCTATGCCTACCATGCACTCAACCTTAGGGTTCAATCCCCAGTGCCATATAAACAAGGCATGGTGGTATATAACTGTAATCCCATCATTCAGGAGGTGGAGGCAGGAGAATCAGAAGTTCTAGGTCACCCACTGCCATTCTGTGAGTGTAAGCCTAGTATAGGATATCTGAGACTCTGCTTTAAAAAAGAAAAAAAAAATCCATACACCAAAAGCCTACTTTACTTAA
The DNA here is from genome assembly GCF_000317375.1 of Microtus ochrogaster. Taxonomy (NCBI): domain Eukaryota; kingdom Metazoa; phylum Chordata; class Mammalia; order Rodentia; family Cricetidae; genus Microtus; species Microtus ochrogaster. Next base: position 12,301,273 of record NC_022015.1, read on the forward strand.
AATGCTTTCTCCATCGGTACTTCAAAATCTCACTTAAAGCCTTATGCAAATGCACCAGGGGGTCTTCCTTACACCTGGTCCCAGGCCCCGGGGATGCTGGATGCTTCCTATCTTTGCCTCTGCCCCACACAGAACCCACATTAATCATTGGAGCTGTTTACACTGCTTCTGAGATTCACAGTAAATTATGATTTAATGTATTTGTCCCCATTTCTGAATGGAGTGACCTAAGGGCGAGGATTATATTCTACCCCTCCTTCTCTCCTGGGAAGCTAGTGAAGCCGCAGGGCACAGGTGGACACTTGTAAACGTCTGTGTATCTTGGAGATGAAAAGCAGTATTTTGTCAGCATTCTGAAAGAAGGGTTGAGGGCCAACTGTGATGGCCTCTCCCACCTCTAGTTTTTTCTCTTCTGCCTGACTTTCAGAGGTGAAGGTTATGCTATCACTAAGGGAACCTGGCTGTGCTTGGGCCTGGCATGAATGAACAACAGGCAAATGACAGATGAGGTTGTATTCCCAAAGGACCAACAAGAGCAGAGGATATGGCTTACCCTGGCAGATAATAAAGCCAGGCATTTCTCCTCGCTCCATTAGCTTAGAATGCTAAACAGCAAGAAAAAAAAACAGGTCTGAAAACACTGGCATGCTCTCTTTATTATCTAGGGTATTCAGAGCCTTGTGTCTAACTAGAAGCTACAGCAGCTACCTCCTACAAGCCTCTTTAACTGCCTGTAGAGGGCTGAAGTCCCAGAATTTGGCATGTACAAAGCACATATTAATTGAATCACTCAAAATGTATTTTTTATTTGAACCTTCATCCTAATGTTTGCTGAAAAACTTGAATCTGACTCAAAGCAAGGGATTCCTTTTGTATTTGAGAAAAAAA
>NC_022015.1:12302540-12317954 GCF_000317375.1 Microtus ochrogaster
CTATTTTTTAAGAGATACACATATTAGTGTTGCTGCCAGCTTTGGTCAGAAAAGTTTCTTTTTGCAGTGGGCAGGATGAACTGCTAACTTATATCTGGTCAAATTACGAGAATAAGTGACTTTTGAATGCTTACAGTACATCTCTCTCATCCTGTCCAAGGCTCAGGTAACAATGCAGAAATGGGGTTAGAAAGAACACAAGAAACCAGGTAGTGATAGCCCATGCCTTTAATGCTAGCACTAGAGAAGCAGAAGCAGGAAGATCTCAGTGAGTGTGAGGCTAGCCTGGTATACAGAGCAAGTTCTGGACAACCAGGGCTACACAAAGAAATCCTGTCTTGAAAAACTAAAAGGGGAAGAAAAGGAAGAATGTAAGAGCCAGAGGAGGGCATGGGGTGTCTGGAATGCTGTCTTCCAGGTATTGCATGGCCTTTGCACTCTGGGACTCATAGCAGCTGGGGCCACTGCACAAGCTTGGCTCTAGCAACATCCCATCATAAAAGGAGAAGAGAAATTCATGATTTCTTTCCGCCCCCCTCCATATACACACACTCCCTGAGGATCAGTCAGAAGGTAATAGTTAGTAGGGTGGAGGGGCCCATAAGGCCTCACTCCTCCCTAAGGATCTGTAGACAGCTAATGGCTGCTGGGAGAAGGAAGGGACATTTTCTTCAGTGGTGTTGCCAACAGTGAGGTAGCCAGCTCCAGTAATTAACATATCCCTGTAAGCAACCCCAATGAAATTCATGAGGTCACCAAAAAGAAAAAAGATATCACAGAACAGTATAGAAATGCTTTTTCTGGAAATGCTCCATGACACACACCTTTACAAATCAAACTTTCTCCCAATCTGCAACCAAGTTAATAATAAGTTAATAATAATTACTTATTATTTATCATTTTGCTGACAAACTGGTGCCTAAGCTTGTCCAGAATTAACCTTTAAGAAAAACAAAGTAATCAATCTTACTAGGTTTTGGACTCCCTACAAGCTAAGCTGAATGCATAACCTAGATCAAATGTTATGTTTTCCATTTCTCCTTCATAATCCATTCGTGCCCTTGGCTCAGAACAGTGTATGTGTGCTAACTAAGTTTTAAGAACATTCACTAGAAGCAGTGAGGTACTGAAAACAATGTGTGTTGCCCCTTACAGACACACAACCTGTGGATAATATCTGATTGTGACTGTGTGCCCTTATGAGTCAATATTGTGAGAAAAACTATTTCTTTCTTTATAAGAACCTTGTGAAATACTGATTAAAACAAAAGTTTGTCATTCCTTCTAGAGACCATAGTTGTTGTGCAGTTTAGTACAGAGGAAGTCTTTGTTCAGGGGATCAGAACTCTACAGAACAAATCAGGGTCAGGCTCAATATCAGGTAAAAGACACCAAGGTTAGTTCCTTTTCTTTCATGCAGCTCTGTCTGAAAGAGTGATGGGATGCGGAGAGGGTGTCAGTGGGAGTGGAAGAGAGGACAATCAGGGCAATATGAGATGAATACAATCAAAATACTTTATAGACATAGATGAAAATGTCATAATGAAATCCATTATGTATAACTAAAAGATGCTAATATAAAAGTAAACAAACATCAGAAGACCAAAGACCAAATCTTTCCAGATTCAGCATGCAACACTACTTGGGCTCTTGCTTCAGTTGGAGGAAAAGAGGGCTTCTCCACCACCAGCCTGGCCTTTCTGGGAGTCATTGAAGTCACAACAAAACTCAATACTGCCATACAGCCGCAACGGCTAGGCCCTGAGCATTCCCATGGGAGTCTTTGGACAAGGTCAGTCAAGCTTCAGCTACCGGCTGCACTAGGTCTACACTGCTGCTGTCAGGATCAGCAGTGGGTGCCTCTGTGTCCTCGGCCATGAAGCACGAAGCTGAGGCTTCTTGTTTGCTGAGGATTCTGAAAACATTTTATTATGAGCTTTACTCCAAAATGTGCATGCTGAAGTCCTAAGCCCCACATCACTGTATTTGTAAGATGATTGCTTTTGGAAAGAAGACCATTAAAGGGATAATTACATTACAGTGAGACCTAATCAGACATAATGGCCCTTCTTAGAAAAAGCTAACCACCAGGCATAAAAGAAAGACCATGCAAAGGCACAGTTAAAAGACAGCTAGCTACCTATAATCCAAGGAGGGAGGACGCACAAGAACCAACCCAGCCAACAACATGATCTCAGACTTTTAACATCCATGATTGTGAAAAAAACAAATGTATCTCCCACTTTCCTGATTTCTATTTCTGGCAGCCTGGACAAACTCAGGAACACTCTTCTTTGTCCTGGGATACGTAGTCAGTGGGAATCCTGCGAAGAATGGTTATATCCTCCTTGGAGCTGGTGATTTTAACATCCTGATCCAATGGTGTTTCCCTTTCTTAGTCTATGGGAGAGTTCTGCTTCATGCTCACACGATAAATATCAAAGGGCAGGCATTTCTTAACACTTATCCATATTCTTTGTTAGTCACTTCTTGGGTGAACTGCACTCAGGAACTAAAGCCATGTAATCAGGGCAGACCTCAGGTTACAAGGAGGAAACTATTAGACCTGCAGAAATAGCAGTTATCAAGCTGGTTCAGGAAACCAAGAGCCCTGGGCCCAGCCGGCTTTTCTTCAACCCAGTGCAACAGCTCCTGCATATCATTTGGGCGGAGAAGGTTAGAGCAGGGCCTGTCCCCTAACCTTAGCTGGATTTGTCACTTAGATCACTTCTCTGCCTGTGAGTTCTCAGGCAAGACAGTACTTTAGGGACCTTCCCAAGAATAGGGAACCAGGAATCCCCTACTTGTTCATGCACTGCTGCAAGCTAAAGAAAGGCCTGTGCTAGTTAAGTTTCTATTGTTGTGATAAACACTATAACTAAAGCAACTTGAAGAGAAAAGGTTTGACTCCATCACTGAGAGAAGGCGAGGCAGGAACAGGGAAGCAGAGAACACGGAGGAATGCTCTGTACTGGCTTGTTCCCCGCGTCTAGCTTAGCTACCTTTCTCACACGTCCCAGGCCCACCTGCCTCGGGATAGCACCACCTATAGTGGGCCTGCTCCTCCTACATTGTTTATCAATCAAGGAAATGGTCAACAGATATGCCCACAGGCCAATCTGATAGAGGCAATTCCTCAGCCAGGGTTTCCTCTTCCCAGATAACTCTAGTTGGTATAGAGTCCACAGAACTAGTCAGCAGCAGCCTGCTGGAGAGGATTCTGCATGGCACAGCCCCTCTCTTGTGGAACCACGCAGTCTCATTCTTCCCAGGGAAATGGAAATGACTTGAACCCTATTCTCTGTACCTCTTCTCTCACATAAAACGGCCTTTAGTCATCATGAAAGATACGCCAACCATTCCTCAAAGTCAAGGGAAGAAGTGAAAGGTATTGAGACCCCTGTGACTCAATTCAGAAGGGCCACAGCAAGGTTAGGCATATAAATTCCAGGTTCCCATAAATCATGCCACCCTACCCAGAGTCTTTGAAAGTTCCTTTATTACCAAATAAAGATGGGGTTTCCCTCCTCCAAAATAAGAGGAACAGGAGCAGCGGAGGGAATCCAACTCTGTCTTTGTCTGAATTGCTATAACAACGTCACCATAAACTGGACAGGTAGTTTATGAAGAACCCAGATTTATTTCTAATAGTCTGAAGATGGGGAGCCCAAGAAGAGGAAGAGTTGGCACTACCTGGTGAAGACCCATTTCCTGGTTCTAGCTGTGCATGCACACAATGTGAGGGGCTAGCTTCCTTTCCCAGGCCTCTTTTATAATGGACGAATCCCATTCACATCTAACCACCTCTCAGAGTCCTACTTGATACCATCACCGCGAGGGTTAGGACTTCAAGAAATTAATACAGATGAGGAGAACATAAATATTCTAGTCATAGCAAAGTTGAATGGACAAGTAATTAAGTTTTAGCTCTGTTCAGTTTTGTTCGGTTCTACCTTAGGTAATATATATCAACATCTCAGGCTATTGCATATTGGGGATATTATTATACCTGATTCACAGAAGGCTGGACAGTGTGATAGGAAAGAGGACACTCACATTCCAGTACTGGACCCAAGAGATCTGCAATGCCCTGCCTCACCCCACTCAGGGAGCACCTGCTTACTGCATTCACTATTCCAAAAGATGGATTTGGCCAAGACTCTCTGTGGCCAAACTGTTTGAAAAGTAACCAAATACCTCCAGGCCAGCCTCAAAATGAAGCGTTGAGTGGACACAGAGTACCAGTGCTCAAACACATGAACATTCTGGGTCTCTCTAGCAGAGGCTGACAGAAAAACAGCAAGGCCAAGGCCTTTCTGAGTTGAAAGTCTCTTACAGATCTCACGCCCACTCTTAGACATCACATATCCACCCTTACAGTCTTATGCTCTTTGTTGAGCCGTTTGCCAGAGACTTAGCAGATAACCCTGCTGAGGGAAAGGAAGCAGGCCAAGTTTATGAGGCTCAGGGACCACTTACAGACTGACTTGAGAGAGAAGTCATAACCAGAGAAAAAGATCTGGAAGGTACCCATCATGGAAGCTAAAGCCCTTTAGATTTCCGTGGGTAAAGGGCTATGTTCTGATCTCATTCACGGCTAGTTTAGTCTTGAAACAGCAGGACCTCTGTCTGGTGCACTGGTACCAAGAGTGCCCATATCAAGTCCAGTGATGACTTTGAAGGATGACATCCAAGTAGAACCAGCATCCTAGAGAAGCCCCATAAATGCTCTTAGAGGTGTCAGACTATGAGAGGGACATCAGTACCAAAGGAATCAGCCCAAGAGTTAGGAGGACTTAGGAAGACATGGCAGCTAACAATGATGCAAGGGCATACTTTTCTCACACACCTTCTGACTCTTCATTAGCACCATTCCTCATTCAGTTGTCATTTTATCTAAAACTATCTTTTAAATGTGAGTAACCCTGACACCTGAGTGCTGGACTGCGACAGCAGGGCATCCCTCAACATTTTGTAAGTGCTCTAATTTGATAGGTAGGACAGGAAAGTAGAGACTCTCTTCCCAAGAAATAGCATGAGATCTCCAGACATTATAAACTAAATACTCCCAAACCTTCTTGATCTGAACAGTCCCTGGATTTACAGCCTGCGAGGCTGACCTTCTCAGGCTTTCTGAGCTGATGGGCAGGTTTCACAGGCTCCTGCGTGCGGAAGACAGAACAAAACATGGCCTGGAGGACTAGAGCAGGAAGCAGCTGGATAGAGGATCAGAACCAGGGCCCAGCCACTCAATGATAAGGACCAGATGGCTCTCCAACAACCAGAATCAGAAAGATCCTTGACTTGAACAGACAGCTCCCGCCAGCGCCTACCTGTTCAGAGCCTGACATGCCACGCATGGGAACAATGTTGTCCTTTCATGCAGGGATCCTAGTACCCACTCCAAACCTCTGTTTGGGCAAGCTCTGGGCAAATGCTTACCACATTGTATCAGCCAGTCTTCTCCCTCCACCCCCACAGCTTCACCTGGGTTACCACCCACATTGTCCTGACTCTCATCTCTCACTATGGCCTTCCAGCCCACTCCAGCGCATCACTCTTGTTAAATATCCCAGGGTCTTAAAATGATGGAGTTGTTGCAAGGGATGTGACTAATGATAAAGCAGCTAAAGTTAAGGTACGTTTTGTACACCCTGAGATGATCAGGATCATCATGTCCTACTGTAACATATTTTCTTGAGTGGGGGAAACAGAGGAATTTAGCTAAGAGTTCTGAAATTAGCTATAGTGGTGAGGGACTAATAGTTCTGAAATTAGCTATAGTGGTGAGGGACTAATAGTTCTGAAATTAGCTATAGTGGTGAGGGACTAATAGGTTCTCTGATACCTTTGAAAAACAGCAGTGTAGGGGCGGGAAGATAGCTCAGCAGTTAAGAACACCTGTTGGTCTTGCATAGGACCTGGGTTTTGCTCCTAGCACCTACATGTGGCTCATAGCCCCCCTATAACTCCAGTTCCAGGAGATCCGAAGCCTTCTTCTCGGCTTGATAGGCACCAGCACACATGTGGTGCACATACACACATGCAAGTACTTACACACACACACACACACAAATAAATAAATTAAAATCTTAAAAAGAAAAGATCATCAATGTGTTACTGTTTTTGAGTCTGCTAACTAGGACTAGAATATGTTTCATGACAATCCAGACACACCAAGGTACTTCAAGGATTAACATGGTCAGGCACATGCTGATTTGACCATCTTCCTACCTTGTCATCATTAAGGGGAAAAAAAAGTATTCAGTATAATCATCTGTTTGTGGTGAGAATGGTGGAAAGATCATGCATTTAGGGTCAGGACGACTGAGTATAAATGTGATGCTTGTCACCAGTTAGAAAACCCTGGGAAACTCACATGCAGTGTCAGAGTCCTGCAGAATTCAAGTCTGAGGGGCAACCAGTGAGGTTTCAGTAAGCATGACCCCTTCACTCAATGCCGCAGGCATGGGGCGTGCTTACTAAATGAGAACGGTCCATCTCTGGTGCTCAACCTTGCTGATTCCTTGGTCAACCTAATCACTGGCTGTTCTCTGCAGACTTCCAGCTCTTATATTCCACAGGAGGGGATAACCTATTCAGCTAGAGCTCCCACTACGCCTGCAGAAAATGGTCTGAAAATTATCTAGCAACTGAAACAATGTAGCTAGAAGATTTAGGAATTACATTCTGCCTCGTTCTTTAAAAGGCAGACCTGGTAGATAAGCTCCCACTCTGAGTCAAGCTCTCTCCAGGCCTTCCAGTCCAGGCTACATGCCCCTCGGGCATCTACATTGCCTAACCACAATACCCTCCTTCTTGCCTTCCACCACACCCCACCCAAAACCTCAGCCTACTTGTATAAGACTCTAATGACCACAGCCCTTACCTGCCTGCTCTTGGGGCTGAAACCTCACTGTGGCCCAGGCTATATTAAGTCAGACTTCTCAGAGCTGTTACTGAGGTCCTTTTACATCCACCATTACCTGAGAGTCCAGGGTCTTGGGTCACATCGTCCCTTTTCCCTTCTACACCTATTATATTCTCTTGGATGCTGGGGGACTAATGCCTCACCATATCCTAAGATGTCATGTTTTTACAATCTTCACAGGGGGCCTCGTATCTGAAAGAGCATTCAAAACCCAGTCATGGTGAGGCCAAGGGCAGTATAAGCAGAAAATACACATGGTTCTTACATCTTAAGGATCCTGGCCAGAGTATCAGCCTACAGGGTATTTACTTAGAGGCTTTCCATTCTCCTAATCCATCAGCCTATGACTTGGGATAGTGAGGCTTGATGACTGCCCTCTCTAGCCTCCTGCCCTTGCTGGACCCTACATTCCTAGTTGTCTTGGCTCAGGAGCTATCAGATATTCCCAACCCTAGACAAGATAAGCCTAGCTTCACAGTTTAGAACTGAAAAACACCACCCGCCACCCATTCCACGCCACAGTCCCAGATTCTTGTTTTATGAGACAAAGTCTCCCTCTATAGCCCCAGGCTGGTACAGAACTCACTCTGTAGCCTAAGCTGGCTCAGAACTCAAAGTGATCCTCTTGGCTCAGCTTCCTGAGTGCTAGGATTAAAGACACAAACCATCGGGCCCAGCTTCTTTATTCTATTTTTAGCTATGAAAGGTTTCTTCCTTATTTATTTTACCAAGTTTTCTCAAGTATACCTCCTGTTCCCTTAATTCACAACATTTGATTGACCAAGTATCTCTACATTCTCTCTTCCCTCACACCAAACCCTTCAGCTGCTCAGTATATACAAATCTGGTTTTATAGAAGACCCAGCAGATCAATCCTACTCCTTCAAAATCCTGAGACCATTTCTGTTAATACCACAATGCTGCCTCTCCTGTTACTTTACCTACTGCTTCCTAACAGATACCCCTCAGACAAATGTCCTTGCAGAGAGATTCTAATGCAAGCTCTAAGACAGCTTCTTGTTGTAGGAGGCTGCTTGTTTATTCCCAGCTGCTTAGACTCGAAATAACCACAGAGAAACTGTATCAATTAAATCACTGCTTGGCCTATTAGCTTTAGCTTCTTATAGGCTAGCTTTTACATCTTGAATGATTCCATTTCTATTATTTTATAGTTTACCACGAGGCTCATGGTTTACTGGCAGGGTTCAGCGTCTGTCCCTGGTGGTGGCTACATGACTTTTCACTGATTCCACCTCTTTCTCCCAGCATTCAGTTTAGTTTTCCCCACCTAACTGCCTGACCTATCACAGGCCAAACAGTTTCTTTATTCATTAACCAATAAAAGGGAATCCCGCATCACGTCCCCTTTACAGTATCCAGGGATACTGTATGTTATTGTGTTGTCTTTTAATTGTTTGATAGATGGCTGAAGGAGCAACAACTGCTAAAAGACATTTGATTATAAATGCTGCTAGATTAATCCAACCTATATATTTGGAAAATGCCTTGACTTCAAAATTTAAGTCAAAAGATATGTTACTTTGGAGAAGAGGTTTTGCTTTTGTTTCCACAGGAAATGAGAGGCTGTGGATTCATTCTGGGTTAAGAAAAATCAAGTTTGCTCAAGGAAGACCCTCTGAGAAATCTCCCATAGAAGCAGATGGCCCAGATGTATAAGTTCTACATCCAGAACAGCCTCACGACTGCTGGCTGTGATGATCAAGACTCACAGAATATTCCAGTCAGGACTTGACCATAATTCTAAATTTTCTTTAGGTCCCTATAAGATTATTAGTGTCCTCAATCGGCAGGAAGTAACCTAGAAACTGTTGGAGGCTGTAGACCCCCAGACCCTGAATTTCTTGTAAACAACTTGTTATGCTTGCAGCTGCTCTGCGCAAAACAACTTGGTTTCCTGTGTTTGCAGATGCTCTAAGTACAAGACCCTCAGGAGTTCCTGATGGCCTGTGTTGGCAGCTGCTCTGAGCACGAGACCCTGATGGCAGGGGAGTGATTTCTGGTGGCTGCAGCTGAAAGATCCGGAGAGCTGAGGTGTGGCCAGAGCACAAAATAAGCTGCCCCTGAACACAATAAAGTGGGCATTCTTGGGGAATTCAAGGATGACTCATGTCTCTGTCTCTATCTCTCTCTCTCTCTGTGTGCATGTGCGTGTGCACGTGTGTGTTTGTCTGTCTCAATCTCCAGGCCTTGCCTGAGACTCATATCCAGTCCTATAATGCAGGCAATGCACTACAGGACTGTAGTACAGGCGGACAGTACAGAAAACTATGCCCACATTCCCAAAATATGGATTATGGATGCTTGTCTTTGTTTGGCATGTTGGTTACAAGTTGTTATGGATAATGGTCAGGAAGAATGCTAAACAAGGGAAATTAGATTCACAGTTCTTATCTTGAAAAAAGGGGGGTGGGGACAGCTGTGGGACAAAGGTCTTGTACCCTGTGAAGATTTGTCACTTGTAGTGTTTAAAAAAAAAAAAAAAAATTGATTGGCCAGTAGCCAGGCAGGAAGTATAGGTGGAGCAATGAGAACAGGAGAATTCTGGGAAGAGGAAAGGCTCAGTCTGCAGTTGTAACCCAGATGCAGCATAAGATGATAATGCTTTGCTGATAAAAGGTACCAACCAACATGGTTAAAACAGACAAGACTTATGGGTTAATTTAAGATGTAAAAATTAATTAATAAGAAACTTGAGCTAATAGTTTCTTATAACCAGTTTATAATTAATGCAGGTCTCTATGTGCTTCTTTGGGACTAAACAACTGTGGGACTGGGTGGGACAGAAACCTGGGTCAATGTCTTCTGGGCCTAGAGATAAGCTTGACTTACCTGGAATTTTGTTATTTATACCATTGTCTAATGTAACCCAGGTTGGCCTGGAGCAAGTTCAGGTGTGGCCAAGTATGGAATTCTTATCCTCCTGCCTCCATCTCTGAAGAGGTTAGAATTACAGACTTGTGTGTGTCTACTACCCATTTTAGGCAAGGCTGGGGATTGAACCTAGGTATTCTGGTATGCCACGCCAACCCTGTACCCACTAAGCTGTATCACCAGCACTTTCAAACTATATACCTGCCTCTTTAGTTTCCTTTACCCTTACTACCCGGAGCCCCTAAGTCCCCCTAACAGAAGCACAGAACGTGGTAGCTGCCTCATTCACTTGTGTCTCATCCCTTATGTCTTCCTATCTCTTTTTCAGGTCGTGCATGAAAAGAACACTAATTTTACAACATTTGGGGGTCCTTCCTCTGACTTGTCTCGATGTGGCAAGTCTGAATAAATTCAAGGAAATGTCTCCTCTATTTCTATTAATGGAACCAAGCTAAGCAAATTTACATAGGCTTTTCCACATGGATAGTGAAGAAACAGAAAAATTGATTCCAGGAGCCTAAGGACAGGACTTTCCTCTGACCCAGCCACAACGTACTGAGCTGTGCTCCGTGTACTTCCCTTGTCCAGCCTGCTGGTGACCAGCCATCTAAAACTGATTCGCTACAGACTCTGCTGTGCACTTGCCTCCTGGACTTTCTGCTCCCCTGCACCATGGCTGTCCTATGTCACTTCTCCTGCTTTCCTCTTGAATGTTCAGCATAATGAGGGATACTGCAAGGTTACTTCATGATGTGAACTGCTCCTTCTGACAAAATGCTTTCCTCAGGCTTCTTGGGAAAGGAAAAATAATGATAATACCATTTACTGTCTGTCTACACCATGCCAAACACTCTAGCCGGCAACGTCTGCACCATATCATTCAATCCTCACAACCACAAAGGAAGTGGCCTCTACTGTTGTTAAGCCAATAAACAAATGAGGAACTTAAAAGCTCAGAAAGGTAAGCAGACTTGCTCAAAATTGCAGTCCTGAACCTGTGTAGCACGGGGATTTGAATGGAAAACCGTTTGATCTAAAGTTGCATCCTAGAACTGCCAAGGTCCTTAAGAATCAGGCAGACCCAGCCTTGTGACGGAGAAAAGCAGCTGCCTGCTTTAATGGAATGAGCGGGTGGGGAGGGCAGGAGGAGTCAGTTTCTTCCCTTGCTGAAGCAGGACAATAATCTGCGCCCCAGGCATTGTCTGCACCAGTGAGCTGGCACAATAAAAACCTAGACAGACGCGGGGATGTTGTTGCTGTTACCAGGTAAGCAGCGTTGCATCGAAGAACCAGATGTTTTGGCGGGGCACAGGAAGAGCTTACGTAATAAAACCTTTTCACGACACCAGTCAAGGTCAGGTGTCAGAGCCAAGAAGTATTCCTTTGTTCTGGTTAAATGATGAATGAGCAAAATTTGCCATTTCCTCCCTAAATCACAGTTTAATTTCTCTCCTCTAGGCATGCCAATCTACTCTCCCCTATCTCCCTTCCCCCTTGTTGCTCCTATCACTCACGGAATTTGGGGTATGGGAAAGTTTGATCACACACACACACACACACACACACACACACACACACACACACCCAGCATGTCTGAGGCAGTCCCACCAGGCAGGGCATAGTGGTGTACTTGTAATCCCAAAGCTAGGAAGCAGAGACATGAGGATCCCTGGGCCTTGCTAGCCAGAGAGACCCAGGGAGAGACCTTGTCTCAAATCCAAAAGGATTAAGGGTGTGTGCCGCTATGCCTGGCAGGAAAAACAAAGTGGGAGGCTCCTAGGGAAAGAAGCCCAAGGCTGACCTCTGGCCCCTATATCCACCTCACATACATGGCCCGACATGAACACACAGAGAGACAAATTATTCATGTTGCAATACATAAAATTAAATCTAGTACTCGGGAACCATAAAAAATCTATTTCCCAGGGATGGGAGCCCTAGGTGGTAGTATGCACAGTCCTGAGTTGGAACCCCAGCATGGGGTGTTTCCCAGAAAACTAAATCTACTACCTTTGCTTCACGAGATAAGTCCTGGTTAAACACGTCAAACAGGCAATTCCATTGTTCTAGCTCCAGCGGAAGAGTCTTTGTTGTGATGCATGGCTCTGCCTCTGTTGTCTCCAGAAGCAGTTCCAGGACTGAGAGATATTCATGAAAAAGCCTCTTTGGCTTATGGGGAATTCAGTCTGGTGTTAGAGAAAGAAGCTGCTAAGAGGAGTTTGTTATACACAGACAAGAAACAGAGGTCTTCTTGGTCTGAGTTGTGGCTCTTTCCTGTTTCCAGTCCTTTCTTTCTCTCTAGGTTCCTATACAACTCTGCTCCACAACACACACACACACACACACACACACACACACACAATCATTTATGTTGCTTTTATCAGGCAACCCAGCGTCTTTCTACCAAAAATAAGCTAAGCTAGAGATGTTTGTTAAGAAGGCCTCTTGGGACTATAATGGGGGGGGGGTGGCGGAGTTCAAGAGGGGATGCCCAGATCTCCCTGGGAAGGGCAAACAGAAGAGATTTTGTGATTTTGTGAGTGGACTGAGGGCAGGTGGGGATGGAACATGAGCAATTAGGTCGAGGTGGGGGAGTACCGAAAGAGACTGGAAAGGGTGGTCATTTCGGGGGTCAGGTAAAGGGAATCTCCCAGGAATCTACAAGGATGACCCAGCTAAGGCTCCTAGCAATAGTGAACATACAACCTGAACTGGCTATCTCCTGTGACCAGGCAAGATTTCCAGTGGAGTGATTGAGACTCCAACCCAGCCACATAATCTTCAACCTAGGTCTGTCCTGCCTATAAAATATGCTTGGGGGGTAAGGGTGGCCTAGAGATAGAGGGAGTGACCAACCAAACTAGTCTAGCCTAAGACCCAGCATGACACTCTCTGGGGTACCAGAACCCACAAGCTGGATGTCCCAGAGACCTGGGATAGAACCAAATACACCTGAAGAAAAAAAAATGTCAACGTAATTATGCCTAACAATATTCTGCCATATTGGTGCCTAGCCCACTGTCATCAGAAAAGCTTCATCCAGCAACTGATGGAAACAGAAACAAGACCCTAAGCCAGACATTATGCTGAGATGGGGGAGCCCTGCTGAAGAAAGGGAGGAAAGATCGTAGGAACCAGAGGGGACAAGACCATCAAAAGATAACCCACAGAATCAACTAACCTGGGTTCATAGGATCTCACAGAGTCTGAATCGACAGCCAGGGAGCCTGCATGGGGCTATGTAAGCCCTCTATATATTTGGGACAGTTGTGTAGCTCGGTCTTCTTGTGGGACTCCTAACAGTGGGAGCAGGGGCTGTCTCTGACTCTTTTGCTGGCTTTTGGGACCCTATTCCTCATACTGGGTCACCTTGCCCAGCCTTTATACAAGAAAAGGAGCTTACTCTTACTGCAACTTGATATGCCATGTTTTGTTGATATTCATGGGAGGCCTGCCCGTTCCTGAACAGAAATGGAGAAGGAGTGGATTGGTGGGGGTAGACAGAGTTGGGGGAAGGAGTGGGAGGAGAAGAGGGAGAAGAACTGGTTGGGATGTAAAATTAATTAATTAGTGTCAGAAATGTCAGAATCATGATTTAAAAAAAAAAGGCCTCTTGGAGGCAGAAGAGATGACTCAGCAGTCAAGAGCACACACTGCTCTTGCCCAGAACCTGAGTTCGATTCCCAGAACCCATGTTGGTACACTCAAAACCAGCACTCATTCTAGCTCCAAGGGAACCTGACATCTAAGGCCTCTAAGGGTACTTACACTCACATGTACATACCTACATGAATAAACATAATTTAAAACAAAAAGAAAATACTGAAGGGGACGGAGAAGGCAATGACTTCCTGAGACACCTTATGCAGTCACGGGAGTAGCCCTCCAGCTCAAAGAGGTCCTTGCCCAGCCTGAGATGCCCAGTCCGTAGTGTACTGTGAAATTACCTCTTCAGCCCTGGAGGGGGAGGGAGGCTTTTTGACTATTCTTGCTAAATACCCTCAGGCAGTCAGCAGGGCTCTGAGTATTCCCCTGAGGGCAAAGAAATCCCAGGATTTAGATAACCACCTTCCCTCTAGAATCTTTATCTCTGGGAAAAGACAGTTACACTCAAAGAGGAGCCCCCTGGGAATTCCACAACAGGGGAGAGGCCAAGCATTCCAAAGTCACCAGGAGTAACTAATCTTTGCTAATGGGTTCTCCTCCCGGTTTATATCTGCATAAATCATTCTTAAGCCTTAGGCAACCCAAGTCTGCTGTCTATGACTATCTGTGCCACCTTACCATGGGTGAGCAGGCTCAAGCACATATTTAAGTCTCATTAGGAGGGACAAAGATACTAACTCAGCCTCAAAACAAGAGAAGGTAAAAACAGGCAAGGAAAAGCCAGGATGGCTAGATAAGTTCACTTTCAAAGTAAATCCCAGCACAGCAGAATGACTGTTTGGATTTGCCTGCTATGGATTTGCCAAGTGATAATTCCAACTGTGCCAAATACATTAACCTACCTACCTCTCTGCCTTAGCAGATGGAAGTGACCTCTGCCTTGAGGTTCATGACAAAAGCAAGACTGTCCGTCCTGGGAGGCCAGCAGCTGGGAAGCCTGACTGGTCAGTGACGTCTAGAAAGAATGGACTAGGAGGAAAAAATTCTGACCTCAGAGCCACTGCAGTAGTCTCTCAGAGAGACTTCCCATCCACCACACAATCAGCAGACTGAGGACAGGAAGCCCTTATGACTGGTTTGCTGTCCCCAGCTAGCTATCAATCTCAGCACCCTCCCCTTCCTCTTCTCATCTATTCACTGTAGTAGCAACATCTTATGGAATGTTGAATGTGTCCCCAAAGTTTGTCTGGGAGAAAAGAGAGAGTTACGTCCTTAGAATATACATTTCCAGTAAACTGGTAAATTGATTAATGGTTACATCCCCCAGAAAAACCTGAATATGCACAAAGCAACATATACAGAATAGAGTTCTTATGCCATAAAAAGCACTTCTCTACCCAAGCAGCCCCTCCTATGGAAAGGCCTCAAAACCAAAAACTGGCTCCTGATGCTATGATAGTGGCCAGGAGGTTAGGAAACCTGGGTCTGCAACTAAGAATGGGCGACTTTGGGTAGACAGCTTTGTGCTTTATCATCCTCTTGAGTAAAATTATAAAGGGTAAGCAAGAAGCTACCCAAGGCTCTTCTGATTTTAAAATGTATCAATATCTTCTTTTCCTTCCCTCTTGTAAATCAGAAAGTCTTCCATGGTTCCACACCTTTTCACAGTCACCTCATCCACAGTCAGTATCCAATAGGACTCTTTTGTCTCCCATAAATATAGTCATTTCTTGGCAAATTCACTTCTCCATTGCTATGATCATTGCCTTGATTCAGAACCCAATATCTTCCTATGGGTTACTCCAATAACATGTCCTTGTAAGTGGTCCCACAAACCTACTCTTCACAGCCCAGAATCCTGAAGACACACTTGCAGAGAGCCTTTTCCATATTACTCATAGCTTTCAATATCATCAGTACAAGAGAAATTTTGTTTTGGATGAGTTTCACCATGCTGCCAAATACCTGAAAGCTGTGTGTGTGTG
>NC_022015.1:12318054-12335404 GCF_000317375.1 Microtus ochrogaster
TGTGTGTGTGTGTATGATCATACAGGCCAAATTTAACTCTTTAGCTCCAACCTTCAGAACCTTCCACAATCTTTTCCCTTCCTGAGCTCCAGCCTATCCTCTCCAGATGTTCCCAGGATGTAGAGCCATTTCCACTGAAGGGAAACACTTCCCCCCCTGGAGGAACAGGAAGCTGGTGAAACTTACCTAGGGGGTACTTGGGAGTCTCGGTTGGGAAAGTTACAGGACACATAAGCCCCACCCTCAGGTATAAAACATTAAATAATTGCTGAAGAAGAGACTATCTAGTTGTGCTGCCTGCAAGTTGAGCAAGGAGCTCCAGGGGTGCAGCCTTCCTGCATGCGCACCCACACTAAAGGATGTAGCTGCCCTAAGTCACCCACACTCCTATCAGTAAACCCTCAAATAATCCATTGGTTCACCAAGCTAGGCTTGGGTGGAATCCTTTCTTTAGTGTGTCATCAGCATCTGGGTGGAATAGACAACTGTTCCATTTCCCCAGGAGAGTCATACAACACCCTACCACACCCCATGATTCTAGCCACTGAGCCATTCTTCCTTGAGTCTGCCCTTCCTGTCTTTGAACTTGTTCCCATTTCTCCCCTTCTCTCTCACAAAACTACCTGCTCCTTTCCCTCTTTACAGAAGCTAAACCTGCCAGCCAACGGGACCCAAAACAGGGGAAACACTTGCTAATAACACTTTCTGATAACTGTTCAGTATTGTGTCTCATACAAAAGTTGCTGTAGCTGTGTTCAGAGGATGGACAGAGAGATGGAAGGAACATTGCAGAGAGCAGTTTCTATTGTAATTCACATATGACATTAGTAAAAAGAGTGAGGGGTTTCTAGGGTTCTCACCACCTGCAGAGCACAGACAACTGGTACCTCCAGGGAGAGGCAACTGTCATATCTCGCATAGAGCTATATAATCTACAGGGCTTAGTCAGTGTTTGGACACTGCATCTATTCTTTTTAGATTTACTCTTCTCAGATCTTCCATTAAGGGATCCACCAGGAAATTTTAAGAAGAAGAGGATCATGATCAGATTTGTATTTCAGACTCACAGCCGTGCAAAAATCATTGTCCAAAGATTATAATCTAAGAAGCATAGTCTCCTCAAACAGAGAGGCAAAAAGGAAAGAGACAGTCTAGCTCCTCAGTTTGGGGCAACAGTGTAGAGAGATTTAGAAAAAGAATTAGCCTAAAAGTTCACAAGAACATTATAGTTTATCTTATCAGAAAGGTAATCTTATCCTACCTATATCTACAGATGTGTTACAGACATGCAGAGGTAAGTACAAGGTTACTATATAAAATGGAGGTTAATAAAAGACATTGTGCACAATGAATGCTTAGCTCTCGCGTGCATAAACGTGCACAGAACACAAGAGAGGAAATGAAAGCAAGAATTACCAAGGAGCACCAAACCAATGACGTTAAGGTCCGGAGAAATTTTCTATTTGCTGCAGAGTCTGAATGCCTCTGAAGTCTGAGGCCTTCTGGAGATCTCAGTCAGCGGATAGCTCAGCAGGTTGCTTTAGGGTACCCATTTCCTCTAGGGCTTTTTATCCCAAGTATCGGAGATAATAACAGTCCCTGGAGCGAGCCACTAACAGACTGCTCATCAGACTGCCCTTTAAGATTTTATAAAGGGACAGAGCTCACCTCCTCTAGATGCCAAAAATAAACACACACAGGTGCCTTCAAGCAAAACAAAACAAGATACTAGGATAGCAAAGGGCAAAGGAACTGGAACTTCTCCTAGGAAAAAGGAAACAAGAAAAACAGTGACTCAGGAAAACCCAAGGCCAGAGTTTTAGTTTTAGTTTTGTGAACATTAAGGGGTGACCGTCCTATCTCCCACGAAGGCATAAAATGTGGAGCTTTACTGTTTAAGTGTCACTGGTGCTTGCAGTCATTCTTCCTTCTCATATTTGCAGTGGGAGCTCGATGAGGGGATTTGAAACGGGAATGAATTGTGAACAGATCTGTATTTCAGGAGGGAAAGAAGGCCTTATGGACAAATACAAACTAGCTGCCGTTTGTATTTTGTATTATCGTCTAAGCAGCACACCTCTCCTTGCATCCAAAATTTAAGTAGAATTCTCCAAAAATGGTTCCTTTTCCTAGAGTCTTATTCTGCCAGATCAGTATGATTGAGACATATGGGGCTGACACCCTTACTCCTTGGCCCTGGTCCTAAAGACTCATCCTGTCTGCTCACACTTTACTCCCCTCACGTTCACCTCAACAGGCCTGCTAGTCTCCAAACTGCTCTCCCTACTCTGGTCCTCCAAGCAAGGCCAAGTCCAGTAGCCTATCCCACCTGACTGTTACCTGCCTAGGACCTACCTAACCTGAATAGTTGGGAAAACTCCCCCAGGCATGTCCACAAGGCCTTCAGAGGTGCACAGGTTTGTAGATCACTACTTTGAATTCTTGCTACAGACAGGAGAGTTTCAGGTTCAAATCACCGAATGTCAGGATCTAGCCCTGACTCACATCTGAAGAGCATCAGGTGACTGTCAGGCTTGTGTTTGAAGAGTGCTGATCGACAGTACCTTTTGACCACTCACTCCACAAATGTTTACTGAAATGCTGTCCGTCTGGGAGTTGGGAAGGTCAAGGTTCAAGGTTCCTAACTTTGATAAGCTCAGCTGACCACAAGTCAGTATCTGCTTACCCAAGCATTGATGCCCAAAGCCTCGCACCTGCCTCAGGTGCCAGCTGGGACCATTCATTTTGTGTGTTGTTTTGTTTTATCGGCCACTCAGACCAGGAACCAAGAAGGACCAAGGTGACTTTTTTGGAGCCACCCCTAATGTCTTCCTGTGTCATAACTCACATAGATTGATCCTTCTTAAAACTATCCCAGATTTTCCTTATTCTGATGAAAAAAGGAAAAACTAAAATTTCTACAAGTTTGTTCCCATCTTCTCCTGCCACTCTGACATGTATCACTTACAATATCGACTTACTCTTAATTAAAATCATCTAAGCTGGGTGTGGGGTGGCGCACACCTTTAATCCCAGCACTCTGGAGACAGTAGGGGGACCTCTGTGAGTTCAAGGCCAGCCTGGTCGACAAGAACTAGTTCCAGGACAGGCTACAAAGCTACACAGAGAAACCCTGTCTCAAAAAAACCAAAAACAATAACAAAAACAGTACAGCTATCTTATGTACCTTAGTTACATCAACTCATGGTAGCATTGAGCCTGTCTCAACTAGTAGCAATAAACTAAAATTGGCCCATAACCAAATCTCAAAGTAATATTATGTGAAGGCTGGAGTTGTTGCTCAGTGGTAGAGAGCTCTTGCTGACCTGGCATTCACCTGGTCCTAAATTAATTCACCAGTCTCCATCACCACTAGCATTAAATAAAATACCAAGTGAAAATAATAGCAAAAGCCTTAATAATATTCCACTTTAAAGTCATTTAAATATGAATGTAAATAGAATATGAACAGGCTGGTTCTCCCAAGGTGAAGAAATAATTCCTAATCAGATAACATTTTTGATATACCAACAGTAATCCAAGACTGTAGGTTAATTAGGTCTGTGGTTGACTTTCTTCCTGTAGTTGAGTATTTAATGTCACAAAATACACGGTAATCTTATAAACACAACAATCTGTTGTATAATCAGTTCAGGACCGAAAGATGAAGACTGATAGGATTAAGACCAAAATATGGAAGAGGAAGACTGATGCATATAAGTATCTCAATGGCCTAAAAGGAAGAGTTGAATGAATATTTGACCAGAACCTTGGAAGTGCTTGTTTTTAAACAAAAAACCCTATTTTGATCGGAGGGAAAACTATGGGTCTGGAGTAAGGATGGAAGGAGGGAGAAGCCAGTTTTTAAAATAAAAGTATCCCTGACATCCCAACCCCGTTCTACAGCGACTCCATGCCTTGAGCATTTGGGACGCCTGTTGCACTTAGTAATTGGTGTACAGAACTGCTCCTGGCCAAAGCGCTGAGGACCAAAACTCTATAGAACAGGGAGAGTAACCTGAGTGAACCGCCCTCAACTTCCTCACCACCCTGGGCTCTCCAGCTGACGCCACTGCTGCTCTCATGGGGCACCAAGCTGAGACATAATTGCCTGGAACTATGAGCTATCAGAGCACCCCAGTATCCCGGGACCACTCCAGCACCTGTAGAAGCGCGGGGCTGATGGCAGATTCGGAGCAGGGTGGGGTGGGGAACGCAAGCAAATCCACCGGAGTTACACTCTTCTCTCAATCTCCCAGCCAAATAAGTGGGTCCCCAGGTCTTGAAAACGTTCGGAGGTTAAAGGCCCGCGAACCTCCAAACTACCCATGTGTCTCTTGGATCTGGGCGCGCTCAGTTCTCGGGATAGCGGTGAGCCGGGGCCAGGAGAGTCCACTGACCTGGATGCCTGAGCGCTGCTTCTCTCCCGGAGGCTCAGGTGTGCTGTCGCTCCCGTGTCCCTCTCACCTTCCAACATAAGAGCAGAGAATTCAGCAACAGGCCACTGGCCCAAGGATCAACTGCCAACCAACCAGCCGACCTGCCAGCACCGACCCGGTCCGGCGCCCACGTGACGGCTCGTCGGGGAGTGAGGCTCTCTGGCTGTTGGAGCCTTTCCCTAGGACCGCCCCTCTGTCACCCCGCCTCCCTCTCCGCGGTGGCCCGCTGGGACCCAAGAGCCACAGTTCCAGTTCCACTTGCTCGTCAGCCCCGCCCCCAGGCAGCGCTCCGCCCCTCCCATGAGACCACGCCTCTCCTGGGTCCAACCCGCTGGTTGCACCTCGGACTCTCCCCTAGGCACTTCCCTCCTACCCCACCAACTCAGGTCTCCAGGTCTCCTGAGCTTCTGCAGTCTGTCAGCACTGATCCCAGGACGCATGCACGCGCGCGCACACACACAGACACACACACACACACACACAGACACACACACACACACACACGCAACTTCTCATGACCTCTAGTGGCTGACAACCTACGAAAAGCTCTGGTGTCCTGTATCGTCGTAAATAACCCTTCCTGTGTCCAGCAAGGTCAGGTGCCAGAAAGCCAAAGAAAACTATGGTGGTGTCTGCCCATGGGGGCTGGATTTTTCAAATCCCAAAGACTGTGCCCTGGAGACTGAGTCCCAACACCTACCTCCGGTGTACAGGCCTGTGATTGTATCACAGGTGCTTGCCCTTCTGGGGCCTCCAGGGGCCGGCTGCTTAGTTTAGCTGCTTAAAATCTCTAGGTCCTCAGAGGGCAAGGACACCAGGGACTCTGGCAGGAGTTGCTCCTAAGCTGAATCCATTTGCTTACACCCGAGTGTTGACAGATTCTACAGGACATGACTTTTTTTTTTCCTCAACCCTGGTCGTCTAAAATTACTGGTGTGGCCAGAGGGTTGCACATGTGAACAAAACATAAGCACTCTGGCAAACAGGTGTACAAGCAGTGCAGGGACCTGGCCAGCAGCAGAGCAAAGGCAAAGCCAGCGTCGAAAACCTGGGGCCCCTGAGACGTGTGTCACAGCAGGATAGATACCCTTTGGTTTTTTCACTTCCTTAAAATAGCTGAGAGGCCTTTGGAGACAGAGCCTGCCTGCGCAGTTCACATGAGTTCACGTGCCTTAGTGGGCAGTTCCAAATCCCACGTGCAGCCTAAGGCCCCCAGAAACTGCTCATATTTTCTCAGAAGCATGCAATTATTTTTGCAAAATGTTGCATGAAATTGGCTTTCTCAAACTTAGATGCAGTTGGGAAAGGAGCTTTAAAAAGACAGATGCTTTCCTCCCAGCTCCAGAGGGTCTGGTTTAATGGCATTGGGAAGTATAGGCTGAATAGTAGGGTTCTTAAAGCTCCAGCTGATTCTCATGTGCTACAATGTACTAACCCGTGATGTGGCTCATGGAGACATCATCAATCCTCATTTCAATCCAGGCAGCCTAGAGCTGAAAAGCACATGTGTGAAAGATACCGAAACAGGTGTTCCAGCTCCTGCATGCTGTTAGGGAAAGTAGCAATGAATAGGTCCTTCCTGGAGAACATTTCTTCACCTAAAAGAAATATCCTCCCTGTGGGGATTCTGTGTGCCAGGGTGAGCAGTTTGGGATAGGTATATATATCCTGCATGGCTGTCGATTCCAAGCACTTCCCAGATAGAAGCCAGACAGCACGCTACATGCAAACTATTCTCTTGACCTCAAAGGAACCATGTATACAGGACTCACTTCTTTGATAACGCTGCTGGGTATCCTTCAAGGTGAGTAGGTCACTTTCTTTGTAAGGTAGGTATTGTGACTTTACCCATAGAGCAAGTATTGATCCTGGATTCATTCATGGAGTGATTACGTCATGTTTATTCTTTCATATCTGCCTTATTGTGCATAAGATTTGGGCTCACAGGGCCATCTCATCAGAACTGTGGGTCATTCCTTTCTGCCAAAGATGTACTTAAATGGTATGTGGAGGTGGCGGTGGAAAGGGGGAGGGTCTCCCTTCACTGCCTGTAATCCCAGCCTGGACTTGGCAAAGGCAGACAAACAGCTGCAAGCACACAAAGCAAGCCTTCTCATGTGACCAACCTGGGAAGGCAGAGACCTTAGCACATGACACGGGCTGGCACTGAGGCCTCACTTGTGACCTAGACTCAGTCAAATGGGACACACATGTGGAAAACACTTTGCAGATGCCCCTCTCAACTACCCTCTGTGATGCCTGGCATGCCTGCTGTGCCAAAGCTGTTTGCCTGCTACCTGGTTTCCATCCAGACAAGTATATTTACCAAGGGCCTCCGTAAGTTAGGGAACATTTTACAGTAAGCCCAACACAGATAATCCTGGAAAGCTTTGTGCTGAGGTAATATAGGCAAATATAACCAAATATTTGCTTAACCTCACTTTCATTGTCTTTAAAGAAAGAAGAAAGAAGCAGGCAACAGAAAGACAAGATGAGGCTAGAGTTTCCTCCTTACCCTTAGGCTGGTTTTCTGGAGAAAGCAGGCTTTGAAAGACCTATGAGAAGACCTTGTGCAGACATGATAACTGCCTAAGGGGCAAACTATTATTTTTTAGGCTGAACTGATGGACATAATGGTTAAGGATAGGTGGGTAAAAGTATATAACTGATCCTTCCTTCCTTGGATGATGGAAAGACTGGTATTTGCAGTCTTTTCTAGCTCTTACATATTTTAGTTTGCTACTTTGAATAACTTACCTGTACTCTCATGTCTGGCTTAGCAACTATAAAGATTTGTACATACCCACAAAGGTTAAAAGAGAATTAAACGATGTTCAAAAGCTTTGTAGCTAGAAAGTGACATCCTTCTACTAATGGTTTTACTTTGTTACTGTATCCACTTGGCTTGGCAGAAGGGCAAGGCTAGAGGAAATAAACATTAAACATTAATAAGAAATAGTGCTTCCTGGGTGTTATGACCTCAATGTGAAATGAGCTGAACAGGCTCCTGTGTTTGAACGTTTGGTTCCTAGCTGGACGCAGGCCCTGAAGTGAGGCCTGGGCCAGCAATGACATTTCTTAGTGCAGCCCCACATCTGGTCTGCTCCTTGCTTCCTGATTTCAGATATAATACGAACAGCTGTCCCATGCCCCTCACTTTCCCGACTACCATGATGGACTATATCTATTGATAAGGTTTCACTCTTTAGCCTTGATTGGCTTGGAACTTACACTGTAGACACCAGGTCAACCTCAAACTCACAGAGATCCACCTTCCTCTGCTTCCTGTGTGCTAGGACTGAAGGCAGGCACCCCTGTGCCTGGTTAAAAGTCAGTAAACAAATCTTTTCTCTCTTAATTTGCTTCTTGCCAGGTATTTTGCCATAGCAACAACAAAAGTAACTAATGAAGTTGGGCAATGAAAAAATATTTATAAGCATATGAGAAAGAGGACAGAACCTGAGTGAAAACCAAAGAAGAAATCAGTGAGTATCAGGGTGGCAAGATCCTAATTGCTGAAAGAGGAAAAGAGTCAGAGAAACTGCTGAAAGGCAATTAGGAAAGACTGGGACGAAGTAGATCAGATGAAGGAGGCCTTAGCCCCACCAGATTTGGACGAGGATGGGGTATTCATCAAAACGTCAGAATGATGGCCTCATCTATGATCTCAAAAGATTCCCAAGGCAGTGACATTTGGCAAAGGAATAATATGTATTTAAACTTTTAGATGCTATCCCTGTGTATTTCTAGAGGGATACTACACTGTAAAGGGGTTGTGGCCTCAGTATCCTGGAAGAACCGTGGCCCCAACCACACAGCTCTCCCTCCAAACTCCCATCCATTACTTCAGAGGCAGCCTTTTCTTTGTCTGGAGTTTGTAGATGATCTGATTGCCTTCATTCCAGGCATACAGCTGCTTATCTCTGGGGTTGTAATGGATCATGGAGTGACTTCTTGGCCTCCTTGGGAAGAACAAATTAGGCAGATGCTCCTCCCTAACAGTGCCCAGTGGGTCATAGACACAGGTGACACGGTGAGGGCCCTGGCCCCCAGAACTGTAGACCACATAGAGGACTCCACATAGGAGGAACGAAGCTTCTGCATCCTGGTTTCTGCACGGTGTGTCCCATGAGTGCTCTACTCCCAAAGTGTCTGGCTCAATTTTTGTGAGAACCAAATGGCCTTGGATACCTGGTCCTGAGTGGATGGCCCAGAGACCGTGTTCATCCACAGCAAGGTCAATGTAGGTGGATAGGGAGTGTTGATAGATGGGTGCTCGGCCTGCCCCTCCTGGGAGAAGCATTCGATCCTCCACAGTCTTCTTCTGCAGATTATATTTAATTATCTCATTAGAAGTTCCTTGATTGTGAAAAAATAGAAAGCCTTTGTAGACCACTTGTCCTGTTCCCTGCCAGGAAAGTGGTAAGATTAGCTTCCGGGGGCCAGACTTGGTGCTGTCTTCCATGAATGCCCGCAAGTTTGCAAATTCCCAAACTGTGTTGTTTCTGGATCCAATTAATATATACACCTTTGCAGAGTTACCACCAGCATCTTTCATCCAAGAGCCATCTGGGTCCATAATCTTCTTCACTATTTTCAGAGACTTTATACTCATCAACATGTTGTCACAACCTAGCCAGACAGGAGAAAAGGGACAAGTTATGTGTGATCATGAACCGTCTACCTTCTAGAAGACTCACCACACCTGAAGAACCCTGATTCCCTTCGCATCTAATACTAGTAGAGAATATCCTCTCCTCTCTGCTATGATACCATGGTCTCTAGCAGAAGAGGTTCCCTCGGAGAATCCTAGAGCAAAAAATGGAAAACAGGCATAAACTCCTTTGAAAAATTAAATACTGTTAACACGAACTCCCTCCATTTCCTGTCCTTTAATTGTAGAAGAATCTTCTTAGAAGAAGCTGTGTGGGGGCTGCAGAGATGGCTCAACAGTTAAGAGTACTGGCTGCTCTTCCAGAGGACCTGGGTTCAATTCCTAGCACCCACATAGCAGCTCACAATTGTCTATAAATCCGGTTCGAGGGGATCTAACACCTTCACACCAATGCACATAAAATAAAGTTAAATAAATCATAAATATATATTTTACAAAAGAAGAAACTGTGTAATTTCTCCTTTCCAGGAATAATATAGTTATTGTACTTTGATCACATTCTATCCTAGCTTCTAGATTCTTTTTTAAAATTATTTATTTTATTTTATTGGTGTTTTAGCTTATATGTATATCTGTGTGAGGGTGCTGAATCCTGGAGTTACAGATAGTTATAAGCTGCTATGTGGGTGCTGGGAATTGAACCTGGGTCCTCTAGAAGAGCACTCAGTGCTCTTAACCACTGAACCATCTCTCCAGTCCTAACTTCTAGATTCTTCAATCATCTTATAATATTTAATTTTTTTCATAAAAAGCCCCTTAGTCTTAACTTTTACGCATCTTGTATATTATTATTTTTAAATCTCATGGTTGAACACGGTGTGTATGCTCAGCACTCTGGAGGCAGATATCGGCAACTCTCCGTGATTCTGAGACCAGTTTGGTCTAGATAGTAGTTCCAGACCAGCCAAGGCTACATAGTAAGATCCTGTCTTAATAATAAATAAATATCTCCAACCAGTTAATCTCTGGATATTTTCTTACATTTCCTAACATTTCATCCTTAGCTTCTCCCACAGAACAGTCTATATTTTCCATATTTGCTTTCTCACCTCCCACTCTTACTGCACAACATAATCTGTTCTTGGTAATGCTACCAAAGAACTCCTAAATGAAAATTCCTGCCACTCTGTTATGTGGGCATGTGAATTCATCTTCTGTAGTATAACAGCATTGATCAGTTCCTCCTCCTTGAAGATGCTTTCTCTCCCATCTTTGTTTCTGTGTGTTTCTCCGGTTTCTCATCTGACAGTGTGGCAGAGACCATGATCAGTGCTCCTCTAATTCCATTTCAGTTCACTGCACATGAAGCAACGTTTCACAGTCTCTTTTGTGGTTAAGCTGCACACATTGATTTGTTTTGTCTGGTGGGATATAGACTGGGTGGGATAAGCTTTGTCCACCTTGCCTTTTAGTATGCCATCTTCCAGATGACCTTAGCCCCTTGAAATCATCACTGTGACCATGTTCAAGAGGTCAGCACTACTGGTCATTTCAGGAAAAGTAGGTCATCAGTTCTAATTTGAGTTTTTTTGATAGATCACAGTAAATGCAGCCAAGAGCCCATGGTTAACCTATTATTATTATTTTGCTAAATGGATATAGATTCAAACTGCCTTCTAAGCTGATATCTCTATACCCAACCATTAATGCAGCTCTCAGACGTCATCAGAGTAGTTTCTTTGTGCAGAAGGAGACAGTGAATTTACAACAGGTCAATGTGCAGAATGTAAGTGTCTGGAGAGTGCTCAGTGGTGAAGGGGACAACCATTTTATACTCCCTCCCCTCAGTGCTCAGGGACTACCACAGAAGAGGGTCCAGAAAGATTACAAGAGCCAGGGGTCAGGGAGGCCTGGAAGAAAACCTTATCATCAGGACTGGACAGGGCAGTTGCACTCACTCTCTCTACATAAGATCAATCGGATCAATATCCCAGCTGTGGTGGTGGGGGTGCTTAGGGTCAAGAGCTACATTCCTAGCTGGAGAGCTATTGATAGTGGATGGTATCTAGGGGAGGGAATGCCAGTTTTCTTTATGGCTGTGGTTCCTAGTAGATTCACTCATGCTCCAGTGACGGCTCTATATCCATGAGCGCATGGGCAGTACAAAATGGAGTTGGTGGGTTATAATAACTTTAAAAGGACATAAGAAGGTGGTTAGGGAGTATGTCTTGAGTTGAGATGGGAAGAGTTGGGAATAATAGAAGTGAAAATGAACAAAATGCATTGTATGCATTCAGATATAAAAGTATCAAATTATCAAAGCATATTAATTTTTAATTAAAATTTTAAATAAATTAAAATTTTAATCTAATATATTCTAGTAGATGTTTTTGAAAAATTTAATAAAAATATTCAGCTCTATATCTTAGCACCTACTCTTCCCCTGGAAACCATGAGTCATAATTTCTTGTGTAGTTAACTACAAATGTGTCTGATGTGTCTCCCTGATTTTATTCTTGCTTGCTATCTACATGCACTTTCCACAAAGCAGTAAGAGAGCTCAGACATGTTAAACTTTTTCTCCTTCTCCATCACACTTAGAATAGATAGCATTCTAATCCTCTAGCCTGGCCTACAAGACTGGGCAATGTGGCCCTTCCTTTGTGGCTCACTGTGTTGTGATTACATAGTTTTCTTTATGTTCTATGACTGGGCCAAATTTATTTATTTTTGCCTCAGAAATCTTGCACTTAGAATTCTTCTACCCGAAACACTCTTTTCCTTGAACTTTGCACAGTGGATTGGCTCCCATTCATTCTTTAATTAATCCCATGCATACCCCCAACTCACTACGTAGCACAGGATGGTCTAGGACTCATAAGTACTAGGATTGTGTGTCTACACCACCATATCTGGCCAAGTTTCACTTCGAATATTATTTCCTTAATGCGCTTCTTCTTTCCTTGAAATCACTCAGTACACTGTTAACTGTTTTATCTGTTTCTTTACTAACTTACTGTCTACCCCCCTCACAGGACTCCAACAACAACAACAACAACAACAACAACAACAACAACAACAACAAAAACAACAAAAACAAACAAAAAAAGAAGCAGGGCCTTAATTTTCACGTTTAGTATTGTACCTGAAGGCCTAATTCAATGCTTTGAGGATTCACTACATGGCAGTTGAGTGAAGAAAATAAAAATCTCAGATGTTTTGCTGGGTCTAAACAGTCTAGCACTTCTGGGTTCTGACCACAGACCCATCTTAAGTAAATAATCATTCACAAAGCACTTCAAAGCTTTTAAGATACTTTCAAATCTATTATTTCATTTTAAAAAAATGAATCCCAGTTTTTCTGAAGAGAACACATGAAATGGAGAACAGGCTTAGCTGGACAAAGTCAAATCCTGGGAAGTCAGCTCTTTAGGTAGAGGCACAATGGCCTCACCTGGCTCATACTATGATGGAGGCCAGATTTGGAGGAGAGCTACCAGGAGCTCTCTTAGCTACCAGCAGCCGCCATGTCCTACTAACAAGCTCCGACAGCATGATGGCTTGCTGTCGTGTGTCAACATTGTCATGGGTGACCTGACTATAGGAAGCTCGACACAGGAAAGGCATCCAGGGACTTTAAACATCTCAGGAGCACATGGCACAAGGAGCCTCTGCCGTACTGAGCTATTGGGGGCAGAGGGAATGTGTGGAAGAAGTGGACCAGCCACTCTGACTGCCAGGGTGCCATCTCTACTTGAACACAGCTAGACCTGGCTGAGGTGAAGCTCTTCCCTGATCCTGGGCTGACCACTGAGAAGTAGGTGAGACTTTAAGCTCGTAAATAACCATAGGATGAATGTCCAGGGGAGAGCAAGGATGGTCTGTGGGTCCCTAAAGATTCACATAAGATATTCCATGTTAAAGAACAAGTCCAAGAATTGAGTAGATTATTAAATATGTTACAAATACATAGAATCCATTTGGTACTGTACTGGATAACTTTATAATAATTTATGTGATTCTTATAGTAAGTAGCCATGACATATATTTTAATCACTAGTTTCCAAGTGAACAAAATTAAGGATTGCATTAGCTTCTTGGAAAGATCATACAGCTAGCCAGTGATGAAGGGTTCTTCTGAACTCAGAGCTGGGAGCCAGGACACTCCCAAACAGCCTCAGATGCAGAGTAGTGTGTGTGGTGGGAAGGGTTGGGAACTATGTGTACTGGTGTGCCCAGAGAAAAACCAGTAAAGGCAATGGGCTCTCAAGTGTGACAGGACATCTACTTCTAGTAGGTGGCCCTCACAGTGCCTGCCCCTCCTTCCAGGGAAGAACAGACTTGAAACTAAGCTATGTAAGGACTGTGTCTTAGAATGAAGAACATGTGTCTCTTAAGAAAACATCTTTGTTGGTTCCCTGCTTGGTGACATCTGGGCCTGAGGCCATGTTGGTGTCTAAGGTCCATGATGCCCCTGGAGCCTTGCTGATCTGGGTGGCCTGAGCTACCACTGGGGTAGCACTATTACCATGGTGAAGAATGGGCCCAAGCTGTTGCCAAAGGCCATGTCTGAGTCCCTGGTTCTGCTGCAACAGGGATGGGGGCATGAGGGGTATCTGTGTTGATGCCAGTTGCCCATGTTACCACAGAGGCACATGTGAACCATGTGTGTTGACATTCAAGGGTCATGCTGGGCTGGCCCCACCCCTCATTGGAGAACTGCCCTGACACTCATGATAGCTGGTCCCACATCTCACCACGGTTGTGGGAGAGCAGGCTCTACCCTTCACCTGAGGGGAATGATCCCAGAGGCTGGACTATTGACTCAGCTACCATGTAGGCACATATCCAGGGCATTCAGTTGGCCCACCCCAACATCTACCCATCTATAACCTGCTGGGGTGCATAAAGGGACTGGCCCTGTGGAGCCAAGTATCAAAGAGGAGTTTCGATGAGGGTCCAGTATTAATGGTGTACCAGAAGCCAGAGGCCTCAAACCAGACCAATGATTCAATTTGCAAGTGAAGCTGTTTGGACAGAAGGGTCTACTGTGTGCCACACTGCAGCTCCCTGTGCCAGCGAGATGAATGAAGAGGTGATGGAGAGGTGAAAAAGGCATGGGAGCGAGGTGTTTTTGTGGTAGTGGTGGTTTGTTTGTTTTTGTTTTGCTTTCATTGTTGTTGTTTCCGTTTTACTTTATATTTTTATTTAGTTATTAAATTTTCCTCTGTAGGGCAAATGCTA
This sequence comes from Microtus ochrogaster, assembly GCF_000317375.1. Classification (NCBI taxonomy): domain Eukaryota; kingdom Metazoa; phylum Chordata; class Mammalia; order Rodentia; family Cricetidae; genus Microtus; species Microtus ochrogaster. Next base: position 12,332,353 of record NC_022015.1, read on the forward strand.
CAAGGGTGAAGGGCAGATATGGAGGTACTGGAAGGTGAGTGGGATAGGGATGATTGATGGGAAATTCCTTTTAAAAATCAATAAAAATTTATGTTTAAAAGAAAAAGAAATCACAGTCCAGAAGAGCAGGGACTAGGGATGTGAATATGTAGGTAGAGTATCTGCCTAGTATGCGTGAAACCCTATGTTGGATTCCAGCACTGCATCAAACTGGGTGTAGTAACACAGGCCTATAATTCAAGAGGTAAAAACAGGAGAATTAGAAGTTCAAGGTCATCTTGAGCTATACAGCAATTTGGATGCCAGTCTGGCACGAGACCCTGCCCCCCAAATGCAAATAAACAAAAAAACAGAAGAGAAGTAATTATGGAGGGGCAGGCTTAGAAACTCAGCACTTGGGAGGCAGACCCAGGAAGATTACAAGTTTGAGGCCAGTCTGTCCTACATAGTAAATTAGAGGCCCACTGTGCTACATTATGAGTTCCAGGATAGCCTGGGCTATATAATGAAAGCCTATCTCAAAAATAAATTTAAATTAAATTAAATTTAAAAGTAGTAAAATATAGAAGGAATATATACATATTCCTCCTTCTCTTTCTAAGCTCCCTTCTAAGGCAGAACTCATGGAGATGCATATTTTTTTTTATTAAGATATTAAAAAACCTTTAAGAAAAAAATAATTTCCCCCATGTTTTTCTGCTACTCCTCCTAGTCCTTCAGATACAGATGGAGCTCAGGACTGGGTATTGGAGACCTGGTGGCTCTGGAACCCAGTCTTTGAACTTCCTTTTGTCAATCCAGTCTTCATTGTGCCAGCCCTAAAGCTGTGATTTTAGGCTAGGTGCTCTCTATCTTTTTATCAGAGATAATCTTCTACTATTATATAAATTTCTCTTAAATTTAGGGAGCATACATTTCCAGTGTACCAGTAAATGTAAATTAAAATTTCCTGATGTGTTTCTCCTGTGAACAGATAATTAACAGGAAGAAAGAGTTGAGCAAAGATTGGAAATAGTAAATAAAAAAAACTTGAGTCGAACTAAGATGCAAATTATTTAACAGAAACGATGACATGCGAAATTTTCACATGCAAACCAAGACATTGAATGTGTGGTTCCTCATAGGCAAAATTTTAGAAAAGCAATTGGGGTAGAATTTAGCCCAAGGCCTCTCAAGAAATTCATATACAAATATCACTTAGAATCTTTTAAAATACTTTCTTCCTTATTAATAACACTTGCTGGACCTGTAAGACTTGTTCCTCTATTGTGACTCAATCTGACTATTAGAGACATTGGTTCATCTCTGGTGGAAACGTGGCTGTGAGTGGGGACTTGAGGGTGGGGTGATAGACACAGAAAAGTTAGGCACTGAGTTTGTAAGTGTAGTACAGCTTCAAAATACTAAAGAGTGACAGCCATGGATTCAAGAGACAGTTAGAAAGGGGAGGGAGTTGACTGGTTAAATTGGAACAACTGTGTGATGATGATAAACCAGATTTGATTCATGCATCTTCTTATCTAGGTGTGTGATAGGTGTGTGTCATTCACCAGCAACAATCAGAAAACACTAGAAAAATTCCTGAAAGCCAGGAAGATGTCTGAGCTTTGAATGTGAGTCCAACCAGCTTTTACCACGGGGTGCCTATAGCTGGACTCCAGCATGGGCAAACTTTCTTCTGGCATAGTCTTCTAGAAGAAGCTAGCTCTCCATAACCTCTTGTTGTAATAGATTTTCTTCCCTTGAGTGTCTGTTATGCTTTTATGATGCATTATATACTCATCTGCTGACATATTTACTGCCATAGTATCTTCAATAGAAAGTAAATGTGATGCAAGACTTTGTCACATCTGTTTCATTCATTACTTTGTGTTCTCTCTGGAAGAATACCTGGAACAGGCTACAACCTCCCAACTTAATTGTGAATGTGGCAAGGTCAGTATCTGTAACGAAATTCAGCATGCCCTCTCTGGAGCCCTGAATAAGTTTTAAGATGGTAAAAGAGTTTCCGTGACTGAATACTTGAGAAGTGCTGCTTGAGAGAATAGCAGCTGGAAAATATTTATGAGGCCAACTAGGGAACTGGCCCATCATCTGGGGTATTTTTGATCTCAAACAACTGCCAGTTTATATCAAGTATCTTCCTATTGAGACATCCCAAGAATTCCAAGGGATAATGGTAAACTCCTTGACTCCATCTATTCCTCATTTGTAGACTGAGTTGGCTCTTGATAAATATATATACATATATATGTAGTGATTTCAATGTCTTGATTTAAATTTTTTTTAGATATATTTGCTCTATGTCTATGGGTGTTTTGCCTGTATGTATGCATATGCACCACATGTATGTTTTGCATCGTTGGAGGTCAGAAGAAGACATGGGATTCTCTGGAACTGGAGTTACAGATGAATGTGAGCCATCATGTGGGTGCTGGAAACTAAACCCTCTTCACAAGCACGAGTGCTCTTTTTTGTTTGTTTTTCGAGACAGGGTTTCTCTGTAGCTTTGGAGTCTGTCTTGGAACTAGCTCTTATAGACCAAGCTACCCTTAAACTCACAGTGATTCACCTGCCTCTACCTCCCGAGTCATGCACCACCACCGCCTGGTAACACGTACTCTTAAGTGTTGAGTTTTGTTTGTTTTTAAATAAGTTTCTTAGCAAATTAAAAAGGGATAGACATGTTCTCCATTGATAGCTGTGACATTGCCATTCTCTCACCTTTTGGGATAGAAGACAAAGTCATCTACACTCCTATAAAGGAAATGTTACTTCTCTCCTCACCATCTTGTCTCACTGTGTGAACATCTGAAACTTATTCATAGGAACCTGAATGCTGGTAGCATTCTTGGTGGTTCTGCTTCATTTCCTCACCAATAAATCAACAGGTTCTCTGTTCTGACATATATGTTTGCATTACTAAAAGCTGATCTTGATTGCTTCCTGCTTAAATAAGCATCAAGACCAAAAACCCAATCTAGATGCAGTTAGAGTTTATAGAGGAAGGATGGACCCTGGAGCCAGCATTGAAATTTTCTTTGGCCAGTGG
>NC_022015.1:12335665-12363175 GCF_000317375.1 Microtus ochrogaster
GTAAAAATGACTTAGCTGAGTCCCTAGGGTGCTGGGAAGAGGAAGCCCATTCCTCCCCGAGTCCTGTCCAGACACTGAAGAAGCAGGATGTGACCGGCCCCACTGAAAAAGATACTGTGCCATGTGGCTAAAGTAGATAAGAATAATGGGTTAATATAAGTTATAAGAGCTAATACGAAACCTGAGTTAATGGGCCAATCAATTTATAACTTATGGAGACCTCTGTGTGATTTTCTTGGGGTTTACTGGCTGAGGGAACTGGGCAGGACAGAAACCCCAACAAGCAGGCCCTCATGTTACACTAGGGGATTTCTGTCCTCTTTCTGAGACATCTGCATTCATCATAAGAATGAGCTCAGGGCTGGAAAAATGGCTTAGTGGTTAAGAGCACTGGCTGCTCCTCCAGAGGTCCTGAGTTCAATTCTCAGAAGACACATGGTGGCTCACAACCATCTATAATAAGATCTGGTGCCCTCTTCTGGCCTGTAGGCATACATGCAGGCAGAACACTGTATTATGTATACATTGTATACATAATAAATAAATAAAATCTTTAAAAAAAAAAGAATGAGCTCAGATCAGCCTCCAGAAGAGCCAGGTGGCATATGGAGGACATCTCATAAGAAGTCCTACTCAACAAGCCATTCCTCAGTGGCATGCCAAGGATGGGAGATGTGCAGGCAAGCCAGTCCTGGCACAGATCAACAGAATGTCCTCCCCATGCTGTAAACTCCCAAGAAATAGGAACTGGGCGTTGCTTTAAGCCAAATTTTGGAGTGGTTTGGAGTTATGTTAATGTGGCAACAGACAGCTGATGTGGGGTGAGGGTGTTCAGGATAAAACCTGCATGTCTGGGGTGGTATCGATCCCTGGATAAAGCAGGAATATGGGGGAAGATTCTCTGAGTCACAGTTTTTTTATCTGAAAAAAACAAGGTTGTTATAGTACCTACAGAGCAATAGTAATTACAGAATGAGCGCTGGACAACAGAAAGAATGGTGCAGTGTGATCCCAAACCCGTGGTTGCCTCCAGTTTCTAGTGAAGCACTTCAGGTCAGAGCTATTGATCTCACATCCACTCTAGGCACTGGGATGATTGATTTTGGAAACACCACATCTACTATTTGGGCATGCAAGGACGTATGCAGTATGTTTTTAAACTAGCAGATAAAATAAAAAGCATAGAACACCAGGCATGGGTAGAAATGAAACAGAAATATTAAAAATGTCTTTGTTTGATTGCTGGCTTCTCATCTACCTTTATAATCAAAGGAAACACGATAAATATTATTTCAACAGTATGTAGCATCTATTTCATCATCAAGCATTTCTTTTGTAGAGAAAAATTAAGTATTTAATGAAAGTTATGGTAGGATAGGAATGTAAAGAGCATTTTTGTTTGTCCTTGGGTTTGCAGTTGCCATCAAGGGGAAAACTGATGTTGGTGACATTGTAGTAAGATAATCATGGTTACCTTACAAGTTACAGTATTAAGGCAGGGATAGATAGAGGCAGGGAGGTAAGTGCAGAGTTTTGGTGATGGGAGATGCTTGAAATCAAGGGGAGAGAAGACAGAGCAGAGTAGGTGAACTAAAGGCATTTGAGAAATAGTTGGAAGAAACCCTCTGCTGAAATGTTGACAAGGCAATTGAGGGCCACAGAAGTGCGGAGGGAGCAAAGCAAGGACATTTCGCTGCTTAAAAGTCAATGGAGAGGACCTGGAACAGTGACTGGTTGGGAAAGTGTTTGCGTAGCATGCACTAATGCCAGCACAGCATAAACTCAGACATGGTGATGCATGCCTGTCATCCCAGTGTCCAGAGGGACAGGAAGGGAGGAGGGTCATTCTTAGACACGCAGAGAGCTCAGGACCGTCCTAGGCTGCATAAGACCCTGTCTCAAAAAAATAAAGTAATAAATTAAGAAAAAACAGGGAAGGAAACTGATTTTTCTTAGCCAGGATTTAATCAGTCTCTTGTGAGATGGAATCATAGTCTTCATACTGTGACCCACATTGAGATCAGAAGCCTCTAGCATAGACATCTACTTTTAGAGCAGAAGGCTCCAAACTCATATTCCTAGTGACAACCCTTGACCCTGCTTTGCCAGCTCCAGTCTTTGCCTTCTCTATGCTCTTAGCCTCTCCTGTTGCTAGGCTGTTCTGAACCCTGTGTCTACAGTGGCTTTTCTCAATCCTTTATCTGAGCTGTGGTACTCCCATACTCAGCAGGGGATGATGGGAGAGGCTGGCATGTGTGCAAGCCAGAGTTGGTTTGAATGTCATCCTGGACATTTCTTTAATTGTGTGAGCTTGGGCAAATTGTCTTCCCACAGTCTTGCTTTCCTGATATATAAAACGGGTGGTGGGGTAATGGTTATACCTAACTGGTAGAATAGTTTTCAATTACATGATAAGTGTTATTAAGTTACGTACATAGCTTGGAGACAACCTAAAATGTAATCTCAGTAAATATTAGCTACCATGCTCATTACTCCCATTTGTCCAGCTGGCAAATGGGAGATTATTTAGCATGGGGAGTTTAGCTCTCCTTTGGTTCTTTTCCCCCTCTTTCCACTTCATGAGTTCTATAAAATAATTTGCTCCAAGCAACATAGCAAGCCTCATTCTATCACGGTGCTGCTGCGTGTAGCTTCATTTGCGTAGGATGCTCTTAAATCCAGTCTCCATCTAATGAGCTCTTTTCTGTGATTAAAACTGAGCCGGAGGGCTACTTTCTAGTTTTATAGTCCCATTCTTCCTCTCATCATGGCAACCTAGGCCCTATGACCTAACATGTTTCCGTGACAACTTATACATCCCTCTATCAGAGCAGTACCCACGTTGGACTGTTTCCTTTGTGTCTAGCTTGCTTTTCTATTTTACTATGAGTGGTTTAGAGAATAAAGATCATAGCCCAAGTCCAAAATGTATCTAGAATTTAGTTAAACATTTGTTGAACCTATGAACAAATTAGTGAGAGAAAAATGAATGAATGTTTATACCAACTGGAACCAAAAGCTACAAGATGACATGATTGGGAACTTCTGTTCATACTCATAGTGCCTAGAAATGGCCTCACAGGAAACAGGATTCTTTGATGAGTAACCAAAAGAAATTCTATGTACACAGACCTTTCCAGACCCATCAGTGTGCACTCTCTAGGGAATATACAGGAACAGCTAAACTGTACACATATGTCCTGCGCTGCTGGCCTTCAGAGTGCAGCAACTTTGGGTTTGTGTGTACATGCATACACAAGTTCCCTTATGATCTCCTATATTTCTGCCTTCAGATCGGTCTTCAGTCCCCTCCTGTTCAGCTAAAACTTCTGTTACAAATTAGTTATGGTCCTCTTAATGTTTTGGTCTACTCATCAAGAGCCAATGGACCTTGAGAGTTGCCTCACAGACTTGCTTTTGTTAGTTTTCAGTGAGTGAGGTGTTTGTTTAGTTGTTCTGTTTGTAGTGGGTTTGAATACAGGCATGTAGCTGTCTACTTGAATATATTCTGGAGGCATTCAGATCGTCATCAGATTTCTTGGAAATATAATATAACAAAAGATATGAGTTATCTAACGACAACAGGGGGGAGGTTACATAAGGTTACTCCCATGCTTCCTTGCAATAAAAGGAGCTGAACTAGAGAAAGAAAATAAAATCTGTTATAATGGCTTGTTTTGACTGCCCTGAGAATTCTGTTTCAAAAGCTACTTACAAGTTAAAAGGAGGTCAATACTTTTATCCACTCAAGAATGCAGCCTGTGGACTCTCTCAAAGGCTTCAGCTGAATAAATTGTTGGTCTAGGTGCCTGGGACTGTGATGTTGTGTGATAAACTGACAATTACAATAGGCAAAGTTTGATTTTAGCAATTGTCTTAGCACCAAACATCGGGAATGACTTTAAAATCTGTTACTCGCTTTTATTCTAAATCATGTATGTGTGGGAAAGGAGTGGGGATAGAAGGTGGGGGTAGTTAAGAGTCTAGAAATTTCATTTAATATCAACATTCTTTTGGGGACCCATATTGAACTCATCTGTGAAAACACTTCATAATAAAAAGCAAAGGCTTTCAAACAGCTCAATGGTGAATGGTTTAGCAATAGTAGAGAGGGTGCCTGAATGGACCTTCCCCTATAATCAGATTAGTTATTACCCTGTCATCATAGAACCTACATCCAGTAACATATGTTCTCTTTCTACCAAACTCTAAACAAGCTGTTCTGGCATTCACTCCATCCGTACACTTATCTCTTCACTTGTTTCTTTACTGACATAGTTGTTTGAACTAAGACCCTCTTCTAGGCCCTGGAGACACAGCACTGGTCCTGCAATGGAGTGTCTAAGCTTTCATGGAGTTGGCATAGATGGAGGATAATATGAGCAGTGAGCCAGTAAATGAACATAAAAACTTTGAAGTTTTAAGTTGTGGTGGTTTGAATATGTTCCCCTCAAAGGGCACATATCAGAGGCTTAGTCTTTAAAGTCACATGTTACTTGGGGGTGGAGCCTTTGGGAGGTAATTAGGATTAGATAATGTCATTAAAATTGAAAGAAGTATCTTTTATCATTGTCTTAGTGGTTCTTTAAGAAAAAAAAAAAACAAAACAGAGTTGGGGAGATAGTTCAGTAGAAGTGCATGCTTTGCCAGCATGAAGACCTGAATTCCATTCCCAGAATTGAGGGAGGGGGACTTGATTGGGGGAGGGAGAGGGAAATGGGAGGCGGCGGCGGGGAAGAGACAGAAATCTTTAATAAATAAATAAATTAAAAATAAAAAAAATAAACACACACTCTGGTGTTAGAATACAGCACTGTGGAGGTAGAGGTAAGAGGACCCCTGGAACTCGATATTCAAACCTAGTAATAGTCTAGCCTAAAAATAAGTGAGCCTGAGTTCTCAATGAGGGGCCTTATCTAACAAACAAACAAACCCAAGATGAATGGCATCAAAAGAACACCCGAAGTTGACTCTGGCCTCTACATATACACATACACAAACAAAAATAAATAAAGGGGCTTCTGAGCTAGCTTGCAATGCCTTTTGCATGTCACAATGCAGCAAGATGGCCCTCCCCTGATGCTAAATAGATGTCCACATCATGGTCTTAGACTTCTCAGCCTCTAGAAAATGACTAATTAAGCTAAGTAAACTTCTATTCTTTATGAATTACCTTGCATGGTTCAGTTATAGCAATAGAAAACAAATGAAGATGTAAGTGCTTGGAAAAAACTTGTCAAGTCAGATATGCTTCCAAAGTACCCTTGGGTTTTCTATCTTAACAGATTTCATACCAATCAATTAATAACCTAAGTCCCAAATCTTGGAAGTATCCCTGATTCATGTCTCTCATTTATCCTATACTTTCAACTGTCAGTTGCCAAAACATGTAGATTTCAACTCTGAATAGCTTTTAAATTGAACAGGTTTTGTTTTTTTTTTTTTTCCTATCTGGTGGCACTTCATGCTGAGTCATTATTTGCTTAAATTTCTTCAGTATTCCTGATAGGTTGATGGAGGAGGGTCTATGTGTTACTTTCATTGGTTGATAAAGAAACTACCTTGGCCCTGATAGGACAGGAAATTAGGTAGGCAGAGTAGATACAATAGAATGTTGGGAGAAAGAAGCAGAGTAAAACAGTCGCCATAGCTCTCCTCTCTAAGATGGATGCAGGTTAAGATCTTACCGGTAAACCACCACCTCGTGGTGCTACACAGATTATTAGATATGGGTTAATCAAGATGTGAGAGTTAGCCATTAAGAGGCTAGAGCTAATGGCCCAAGCAGTGTTTAAAAGAATACAGTTTTCATGTAATTATTTTGAGTAAAGCTAGCCATGCAGGAGCCTGGCGGCGGGAAGTGGCCCGCCGCTCCACACTACAACAGGTCTCTCTCTCTGTTATAGTCTCTTCCTTTATATCATTTCCCAACTCAGAATACCTCATCAGTTTCTCTAGTCATGTTCCATCTCCTTAGCGTGGACCACATCCTATTTCACCTTCTACATCCAGTGCCTGGAATAGTACCTCTGTTCCTATCACTCATTTTCAGTAAATAAGTGAACCAATGGATAGGTGACACCAGCACAGGGCTTGATTGATAGTCTTAGCTTTTGTTCTCTGTAGTCTCTGACCCTACAGTTTTCTCTCAGCCAGATTTGCAGATGGCCATGGATTTATAGCTTGTGCTAGCCCTTGAAGTATCCTTAATGTTCACTTCACTGATAGAGAACTTCCCTATTTATTTGCTGTTGAGTCAAGGTTTTATGTAGCTCAAGCTGGGCTTAAATTTATGATGTAACTGAGTCTATCCTTAAACTGCCTCCATCTCATGCTACATCCTCACACCAATACCTTTCCTATACTGACTCATAGTTTCTTAAAATGATTACATTGAGAAGGTATGCAAAGCCCTAAAAGCAAAAATAACCCCTATTATGCCTTATTTCACTGCTGAAGTTTCCCAAATTTGGAGGAGTAATTAGTACATGAATAGTCTTCCTATTTGCAGTGAAGTCTGTTCAGAATACAAAATACAGGTGGGGGCCTTGTTTTTCTTGTTGTTTTAATGAAATGGACTCATGCACAAACAAATCTTATCAGCTGTGATGCTCATTATACTATGAGCTACTAGATACTATTATTGACAACCCAGTATTGATACTGATGTATCACAAGACTGAGGACAAATTCCTGAATGCCACCATCCCAGACAGCACACAATAGCAATCTGATGCAGTGCCCAGTCCTGAGGTTTAGCTGTCACAGTTTCTCATTTCACATTGTTTCTTGTTATACTAGCAGCAGCTCTCTGTTCCTAGGGCCCTTGGTGTGGCTGGCTCCAGCCTGCCACTCTCCCTAGAAGGATCAGAGAGATATCTCCTTTAACCCAAAGTTTAGCAGGAGGGGATCCCCTAAGCTGCTTCTCAGACTGTAGACCTGGCCTCTATGAGGTCTTTAGAAACTCCCTGAGAAAAGAAAGTCGCTTCCTTGAAGGGGAATTTTGTTGGTATGTGGGACATGTGCCAAGTTGCTCCCAGCCCATACACACGGGAATGCATCCAGTTCTCACCCATCACTAGATCACACTTCCTAACTGCACAGGTCTGCATCTCTCTAGCTGTGTCAGGCCCTTGCTGGGGCAGTAGAAGAATCCCTTACTTGCATTCAACAGAGTTCGGATCTTCTTTTCTTCTTCAGCTTCTTGAAGCACCTTTTCAGCCAGTGTCTTCTCCTCTGATTCAATACATATGTCGGCTTCCCGGAGGTATTCCAGGTAGTCAATCTCCCGCTGGGCACGCTCTACTCTTAGTGCCAGGTTATCAACTGCACTCTTATATTCACTGGTGTGGGTCTGACACCTCCCCAGCATGATGGATATGTTTTTTGAGAATTCCTGGAACTCTTGAATGTATGCCCTTGTGGTTTGGGTACATTTTTCCAGCCCTTGCTTCAAACAGAAAATAAATTACCAAATTACTGTAAATCATTTTAATTATTCAAGTAAAACAAATAGCTATTATTTACAGAAAAATTATTAGAAAAGTATAATCAAAAGGCGGTTAATAACCCATAATCCTAAATTTATACGTACTACTGACATTTAGTATAGTAGTTTTTTCCAATGTATAATACATATAAATATATATTTCCATGTGACTTTGCTAAATATCTACTTATTTAAATTGCTGATATATTGTTGACATTTAAATATCATTATTATATTATTATAAATATGTTACATTATTATATATTATCATAATAACATACTATAAGTTTTTTGTGTTGACCATGTTTTTCTAATTAACAAATGAAACTCCTATGTAATTGTTGCACATTGATATTTTGATGTAAAATGGTTAAATCAAGTAAGTTAACATATGTATTATTTTACAAATTTACCTTTGAGGTAAAAATCTTTTCTTTCAATATCCAGGTATGCAGTATAATGCTGTGTTCTATGGTAATGATAGGTACAACAGATATTTTGGACTTATTCTTTCGTGTGTGTGTGTGTGTGTGTGTGTGTCTATGTGCACATGCAGCTGTACATGTGGAGGTCACAGGGCAATATCAGGTGCCTTTCATAACTGTTTGAACTGCTTATGTTTTGAGGCAGTGTCTCTCATCAAATCTGAAGCTCACTAACTGTCTAGACTGCCTCGCCAGCAAGCTCCAGAGAACTGCCTGCTTCTGCTTCCACAGCACTGGACTTACAGATAGACATTGCCGCATCTTACTTTTTACCTGGGTACTGGTGATCTGAACTCAAGTCCTCAGGCTAAGGCAGCACACTGTACTGCCACAGAACTGATTCTAGTTGAAACTTTGTATTCTTTGATCAATATCTCCTCATTGCTCAGTCTTCCCTGTTTTTATGAGTTCAACTTCTTCAGGCTAAATGAATAGTGAAATCATTCATTTAGTGTTTATCTTCTTGTGACCGGCTTATTTCACTTAGCAGAAGATCTCGCAAGTGGGGGTTGGAGAGATGGCTCAGCGGTTAAGAGCATTGTCTGCTCTTCCAAAAGTCCTGAGTTCAATTCCCAGCAACCACATGGTGGCTCACAACCATCTGTAATGAGGTCTGGTGCCCTCTTCTGGCCTGCAGGCATACACGCAGGAAGAATATTGTATACATAATAAATAAATAAATAAAAAGAAAGAAAGATCTCGCAAGTCCATCTACAGTGTCACATATGAGTTTCATTTGAAAGAGTGAACAACATTGTGTTGTGTATATGTACGTTTTCTTTATCCATATGTAGCATAATTTTAATAAGATGCAAGATTTTTATTAAATTGAAATCCCATTGTCTGTTCCATTAAACTCATTTAAAGAAACATTTAGTTTTCTTTTTTTTTGCTCAATGTTAAGATAAAAAGCTATGTGTTCATATTTTTATGTCCTTAGTTATTTTCTTAGGCTAGATGCCAAGAAATAGATGCATTCCCTTACATCTGGCATGAGCTAAGACAGAGAATGCTCAATGACTATTAGGTGAATGGAAGAGTAAATAAGTGGAAATGGGGTTGATGGGTCATGGAGTTGGTAGTTAAAGCTCACTTGGCAACATTGACTAAAACTTTCTTCATAAATGGAAAACTTCTTACTCTAAACATAATTGTGTAGGGTACTTCACTTGGAAGAGAAAGAGCTAGAGACATGAAAAGCAGCAGCAGCAGTAGCACATGCACACAAACACACATGCATGCACACACATGCATGCACACATGCACATATACACACATGCATGCACACAAACACATGCATGCACACACATGCACACACACATGCACACAAACACACATGCATGCACACATGCACATACACACACACACAGACAGACAGAGAGAAATAGAGACAGAGAAGGGAGAGAATGGATATTAATAACTCTCAAGTATCTATTTTCCCTTTCCTATTCTCCCAAATGCCCCTCTCAGGACAGGCCCTGTAACCCTGAGTTGTCAAGCCTCTGTATTAGCCAGCAGTGCCTGCCACCTGGGACCTGATTCACCTTCAGGTCAGTACCTAGTGGTCAGAGGACATATCTTTTGAACATATCTAAGTATCTACAAAGCATACCCAATCTTCCAAATCCACACTCAGAGTCATGAATATCTTACTCTGCGTGTTATTCCTTTGTCTGTAGACAAACTCTCACAGTACTGAGGGACAATGAGAGAAGTTTAGCTGGTGCCAAAGCCTGAGCAGATTTTGGCATTTTAAGAAGGGAGCAGGGGAGCAGTAAGAGGCCTGAAGCCTGGGAATGCTTCATCCACAGCTTCCAGGCCCTGGCCTGCTTGCCAGACAATGCAAGGAAGTGTGTTTGGATTGCTCTGTGGACTTATTTTACTGACGATAGCTAGGTGGCACCATCGTTTGGATTTACAGTTTTTTTTTAAAGGAAAACATAGAAAATGTTTGAGATAAGAGTGTCCTTGAAAGAAGATGTATAATATGCAAGTGTAGCTTGCACAAGAGCCAGACGTTCTAAAGTGGAAGGCTATATATTTGTCCCTGAGAACCTTACTGTCCTAAAAAAAACACTGAATTTTGTTCATTCATTTTTGTTTTAAGATGGGAATCTATGTAGTCTAAACTGGCCTCAGACTTTCTATGTAGCCAAAGATGACTCTGAACTCCTTGATCCTCTTGCCTCCTTATCCCAAGTGCTAAGATAACAGGTACATGCCAACAACACATCTGGCTATGCCATGCTAGGCACTGAACCAAGGGCTCTGTGCATACTCGGCTAACACTCTACCAACTGAACCACAATCTCAACCCTAGTTTTTTGCCTTTTTTAATGAGGTGAAAGATCAAATGTGTTCTCTCTGTTTAACATTGCTGAAAAATCTTATTTTTAATCCTAAATCCAGTTAAGATTAAAAAGCAAACTTCACGATAAACCGCTGTACTACTGCATTTTATAGTCACCTAACAGTTTATTATGAAAAGGAAGAAGGAAAAGCTGGAGACAGTTAGTAACCCAATATAATAAAAGATGAAAAATGTGACTACAGTTATAATTCCATACTTTGAAGACTGAATTGTTGGGTTTTAAATATTCAACAACCTGTAAATTTACTCAGTGGATCAGGTCATGTTTTGAGTATAGATTAATGACCCAAAATAAAACACTCCCAGTTTCTCAAAGTTGAAATCTCTTCATTAAATCTTCAGAACATTTTCTGAAGTTAAATTCTATCTCTATGTCCATGTAATAGGTGAGAAAAACTTTGCCAGGGCAAAGTGTAGAGTGAAGCCTGGCTCAAAGTCTAGTGATACAGCGGTCTGGACTGGAAGTGGTATCACGGCTATGCACATCTGTAAATGTAATTAGACCAGTGATTCACTCTGTATCTGAAAGACATGCATCCTAGCTGACAGGAAAGTGCGGCACAATAGAGTGACTTCCAAGAGGCATAGTCCCAGTGAAGGGAACACACGTCACCTACCTCCAAGACTTGGAAGCGCTGGTAGATGTAGTGTACCATAGCTGGGTCCTGGGCATGTTGTGGTGGGGGCAGGAATGCTGCAAGGAAGAGAACCAGTGAACAAGGTCCCTGGAGAGCCACCATCATCCTGCAAACTCCCCAGCAGCACAGTTTCTTACACTTTGGCTCTTTACAGAGACTCAAGGGTCCAGGTAGTGATCTCTGGTTTTCTCTCTGCTGCTGTGGCAATCCCTTGGAAAACAACGCTTTGCACAGCCAGGGAACAAAGTCTGCTTGTTATTCTACGCAGTGCATGAGCTCTGTCTCAAGCTGGTGATCAAGTCCAGCTGTTGGCAAGTCAGTTCCTGGAGGCCTTGCTTGCTCAGTTGATGCAGAGAGCTCCCTGGGTCCAGCATCTGCTCCCCTCAGCTTGGACGTGCACAGACCCCGTCTAGGCTAGCGGCTACATAATGCTTCCAGGTCTGGAGTGTTATGGATTGGGGTAGGGCTGAGGAGGTCTTTCTTCCCCTCCACCCACCCCCCAGATTTTTTAATTTTGTTTTCCTCCTCCCTAATGGGCCGTGCAGTCCAATCATAGGCCTAGCTCAACACAGGCCACCCCCTAGTTCTCAGCATTGGAATTTCAGTTCAGTTTCTGGCAGAAATTCCTAGGATCCTTTTCCAAGAAGTTCTGTTAGGAGACCCCACCTCTCTTTCCCTTGCATTCTGGTGGTTCTTAAAGGCATAGCAAGGAAATGTGAACACTAATCTGTACTGTCTTGGAAAAGCCAGTGTACAGGGCTGGCTGCATTGCTCTGGGCAGAGAGGTGCAGTAGGCCCCAGGCTTGGCTACTCAGGCTGATAGCAGAGAATTTTCAGGGTTGAACTTAGAAGAACTTTCCTTCTTTTTGCTTTTAGATTTATTTATTTTTTTTAGATTTATTTTTTAATTTATGTGTATTTGTATTCATGTGAGTGTAGGGGCCCACGGGGGCCAGAAGGTGGTACCAGAGATCCCTTGGAGTTGGAGTTACAAGTTGTCTCAGGTGGGTGCTGGGAACTGAACTCTTCAAGAACAGCAAGCGCTCTTAATTACGGAGCCATCTCCCTAGCCCAAGAAGACCCATTGGTGATTCAGGTGAGAACTGTTCAATTTCCATGTGTTAATGGGCTTTGTAAAATTAGTGTTGGTGTCTACAGAGTGAGTTCAGAACAGCCAAAGATACACAGAAAAAAAACCTATCCCAAAAAAACCCAAAAATTAAAAAAAAAAAATAAAAGAAATAGAGTGAAAAATACATAGAGAGTCTGGATACTGTATGTTATTGTGTTGTCTTGAATTGTTTGACAGCTGAGGAAGGAGCAGCAGCTGCTAAAAGGCATTTGATTATAAATGCTGATAGATTAATCCAACCTATATATTTGGAAAATGCCTTGACTTCAAAATTTAAGTCAAAAGGTATGTTCTTTTGGAGAAGGGTTTTTGCTTTTGTTTCCACAGGAAATGAGAGGTTGTGGATTCATTCTGGGTTAAGAAAAACAAGGTTTGATCAAGGAAGACCCCAGAAAAAATCTCTGTGTAGTGTTTTTTGTTTTTGTTTTTTTTTTTAATCTAACCTCTGATCTTGACTTTCACTCTAAGATTGTGTTTGAGGATAGTGACCAAGTACTGTGACCCACCTTCTTCCTTCTGCTTTCTGACAAGACACTGTAGCTCTTAGGAGACTCCCTGCTGTTTCCTCAGAGTGGGTAGTCTAAGCCCTGCTCTGATCTAAATGACACCTGCATTGTTGGGGACTCATTTTGTCACACGTTCTTCCTGTTAACTGACCACTCCCTTGACTTCCAGAGCCTTCTTGGCTCCCAGCCTCTGCTACTGTGCTGGACAATTCTGAGAAAGTCTAAGAGGAGGAGAATCTACCTGATCAAGGAGGCAGAAGGCAGCTCAGCAGAATCCACTAGGGTTACAGGAATTCCTGATTTAGGTTTGAGTGGGGAAGTCTTTTGCTTTCTTTTCTCTCCTTTCTGATTCCTTTCTCTTTCCGTTAGCCTTCCCCCAGCTGCCCACCCCCACCTAATAGCTATTAATGTCTTGCACAAATCTTTCAACCTCTTACAAGTAATTGCCTTGTTTCCTGCATGAGTGATTGCAGAGGCCTCTAATTCCCTGTGTTCATCTCTAGATAAAGCATTGAGTGATTTATGGCAAATGAAAGAATCTCTTTAGAACATGACCTTAGCCAACTTTTCTTACTTCAACTTCTAGCACTGCCACCTTCTGCCTCCACAAGAGCCAGGTCTGACTGTCTCCAAACTTCACCACAAAAATTAACAATGTGGTGGTTTCTAGGCTTGAATTGGAGGAGGGGGTGGGAGGAGGTACAACCTAGACTGTTTTCTCCCATTGAGACTACAAGTTCTTGTTCATGCTCCTTCAGATCTTTCTACCACCTGAGTGCCACCCAGGCAGAATAGCCCCCCTTTCCGAATCTGTTCTAAAACACTTGCGATTCTGAATTCTGGGAATTTGAGGAAAGGTTCTTCTAGACATGGGTTCTCTGGTGGAGAGGCATAGGCGGTCAGCCTGTGGGGCAATGGATGTGGGAAGAGGAAACAATGTAGGCTGAACTTCCTAGCTAAATTTCTGTTTGCATCCTCATCAGTGTGATCTCAGAATGTAACTATATTTAGAGCCCAAGGCGTTATATTTGGAGACAGAGGTGGTTACATGACAGTCATTTCTTGAGGTCTATCCTAAACCTGTCAAAGTGATGTCACTACAGAAGAGCAAATTTAGACATAGGTACAGATACAGATAAGAGACTGAGCAGGGGAACAGTGAGAAGGAGGCCCTCTGCAAGCTGAGGAGAGTGGCCGGAGAGAGCCAGAGATATGGACACTTTGATCTTGGCCTTTCAGCCTCTGGAACCAAGAGAAACTAAATATGTATTATTTAAGTCATCTGGTCTGTGGTATTTTGTTCTAGAAACCCATGGCAACTAATGTAAGCACTGACTTGTAAAATACTCTGAGAGTCTAATACAGAGTCTAATAGTACAGAATGTTATTGGTCAGAAATGAATTGACAAGCGGACTTCCTGGGTGAGATACTGTTGAGCCTCAATTCCAACCTTCTCACTGGACATCTGTGCTTGGATATTTGCTAAATACCACAGATGTGACCTGTTTTCACTTTGTTTTTCATCAAACTTCCTTCAGAACTATTTCTTTAAGCCAACGGTGTCATAATTTATCACTAACAAATGCAGAAATGGAGGCAAATCCTGGATTATATCTATTTAGTCAGTCATCAAAACTTAAACTTGCCACATATATGTGTATATATACACATATATACATATATGTGTGTGTGTCCCCTTCTTTTTTATCCTGCTAATTCCTTACTTAATGGCATTTCCTACTTTTTCATTTGTTTAGCAAATGTTTTTTGCTACATATATGTGTTCCAGGTATTCAACTATAGTGATACAATGACAGACATGGTAGAAAAATTTCTTGTCCTAATAGGTGAGTCAATCATATAGGTTCATAAGTATAGTGTGCCATAATTGTTATAATTCCATAATTATAAGGACAGCACCAAGTAGGGCTCTGTGAATCTTGGATGACTTCTCAAAGGAAGTAAATCTTAATTGATACTCAAAGGATGCATAGAAATGAACTCTACAAAGTGGATAATGGGGAGAAGTAGAAAATGTCCCTAAGGTAGAAGCAGCATTTCATGCAAAGGACAATGACCTAGAGAGATCTTAGTGGACTTGGGGAGCTAATGCAAAGATGCATGACAGCATTCCCATGGGGCTAGGAGAATGTTGTACTTTAGAATTCTGAGAGAGAGACTCTGAGGCCAAGTCACTCACAAGATGTCTCTGAAGGTGTGCTTTTTTGGAACAATCCTATGAGGGAGGAAGGGAAGAAGACAAGGCAGAGAGAGGAGTTGAATTATAATACAATTGCAATACAAGTCTCAAGTGATTCCACAAGGAGGTTGGAGTCTGGGTGAGCTATTTTAGTTCTGCATCTCGTTGCTGTGAGAACAATGCCTGACAACAGCATCTTAAGGGAAGACAGGTTCACTTTGCTTCACAGTTTGATGTACAGGTGGTGAGGATGGTGGGACATGAGGCAGCTGGTCACATTGCATCAGCAGTCAGGACACAGAGACGGGTGCTGGTGCTTAATCGCGTTCTCCTTTTTATTCAGACCAGAAACCCAGCCTATTCAGGGTGACTCTTTCCTCCTCACCTAAACCTTTTTGAAAACATTTTCCTAGACCCCTAGAGGTATGTTTCCAAGGTAATTCTGAACCTAATGAAGTTGACTGTATAGATTAGCCATTGACAAGAGCCCATTAGGTATACCCTAAACTGAGGTAGGAGGTCCCTGCCCTGACATTCCAACACCAATCAATTCCTTGATGAGGCAGCTTCCTTAGCCTCAGGACAAATCCCACAGAATGCCTCAGCTGGGAGCTGGGAGTAGTTAACACTCAAGAGCTGCATAGATGAGTACCCTTGTTTTTAGTAGTAAATTTAGGCAATGTATCGATGACACCGTCAGCATCATAAGAAGAATGCAGACATTGCCAAGTATAAAGGACAGCATGGACATTGTAGGAGTCATCATAAGAACAATAAGAGAGCCATGGAATTCAAAGTGAGTAACCTAAGTAGACTTGTGTTTTAAGGTGACTCTTTGGAGGCCAGGTGAAGATTAGATTGGAGAGATCCAAGGCTAAACTCAAGGCACAAGATGGATTATAAGGTCATTGTAGAGATTTGTGGGAGAATATGAGAGCTAGAATAGTGTAGTGCAGGAAGTCCTAAATGGGTGTTTTTTGTATATAGCATGTAGAATTGACAGAACCTAGATATGGATTAAGTGAATAAGTGGCACGCTAAAGATGGAGTCTAGCTGATGGTCAGCCCTCATTCTGACCCCTTCTATCTATTGTTTACACTGTAGCCATGGTGATGAGCTAACATGCCAATTTACTACGTAATTTTCCTGCTTAGGAGCCTTGATTATCTGCCAATTCTTTCCCAATAAAGTCAACATTCCTCAGATTCAGTGGAATCTTTGCAAGTAAACTAGATCATAGCTGAGATTTACAGGAGTAACTAGCTGGTCCTAAAAGGGAGAGGGAATATGTATGGGATATACATCCCAGTGGAGGGGGACCCCTATATTCAGTTCCACTTAATGCAGTCTTGGCTAGTAGGCTTCCCTTGAGGACTGGGCACTCTTTCCAGATCCAGTGTCTGAGTTGCTGCCCTGCCCTTGCCACATGTCTCCTGCTCAGCCTTGAAGCCCTGTTTGAGCACCACACCCTTGCCTGGACTAACTCCTTTCTTCATGGGCTGGACTCAGACTTCCTTCTGGAACTGACTCTTCATGCATGTCACAATTTCTTTAACTATGTGTCACAACATCAGTGAGGTTCACATTACTAGATATGGGGGTGGTGAAAAGTTTGGCAATGGTAATAAGTTTGGAATACTCAGACTCCTCTTTTTGCCAAGCTGGCGCCGAAAGCAAAGAAAAAAGCCCCTGCCCCTCCCAAAGCCGAATCCAAAGTGAGGGCCCTGAAAGCCAAGAAAGCAGTGCTGAAAGATATCCACACCTATGTCAACCCCCTTCTGGTGCCCCAAGACCTTGAGGCTCGGGAGGTAGGCCTAATACGCTTGAAAGAGCAAACCCAGGAAGAACAAGGTTGCCCACTGTGCCATCATAAACCGCCCCCCCCATCACTGACTCAGCCCCAAAGAAGACAACACACTTGTGCTCACTGTGATGTCAAGGTCTACAAGTACCAGATCAAACAGGCTGTGAAAAAACTCTAGGACACTGCTGTGGCCAAAGGTAACACCCTCATAAGGGCTGGCAGAGAGAAGAAGGCATTTGTTCTGTCGGCTCCTGATATGATGCTCTGGATGCTGCCAACAAAGCTGAGATCATCTAAACTGAGTCCAGCTGGCTAATTCTAAATATACACTTTTTCACCATTAAAAAAAAAGGGACTACTCAGACTCATGTGAGCTGTTATGCCACACGATTGGACCAGTGCTGCCTGAGACATCTCTGCTCAGACCTGACACCGTGGTGTGTCAGCACTTTCATCTTTTGCTCTGTATATTAGGGTTTCTGCTCTCATGAAACATAATGGTTTCATTATAGAAAAGACTTTTAACTGAACATCGAAAGGTTTATGTGGCATGGAGGTGGGGCTGGGAAAACGGCAGACACGGGAAAGGCTAACCAAACTAAGGATGTATAAAAACGCCTGTGGAAAACCTAATATTTTGGTAAGGTAGTTCAATATATAATTAAAAAGATTGAATAAAGGTACCTTTTGTGAATGGAAAATGTTGCTCCCAGAAGCCATAGGTTATTCAATGAAAATCCCAGTGCTAGATGTGGGATACCTACTTATGAGTTGTTGCTGGGGGAGGCCTCAAAGGCCATAAACAATACGTGATATTGCCATTGTCTTGGTTGCCCACCAAAAGTGGATGGTAAGACTCTGTTGATAAAGATACTATATACTTTGGTGGCAGAATACAGAAAATTAAACTGGAACTGAGATGGAAGTCTCTTTTCTGATGACTAGATTTCAGAGTATCAGAATATGCTATGCAGGTGACTGGGAGACACAAATCCTCAACCACCTTACCCAGCTGTGAACTCTGTAAACTACAGTACAGACCTGACAGGGAAGATGTGGAGAAATAGTGGCAGGACTGTTACTGTGGGTGGCCAACTACTTTTGTTTATATTTGAGCCTGCCCCACAGGAAGAAATTCATGTCTGGTGCTGTAAACCTGATCAGAAGAGAGTGGACAGGGAAATCTACTACCATTGTTTTGCTAATACCCAAGAGTAGTGCTGCTCTCTGTCTTCATCACAAATGTCTGTGTAGTGAATGATGAATGTAGAGCCTCCTAACTGGTCGAAGAACTGAGAATAAGTGACGGTTGGATGCTCCACCCTGGATGAGAAACTATATCACATTCTTGAAACCTCATGGGAATGTTGTGGAGAGGAAGATGTGAGAGCTGGAGGATGTAGCACTGTGTCCTGGACATGATACGGGAGCTGGGGGATGCAGAGGGTTCTCCCAGCTCTATGTCCTAGACATGATACGGGAGCTGGAGGATGCAGAGGGTCTTCCCAGCACCGTGTCCTGGACATGATATGGGAGCTGGAGGATGCAGAGGGTTCTCCCAGCACTGTGTCCTGGACAGGATATGGGAGCTGGAAGATGCAGAGGGTTCTCCCAGCTTTATGTCCTGGACATGATAACGGGAGCTGGAGGATGCAGAGGGTCCTTCCAGCACCGTGTCCTGGACAAGCTATGGGAGCTGGAGGATGCAGAGGGTTCTCCCAGCACTGAGTCCTGGACATGATGCTGTCGTTGCATTCATGAGCTCACAGGAGCTGTGGTAACCTGTACATCTTTCTACGACTGCTGGGGAAGGAATGAGATTGGCTCCACAAATAAGTATTTTTTCTGAAGACAGGAGGCATTCCCCTGCCACTTAAAAGCACCAAAACATTTTTAAGCTTTTGTATTTTAATAAAATTACTCTCAAGCATATTTCAGACTTACTTACTTTTTAAAAGCCATTTAAAAATTATAAAGTTTATAAAATTTCATTTTACATTTTTTATTGTTATTGCTGTTATTGTTGAGGGGCATCCACCATAGCCCACTGTGGCCATCAGAAGACAAGTTTGTGGAGTCAGTCTCTCCTGCTCCCTTTACATGGGATTTGGGGATTGACTGGGATCGTCAGGCTTGCTTGTCAAGTGCTTTATCTGAGGAGTCATCTCATGGGCCATTTACTGCTTTTTTTTCATTTTATCTTACGTATATTGACAAATATACATAAGATATTGTTTGTCTGTGGACCACATGTGTGCAGTACCCAAAGAGGTCAGAAGAGGGCATTGGATCCCCTGAGACTGATGGTACAGATGGTTGTGAGCTACCACGACGGGTTTGAGAATTGAAAATGGGTCTTCTTGAAGAGCAACCTGTGCTCTTAACCGCTGAGCCATCTCTCCAGGCTTACCACGTATTGTTTCTTAATGACATAAAATCTCTGAATATTTGCTACTGTACAGGGCTCTTTCAGAGATTGTTAAGGTATGTAGAGCAATCTGTAAGGCTTCTTACCAGGTGAGGACTACTAGGGAATTTTAGTTTTTGGATCTACATTTTAAATGTTCTCTGACATGCCCACCTTGTCTACATCCATTATTTTTTTATTTTTATTTTTTTATTGATTTTTATTGAGCTCTAATTTTTTCTCTGCTCCCCTCCCTGCCTCTCCCCTCCTCTCCTACAACCCTCCCCCCCATTATTTTTTTTAAATGAAATAGTCCAATGCTGAGCTTGTTCCCTTTTAGTACTTGAAATAGCTATGTTTGGGATTAGGTTAAGACATGGCTTCAGAAATTATTAGGGACTTTTTCTCATGCAACTGCTCTATTCTTTCTTTTTCCTAGACCACAACCTGATTTGGTGACTAGCCCCTCTAACAGGATTTACAGTAGGCTTTGGGCTGATTGTCATGAAGGTCCTCCAGAAAGAATGCCAAACTTTCCTGGGACCCACCTCCACAGGTGGATGCTCACCTCTGCTCGCTCTTAATTCTGTGCCAGCCTTTCTTCACACTCTATCCGGCAGCAGTATACAGTTGCCCCCCAAGGAAAGCATGAAATTAGGGCAGAGATGCTTGGGAAAGACTTTGTACGGTTTTAGGATTACTTGTTGCCTCTGAAGATACACATAATTCCTTTCCCAAATATTGAGCACATTTCAGGACCTATCATACTTCAAGAGAAAACCGTCCTCCCTCCCACCTCTCTGCCATCTTAGAGAGACAGGAAAAGACTAATTTGAGCGGATGGCCTTTCTGATACCTGTTCAGAGAGGCCTTTTCAGGGAGAATCAGTGTTCACAGTCCAGCCTTCTTTGGGTCAGTGTGGCAGATAACATAGGAAGCATTGTTGGCTTGGGATACTAAATTAATTTTTAAACAAAAAATTCACAAGGCTAGGGAGGTGGCTTGGTCAGTGAAGTGTTTGGCATGCAAACATGAAGACCAGAGCTCAGTCCCTAGACCCTACAATTTCAAACCCCTGCTCCTACTTCCCCAGTGCTAAGATTGCAGGCATCTCCACTACCACACTCACCTAGGTACAGCAGCATTTGGAATCCACTACTCTTGTCTTTTCAAGTCCTTGCCAGGTACACCTTTATCAGCTCTGTCAGCAGGTCCTTTTGGTGGGGTCACCAACTGTCTTCATTTTGCTGCAGCAAATACTGTAGCCTCGTGCACAACAAGCATTTATTTCTGATGGTTCTCCAAGATGGGAGGCCGAGATTAAGGTGCTGCTGAATTCAGTGACTTGTAAGGGCTCATGTTATGGTTCATAGAGAGAGCCTCTTGCTGCACCCTCCTGTAACGGGCAGCATGCTCTGTCTGCTCCTCCTATTTGATGAACATCGTTAGAGATAGGGTCTTATATGTAGACCAGACTGGTCTTGAATGCACAGAGATCAGACTGTCTTCCGAGGGCTAGGATTAAAGGCATGTGCCACTACAGTAGGCTCCTTCCTATTTTATACAGATGTTAATCTACTCATGGTAGCCCTATCTAATTAACCTTCAAAATGCCCAAGTGCCATCACACTGGGGGCTGAGGGTACAACATAAGAATTCAAGGGAACATAATCATTTAGTTCATGTCATCAACCTCCATTTATCAGCAACATCATCGTAAACAGAGATGAGTGAGGAGTTTCCAAGATGCTCTTGCCGCGTATTTCCTTTAAAAAAAAAATTGTGTGTGCATGCATGTGCCTGCATGTGTGTGTGTGCATGCACACATCTGAGGATCAGAGGACAATTTTGTGGAGTTCTCTCCACTCATGGATATGGGTTTCCGGAATTGAATTCAGGCTGTCACGCTTGCCTGGTAAGCGTCTTTACCTGCTGAACCATCTCACTGAACCTTAGCTACCTCTTTTAACCCTATTCTTCTCCTCTGTTTGAGTCTGTTCAGAACAGCCTCTCAATTCTGGATATTTAACCCCAGCCATGTTTTACTGGAATTGCTTTCTGCCCCAGTACTTTTCGGTGCCCAGCAGTGGTACTGTTTTTATTCTTTCAAGCAAAGAGCCAATTCCTGTTTACCCTCAGTCCCCAGGGTGGGGCAGCTCCTTACCCAGCATTCACGTGGTAGAACAGCCTCCCTCCCTGTGTTCTTTGAAATTAACACTGTGTACACCAGAGTTCCTAGAATCTCACACCTCATCATGATTATTCTGCGTTGACTTTTGCAAACCACCTGTGCAGTTTCCCATTAGCTGGTCCATTCTGGAGGCCGAGTCCTGCCCTACCTGGCATTCATCAAATGCTGGACACACCAGGTGTGTCTGGCTGAGCTTCAGAGCCCACACTGAGTCTGTCCTTTAGCACCGGATAACCACCGCTCTGCTAAGAGCTTCTGAAATCTTTCAGATTGTCCTATTGCTTGGGTAGCTTGGGAATAGGGTGGAGGCTGCAAGGAAGGGGGTGGATCAAGGAGAACCACTGACAGGGTAGGATATGGGTTAGTAACTTCCAAAAGCATGGTGTCATGTGTCTTGATGATGACCCTAACAGAGCTACTTTGCAAGTAAGTCTCCTGGTGGAAATGGCTCTTACACACCTGTGTCTACCATGTAGGACTTATCCTTGGTCTCTGCTATGCAGGTTCCCAACTGAAGTCTCTGGAGTTTTATGAATTTTTAGCACACTGGATTCCCCAGTACTTAAGCTGAGGCTGGCTTTCCTGTCACTGTTAGTGTCTCCTCCCTAAACACTGAGTTAAATTTTGTGTAAACTATTATTGATGCAATCTTTCACCCCTAGAGAGCAGACACTTTTCAGGTAGTCGTCTGACTTTTTAGACTGAATGAGAATGTATTCTATCTAGAAAATATATACTTGGCCATGATGGCTTCTGCCTGTGTCCTCTGTGTTCATGAGACTTGGAAGTGTCCTCCAGAAGAGACCTCAATGAAGACCTATGGGCTCTACCAACATAGGTAGATGCTTAACTCCACTCCTTTGGAAACATCCCCTGGCCCTGTCTTCCTACTCTATCACAAACCTCTCCTCTGCTCCAGTCTGACTGATCTTGACTAAACTGAACTTTGAGTTTGCCTCTTGAAAATATTGTCTGAGGCAGGAGGATGATGGTCCTTGCGGTTGACAGAACATCCGGTCTTTGACGTGCTCATCTCAATCTACTGCGCACAGGGATGGATACTGAGGCCTTGTGGGAGCTGTGCAATTTGAGAAAGGAGGGTTTGTGCTTTGACGTTGTCAGGCACCTCCGCCCTGATGCTATCAGAAACACAGGTGGTGAGCTGTGCACAAATCCATGAGCTTCCTGGGATGAAGGTTTCTATCAGAGCCTTAGGCAAGGGATTACAGGCTGGTGCTTAAATAAGTAGGCCAGGAAAGAGTGCTCAGTGCCCTACTTTCTCCTTACCTTTGGCTATGCCATCCACAGAGACACAACCACTCTTGTTTTTATCTCTGTCCAGCAGCACCTCTCCCTGAGAGACCTCCTTGTGGTTTTGCTTCCCCTTTCCTTCCTTTTGGCATACTTGCTGGACGATGAAGAGCCCTCTGGCGGAGGGCTATAAAGAGAACCTGTTTGGGTATTTAATTCAAGATGGAGCATTTAAGTCCTAGTTTTACGGTCTGCAGCAGTCTTCAGTGGTTATTATAGAGGCTTTTTGGACACTTGAAATCAAATTCCTTTCAGATTACTTGTTAAAAATGAAAAGTCATTGGAAGGGGCACAAAAAAGAAAAAGAAAAAAGAAGGAACAGGGTAGAGAGGCAGTTGATATCCTTTGACAATGAGGACCCCTCCCCCCCTCCTCCCCGCAGAGGTAGACTGAACTGTGGTTTCTGGGCCATATATTTCTAAGGCTGTTTAGCTCTGTCCCAGTTCCAAGAAGCCCCCAGATGCAGAGACACAAACTTTAAAGTTGGAAGAGCACAGAACACAGTACGCCAACCATATCTCGTGGGAGAAGAAACAGATTTCCCCAGAGAAGACCTAGGAATCAGAGGCAAGAGAGAATTCTAGACCCCAGCTTTTATCTGTAGCTCTGTTTTCCATCCATAGCACATAAGGTGTGCCCTAGTCCTTGTTCTATGCTCCTGGCAAACACTACACATGAATGGCAACCTTTCAGATGAAATGTCAGCTCTGATAAACTGACACCTTGATGCAGGCGTCTCTGACATCTCTTAAAAATCAGAGGTGAGATCACCTCAGGGATGCTTTTCTAGCTGCAACCAGATTACGAAGTGTTATGTAGATCCTATCTAAAACAAGAAGGGAGCTGTTGTGGCTGCAGTTGGTAAGTATTTAGGGAGCTAGAGGTTTCCTGAGAAGACTGCCTATCTGCGCTAAGTTGGCAAGTACATCCACAGGCCCTCGACTTATGTATACAATTCCCACGAAGCAATTTCTGTAAGACCTTTGCAGCAATTCCTCTTTGCTGCAAAGGGGCCAGGGCTCCTAGCTCTGAAGGGCCATGATTTCTATGCTCTGCTTCATTGTTCTGAGAGAACCAGGAAGCCATGGACTCCATCTTCGCTTGCATTTGCATATATGTACAGTGGCAAGCACACTAAGAAGCTCAGCACCATGATGAAAAGAATAGTAAAAAGCTGGGCCAAGAAAGGAAGGTCTAGACAAGGGGTTCCAGGGCCATGCTTCTGTTGTTCAGTCCCTTGGGAATGACTGAAGGTCTTTGTAAGCTCAGAAGAACAACCAAGCACAAGCACAGCTACTGTTTGTATGTTTTTTTGACTTTTGTTTTCCCCTTACATCTCTGTGTTCTGGTTACACTGGGATTGACAGGAGTCTGAGTGGGATTCCTGATGAAAAAGAACATTCAGGACAGTGAGGTCTGGAGCTTTGGGGTTGAGTCCTCAGCTCTCCACAGAGCAGGGCTACAGCTCACATTCTGCTTGGAGATAGCTGCTTTGAAGTGTTGTTTTGCTCTCCATTTCCTTGGAATTAATCAGTGCCAACCCATGGTGTCTACCCACCAGAAACTGGGTAAAGATTTTATGGCTAGAACCCCAAACATTAAGTTTATATACTGGAATAGTCAGTCTCAAGTAGTGGATGGGAGCTCAATCTCCCTGCACCCCCTTAACCCCGGGTGATTAGAGCCTCAAGCCTGAAAGCTATGTCCCCAAAACTGGTGATTTCACTTTGTCTGTGGAATCAACAAAAGTCATAAAATGAAAGCTGGCAAATAATCTTTCCTCATTTATATAAACACCTTCCTTTTTCAGAACTTCCCTCCTCTCAAAACAGACAACCTGAAGGCCATGCTATTGTCCTGAACTGCCCATCTCATCTCGGCCAAGCCAGAAGAGATCCCCCTCCCAGGGTCATACAGAAGTTTTATATGTAGGAATGGTCCTTTATGAAGGCAAAAGCCGACAGTTGTTTCCACATGGGCTGGAAAGATTGACATAACAGACAACCCAGGAAATGACAATATTTAATCTATAAGTTATAATAAGCATTTGAACAATTGACTACATTTACTGACTTTATAGGACTCTTTAAAGGCACAGATATGTCCCTAATTTCCTTTTAGTGTGTGTGTGTGTGTGTGTGTGTGTGTGTGTGTGTGTGTGTGCATGTGCATTTGAGACAGGGTTTCTCTACATAGCCTTGGATGTCCTGGAACTTTATGTATTGAAGAGGCTGGCCTCGAACTCACAGAGATTCTCTTGCCTCTGCCTCCTGAGTGTTGGGATTAAAGGCCTAGCCTTTAAT
This sequence comes from Microtus ochrogaster, assembly GCF_000317375.1. Lineage (NCBI taxonomy): Eukaryota > Metazoa > Chordata > Mammalia > Rodentia > Cricetidae > Microtus > Microtus ochrogaster. The sequence goes on from NC_022015.1 coordinate 12,360,505, forward strand.
TTTTTTTTAAATTATATCTTTATTTTTCCTAAAAATTTGAGATAGTAAAACTTAAGGACAGAAAATTTGTAATTGGAGATTTTTCTCTGTTCCTCCCCATCTCACAGTCATTTCCAAATAAATAATATTAATTACAAATGTTTGGCAGATGGCTCAGGCTTATTACTAGTTAGCTCTTACATTTAAATTAACCTATTTCTATTAATCTAAGTATTGTCATGTGGCTGTGGTGTTACTGATCTCTTGGCCTGTTATTCCTTGGGCGGTTTGATGGCGTCTCCCAGACCCCACTCTTCTTTTCCTATATCTCTGTTTGGATTTCCCACCTGGCTCTATCCTGCCTTGCCATAGGTCAAAGAAGCTTTATTTATCAACTAAAGAGAGCAACACTTATTCACAGTGTAGTAAAAGACATCCCATAGCAAGGATTGGGCTTAGTGGTAGAGTACTTGTCTAGTAGGCTTGATTCCCGAGCCAAACAGACACAGACACAGACACACACTCTCCCCCACCGCTTTCTCACAAGCACAAATGCGCACACTCTTCAAGATAGCAAACTTTAAACATAGCAAAAAAAATAGGGACACTGCATTTGAGTTTTAGGTAATGTTCCTGACTGTTCTGAATGTGTTCATGTATGAGTGAGCAACACAGACACAGACACACACACACACACACACACACACACACACACAAATACACCCCTCACAGGAGTTATTCTTGTAATGTTCCTGACTGTTCTGAATGTGTTCATGTATGAGTGAGCAACACAGACACACACACACACACACACACACACACACACACACACACAAATACACCCCTCACAGGAGTTATTCTTGTTCTCATCTTACTTAGTGACAATTCTCCTTTGATTTTTTTCTCCCCTGCTCCCACAGTCAGGGTAGGAGTAGGAAAAACCTTTTAGTAGTTTCAGGAAACAACAATGCCCTTGCCATGGCTGCCAAGATGGTGTTACCTCAGTGCAGGAACCCCAGCAGGTTTGTCTAAGCTTCTCAGTAGAATCCTACAGCAAGGGCATTCTCCCCATCCAGGCGGTCACAGTGAAGGACAGTGGGCGCTAATAGTGAAGACCCAGAGGTCCATCACAGCACATCAGGTATGTAGCCTCTTCCTGCCAGTTCCCCAGGACCAGGTGTACCACAACGCATGTCACCGACTCCTCAACATAAAATTCCAGTGTTGAAAACTGGAAGACTTCATGCTAATTTCATGACAGCAAATAAAATTCTTTTAAAAATCAGTAGTGTTATTTAAGATAGTACGACACTCAATTTTGCAGAGAACATGATAAAACTTGTATCTTTTATGCATTTACTTTCATTTGAAATACTTTTAACCTCTGGAGTTATAATTCAGAAGATAGAATATTGCAACTCTTCTTTCATTTTCTCTCTTTTTATCTGTGGTGTATGTGTGTATATGTTCTCATGTATGTATGTGAATATCCACAAATGAGTGCAGAGATCAAAGATAACTTTTAGGAGCTGGTTCTCTCCCTCCCCCTTGTTTCAATGCAGCATCTCTCATTTCTGACACTGTGGCTCATAATCCAGAGTAGTTTGCTCAGAAGTTTCCAGGTGTTTCTCACTTCCATCTCCTCATTGGAATTCTGGGATTAGAGATGTGCACATCTGGCTGTTTGTGGGCTCTGGGGGTTGACCTCCAGACATAGGCTTACACAGTTGTATTTTTACTGTTGTATTTCAGTTGTATTTTACTGAACCATCTTGCCAGTTCCACCTCAGTTTTTGAGATGGGGTCTTTTGTTGAGATTGGGGGTAGCCAGCTCAGCTAGATTCAGCTAGACTGGCTGCCAAGCAAATCTGAGGCATCCTCCTGTTTCAACCATCCAAGTGCTAGGATTTGAGGTGTGTGTCATGGTGCCCAGCTTTTCACATGGGTGCTGGAGATTTGAACTTATGTACTCAGGTTCACCCAGTTTTGAGCTTTACAGGCTGAGCCATTTCTCCAGCCCCTTTTCTTCCATGTTAAGGGCTGGCCAAACCACCTCTTCTTCATCAGGCTTGGCACAGGGTGCCTGGTTCTCCTTTTCAATGGAACATTTTGTATTCACTTATTTTTTCATTTTGTAGGCATGGGCTACAATATTGGGCCACTCTTCAGGTATTGTTACTTGGCTAAAAATGCCCATGAACTTGCAGAGACCCAGCCTGAGTTGTGAACATAACCTACAGTCAGGGTAGTGTCTTTCTTTCTTTCTTTCTTTCTTTCTTTCTTTCTTTCTTTCTTTCTTTCTTTCTTTCCTTTCTTTCTTTCTTTCTTTCTTTCTTTCTTCTCTCTCTCTCTCTCTCTCTCTCTCTCTCTCTCTCTCTCTTTCAAAATGCAGTCTGGGGCTGGGGAGATGGCTCAGTAGGTAAAGCACTTGGTGGATGAGCTTGAAGACCATAGTTCAGATTCACAGCACCCACATGTAAACCAGGCTGCAGTCCCGGGGCACAGAAGGCAGAAGCAGGGATAACCTGAGCAATAATGGCTTGCTAGACTAGTTGAATCAGCAAGCGTTGGGTATAAGTGTGAGATTCTGCTTCAATAAACAGGATAGAGAAGAATTGTGGTGGAAGATATTGATGGCAACCTCTGGCTTCCATAGCTATGTGCAAGTGCAGCTCTCTCTCTCTCTCTCTCT
>NC_022015.1:12363595-12364336 GCF_000317375.1 Microtus ochrogaster
AGTTTGAGGCCAGCCTGGTCTATAAGAGCTAGTTCAAAGACAGCCAGGGCGGTTACCCAGAGAAACCCTGACTTGAAAAACCAAAAAACACAAACAAACAGACAACAACAACAACAACAAAAAACCCCAAAACTTTGTTTGGCAAGTGAATTGTTTTTGTTTGTTTTTGATTAATTTAAATCTAGAAAAATGCTCGGATGCTGTCCTCATGAAAAAAACATTTTATCTAAATTGTAAGGGAGTCAGGGTCTTAACGATGATGTTTTCCCGGATGGAGAAATGGCTCAGCAGTTAAGGGTAAGAGCATTTGCTGTTCTAGAGGATTTGGGTTCAGTTCCCAGCACCCACATTGACTAACGGCTGCCTGTAACTCCAGCTCCAGGGGATCTTATGTCCTTTTCTTGTCTCCACAGGCATCTGTATAGATGCTGCATATACATGTATGTTTACACACACACACACACACACACACACACACACAAATAAAAGTAAGTCTTAAAAATAGTGGTTGCTTAATAGAAAAATCTGCCAATATTCTTCATGTCAAATGCCGACTTGGAAGTAGGTTGAAATCAATGGATAATCATTGGAATAAGAACTGGGCAGCTGAGGATAGGGAACCTGAAATGACTATATCCTATAGCAATACTGACGAATATCTTGCATATCACCATAGAACCTTCATCTGGTGATGGATGGAGATAGAGACAGAGACCCACACTGGAGCACTGGACTGAGCTC
>NC_022015.1:12364661-12403051 GCF_000317375.1 Microtus ochrogaster
GAGGAGGGGGAGGGAAATGGGAGGCTGGGAGGAGGCGGAAACTTTTTTTTCCTTTTCTCAATAAAAAAAATAAAAATAAATTAAAAAAGAACTACAATAAGCTTAGCAATGATGCAAACAGAAGTGACTTTGTGAGGAATCACAAGTTGAATTCTCAACTAATAAAGAAAATGTATAAAAGCAATATCCTTGCAGACTCTAAGATGTACCATCAATACATTTCATATTGATAAAAGTATTTCCTGCATTGTCTGCAAAGTTCATCCAGTTGTCAGGGTAATCAGTCTTATACGGTGTTTTTTGGAGGTTTTAACTGTGAAACAGGAGGGCAGAAATGGGCCAGCCCTCTTTGGCCTCTGCATCTCTTTCCCACCAGATGGAGGTGCCCGGAGTCACTGTCTAATATGAAAGTTTGACACTGGCCAGCGAGGAAGAACTGGAGACCTTAATGGCACTGAAACTTAGTTGAGATGACTGTAATGCAGGGCTAGATCCCTGGGGGCTCTCTTTTAACTTAGGTTTTGATTTATTTATTTATTTATTTATTTATTTATTTATTTATTTATTTATTTATTTATGAGACAGGGTTTCTCTGTGTAACAGCTCTGGCTGTCCTGGCTGTCTGTAGACCAGGCTGGCCTTGAACTCACAGAGATCCCTTGCCTCTGCCTCCCGAGTTCTAGGATTAAAGGCGTGCGCCACCACTGTCCAATCCTTCCCAGGCTCAGAAACCCTGGATCCAAATGGGAAAGATGGGACAGAGAGGATCCTACAGCTAGGTGAATGTTATACGTCTGTGTCCAGGGGATACAGGCAGCAACAAGTAGGCCTTTTAGGTGGGAGAAGGAAGCAGCAGTTCCTAGGAATGAATGGCTTGCCCAGTCACATGGGAAAACAAGTGACTTTTCATCTGCCATCAAGGAATCCCAGGCTGGCCCATAGCGTTGCCCAGAGCTGCTTTGCAACTGCTCACCTTTAATGTTTCCTTGACTTAGGAGACCCAGGCTTACCTTCTGCAACTCCCAGAATACTAGGATGCCATCACTTTGTCTGCGATTACTGGGTTTCTGCTTCAGGTTTTCTCTCTGGTAGAGCAACTTTCCTACTAGTGGGTTAATTTTTTTCTCTGTGATTATCTTCTTTCTTTCTCATGCTTCCCTTCAGTTCTTTCATAAAAGTTTCATACGAAAGTTTTAGCAAGGGAGATGAATTAGGAATAAGCCAAGGAATAGAGATGAGTAGGAAACTAGGCCATTCCACTGGGCAGGACAATTGCAGGAGTCAGGCGGAAGGTACCATGGCAACACCGGTGATATGAAGGCCTCGTTCAGGGGGCAGCAAAGACTTGTAAGTTCAAAAGAGATTTGGTAAAATCCTTCTCTTAGTTAGTCACATTGATTCTTTGTGACGTCTTTAAAAGAGGGACAGACAATTTCTATCATCACTTTTATCTCTAGGGACAATCCAAAGCATGGTGAGGACCTTGTTTTCACCTTTGGTTTGGTGCAGAGATGAAAAAAAATTTGGGTATTCAGACTAATTTCTGTACTGTTAGAATAGTGATAGTAATCATAGCTGCCATCCATGTTTCTCATATCTGTCATGTTCAATGACTTATAACCAGTTCTTTTATCTTATGTTATTGAGCTCTCCATGGATAGCCCTTTTCCCTTCTCTTCTCTTTCCATCATTGCCTATGCATGCTAAGTATTGTACGTGTTTATCAAAAGGCAGCCACCTAGGCTGGGATGTAGCCTAGCAGCAGAGCATTAGACTCCCATAGTCAAGGCTCTCGGTTTTACCTCCAGTGTCAGCTACCTAGGGAGGTCTTTGACTCTAATTTTCCTATCCCCACTCCTACCGTCTCTCAAGACGACACCACTGAGTCACACCATTCTACTACCATATAACTCCTGGTCCTATGACTTGTTCCTGACCCACTGCATATTGCAGAAGTGACTGTGACTTCAGATGTTACTGAGAAGAACCTGGGCCTCCTAAAATGTTAGTTCTGACTGCTTTAGAAGTCTGACGATTGTGAGAGCGCCGCATGCTGAGGAAGCCCAAACTTAACATGTGGAAAGAAAAGCCCATTCTCCAGCTGGGATGACTAAGATAGTAGAGGAGCTAAAGGTGGCATACAGCCCAACCAAAGTTTCAGATGAGACAACAACCCTGGTGCCACCTGACAGGTGCATGTGCGTTTGTGTGTGTGTGTGTGTGTGTGTGTGTGTGTGGAGAGAGAGAAAGAGAGAACAATCGAGAAATAGAGAGAGAGAGAGAGAGAAAGAGAGAGAGACAGACAGACAGAGAGAGAGACAGAGACAGAGAGAGAGAGAGAACAATTGCCTAAGCGCAGGCAACCCACAGAATCAGAATATATGGCCATTTACTGCTAAGGTCTGCTAATAGTGGATGTGTCTACTCCCAGCATTCACAAAGCTGAGGCATGAGACCTGTGAGTTTAAGGCTAGCCTGAGGCACAAACAGAAACTATATCTAACACACACACACACACAGAACATCACACACACACACACACACAGAACATCACACACACACACACACACAGAATATCACACACACATACACACACACAGAACATCACTTTATCTTGTCATGATTTCTTATACAGTAATAGATATCTACAACACCCACCACTGCACAGTTTAACCATAATAGGAAGCCATTCTCCACCTCTGTCTGTGAGTTCTCTTTGAGTGTAAGTGATTTTCTTTGCATATGAAAAATTGGTTACTAGTGGCCATGAAGAGTTAAGATCCCTAGAGAGTTTTAGAAACACCCACCTCCCTGACTCTTGTCAGTGCTAGTCCACGTGCTGGTACATCCCTGCCGAGTGCACACAGTTCGTTGGCCCAAGAGACACTAATGTAACACCCCCAGGACAGATTTTCCTGAAGCAAGGGCAGTAATGAGAATAGCTGGGGACTGTTGGCAGGACATCTGGTCTCTTTCTCTCGCTCAGCACCGGATCTCACCAAAGGATTTTCCTCAGATCTGATCAAGGCGTTTCTCTTTCCACCACCATTTTCATTTTTTTCAAGATCCTGTAGTGTCCTTCTATCCTTGAAAAAAAATTCAGAAACTCACGCCCCCTCCAATTTAATGAGACAACAACTATGTTTTTTTTTTTTTTTTCAAAAGGAATATTTACTAGGAAACTAAAGGGCAACCAAACCAAACACAAGAGAACAGAGGCAGAGTTGCAAATGAGCTGAGGGAATTCAAATCGATAGCCAGCTTCTGGCCACAGCTGTACTGGCTACTAGGTAAAGCTATCCACACACAAAGCCATCTGTCCACCACATGGGCAGCCTTCTTTGTCTGAATGCCCCTGCAAAGCTATCTTTGAGCCAGTAGTTTATTCACTGTACTGAGGGCTGCTAGCTCAAGGCAAGGTGATCCTGGGCTGGGAACAACTGGATACCTCAGGATCTCCAACCTGAGCTCCCATTGCCAAGGACATGTCAAAGCTTCACAGGATGGCTACCTGATAACCCTTCGCTGGAGTCGTTCTAGTTTCTTTGGGACCACTCTTCTAGGCGCAACTGCCTGGATCTAGTGACACTATTTCTGCTCACTATCCCGTTGGCACTCGCCCTTCATGCTTTGGTTCTAAACATTTGTATGATGGAGGATGTCTGAATGGGAAGGGATTGGGTAGAGAGGACCCACGGGGAAAGAAAAACGTGTCTTTTCTCATTTTATCAGATATAGGCAGAACTGGGGTTCCCTTTGAACCCCTGTAAATGGAAGATGGAAAGAGATGAGAGTGAATCAGGCAGTCTGGGGAATGCACGAAGCGAATTAACCAATGGACCAGGCGAATTAACGAATGGACCAGGCGAATCAACACCGCCTTCCACAACCAAAGGCTTCCGCCCTTTCAAGACCTGACACTGGCAGTAGGATTTCTCCTATGAGGTGTGTATGGTAATCAGAACTTTCCAACAACATGTGATGCTGCATCTATCCAGTACAACCTACACTGAAATGTGAGTTGAAATGATGAGAAGGCTTCGTCCAGGACGGCTAACTGCAGCCCACTTCTGGATTCTGCCTGGGGACAGTAAAGGGGGATGTTGTCATGGAGCAGTGATGTAGGTGTGTGGGAAGGTGCTCTGTACCCACAACGAGAGAGGACCTCTAGGTGACAGCTCCTGGTCCATCCAGGGTATGCTGAGGCCTTTGGTTTCATTTCATGGAGGGAGAAGCAAGGAGGATGAGGTGCAGAACAGGCAGTAGACTGCTCAAGACTGGGCAATAAAGGAGCTACCCTGGGGAGAGCCCTTGGCCTTGATTCTTGTAGGTATTTCCATTCCCCAAGTGCTGAAAAAGTGATATGTGTTTGAAACTGGAAAGAGCATTTGTCTGTGTCTGCCCAAGTTTAGACGCTGGGCTGCTGCATATAGAAATACCCAGAAGGCAGTCATGTCAAGAAAGCCCAAAAGCTGTGTCTTTCCTTAGTGGATCCTGTGTCATCTCTCAGCAATCTTACCTCACAACACACACTCCCATGCTCAGGAAAGAATATTCCAGAATGCATATGCCATTGACAGGCATGATTCTCTAAGAAGGATGACATGTTTCATTCTAGTAATGCCACACTGCTGGGAACAAAGTGGCTGTTGGTTACCTGGAAATAATGTTCTAGAATCCAGGAACTGGGTTTAGCAGTGAAGAATGGCCATAGCCAAGTGGGACTGTGCCATGTGCATGGGAGGGGACAGTGAGTTTGCTATGAATCATGTGCCTTGCAGGGAACCTCCTCCAGGCTTGCCTGGTTAGTACTCTCTTGGGCTGTTCCTTGGAAAATGGGAGTACTTTTGGGGGTAGACTTGTTCTCTGAAGACAGTCATTAGCTCACAGGTAGTAGAGTTTGAACTGAAATCTGCTGCCTATTTAGCACCTGGATATATTTTTAAAAATATCCTGTCCTTCCAGGGCATTCAGTCAAGTGACTTCCTGTTAGATTGACCGCTACCAGGACCAGCATCGTGCCCACATACCCAAAGGCCTCGCAGCAGTCACTAAGAGCCTTGGCACTCAGGACTTTCACTACGTCACTTGCTTTCTTCTAGAGTCCAACTTGGTTTTTGACAGTGAGGGATGCGCTTCCCTAGAGCACATCAGCTTGGGTCTCCTAAAGCAGGTGGATGGACCATTCAGATTCACCAGATCCCATTTGGAAAGAGGGCCAGTTATTGCTGCGGTTACAGCTGAGTATTTCATCACTGGACTCATCTGGGTGTCGCTAGGTGGGAAAAGTTACTAAGATCTTTGTTACATAGTTGTCCGACTGTGTCCTTGGCACAAGCAGTCTTCTTATCCACAGTCATCGTTTCTGTAGGAAGAAGAAACAAAGAGCAATTGGTTTTTCACTTGTACATTTCTAATGTGTACCCAAACAAAGACCAGGCACTGTGACAGATGCCGGGAACACAAAGACCAGATTTCAAAGGACGCATAAAGGGATAAGGGACCCATAGAGGTGTACACAGACTTCTAAAGAAGCCTTTGAGGTGACTGAGGGAATTCTCAAGTTCAAGTATCACTTAGGCTGAAGATGAGTTTGGACCATTTGGCCAGAAGGGAGAGCCTCATGCAGAGGCAGGAGAAGGAATTGGAGCCGTGGAAGGATTATCAGAACTGAGGTGAAGGGACTGTATTATGAGGGGCAGAGCAGTAGCAAGTATTACTGAGCTGGATGAAGGGGATTTGAGTGATAACACTCAACCCTTGTTTCCCATCTGTAAAAGGTACATGTATGAGTGTGCATGCATATATGTTTTGCTGGGGACAGAGCCCAGGTCCTTGTGCTGGACAAGTGTTTTATCATTAAGATACATCCCCAGCCCTGCAAAGTGAACTTCCTTAGTAGAACCTCAGACTTAGATAAGCAGTTTTTCTTGTGTTGCTCACTCAACCTAGTATTCAACTGAACTTCAACTCATGGCATCACCACTAAATATAGAATAAGGGTATTAATATGGCAGACATATAGTGAGGAGAGAAACCAAAGTGACTTCCGTGAATACACTAACAAAATTTTACACACAGCCTGATAGAACAGTGAATGTTCTCAAACTGGAATGTATAGACTGCATTTCAGAAATCAAAGTTCTGCAATAAAGCTACAATGTAAGTAAAGTGATTAAAGCCAGGCGCTGGAGACGAAAGCCACATCTGGCTTTGAAGTACGTACATGCTTGTATACACACATCCCTCAGGAAAGCTGTATTCATTTCTGAAGGTAGCAGGGAAGTGCAAATAGACATTTGTCATTTGAACAAATCTTAACAGATTGCCTTGGGCGCATAAACAAGGCCGTACAGTGGTGTTCAGATTTGTGAGTCACCTCTACACTGGGCTGGTTATGCCCTGTCTAGAGTGTGTTCAGAGGGCTAGACATTTTCCCCCAGTCCCTCCCCGCTACCCAGATCTGCATCCCCTCTTCTCCCCCAAGCCTGAAAAAGAATAAGGTCTCCCAGGGCCATCAACCAAATGTGCTACCATAGACCACATACCACCACATCAAGGCTGGGCAAGATAACCCAGGAAGAGGAAAAGAGTCCCACAAGCAAGCAAAAGACTCAAGAGTCAGATCTCCCCCCCCGCCAGCTCCCACTTCCAGGAATCCCACAAGAACACCGAGCCATTCGGCCACACATATATGCAGAGGCCCTAGGTCAGACACCTACAGGCTCCCTGGTCTCTGTGAGCCCCTATGTGTTTGGTTAATTGATTCTGTGGGCCATGTTCTTGTGGTGTCCCCAACCCCTCTGGTTCCTCCAATTTTTCCTTCCCCTCCTCTTTGGACTTCTTGAGTTCATAGTAATGTTTGGGGCAGGACTATGTATCTGTTCTCATCAGCTGCTGTATGAAGTATCTCTGGTCTCTTTGATGAGGATTCTGCTAGGCTCTAGTCCCAGAGCCATCTGCAGGTAGAACAAGCTATAGGTCAAAGGTTTTTGTGGCTAGGTTGGTGTCCCAATCCCTGCACTTGAAGCCTTGCCTGGTTACAGAAGATGGCCAGTTCAAACTCTGTGTCCCCATTATTAGAAGTCTTTTCTAGGGTTACTCTCACAGATTCCATTAGGCGTAGACTTTTAAAACTATTCTCCATATCCAGAGAAACAAATAGCAGAGGCAGTCTGCCAGTGACCCAAGGAATGGCAAAACTCCAGCTGGATGTTGTAGCTGCAGTGTGCTCATGTGGTGTCTTTCTTTCTTTGTGTGTGTGTGTGTGACTACCAGTCTCTGGCATAGCGTCCGGGAGTGCTATGGAGTGACCTGCTAGTTTCTCCTGCTTCAGATGAAACCCTCCCGCTCAACAACCAAGCCTGTCAGGGTCTAATGTCCTTTGTTTTTCCTCCCTTGGATACTGCCACTAGGTCCCAAAACACATGTGGCAAGGGACCAAGCCCACAGGCTGACAGGATACTAGTCATCTCTAACAATAGTCTTACAAGGGAAAACTTCACCCATTCCAGGAAAGTAAGATGTGCAGGTTATGTCTGAAAATATGTAGTTTGGTTGTCTCAGGAGAATTTTGAGTTTGACATGATGGCTAATGCTACCACACAACTCCCTTTTGTCTCTCATTGAGGGGGAAAAGAGATGGTGCCGCAGTCAAGAGCACTGATTGCTCTTGCAGAGGACCTGAGCTCAATTCCTGGCAACCACATGGCAGCTGGCACCTCTCTGTAACTCCAGTTCCAGGGTAATCAACACCCTCACATAGACATATATGCAGGTAAAACACCATGCACATAAAATAAAAATAAGTAAATAAATAATTTTAAGAAAGAAAGAAAAGACTGATATAATCCCATCAAACAAAACAAAGTAAATATATTGCAACATCTTTCTAACTTATATCATCCAATGAGTTGCTTCTCATCTAATCTTTTCATAAAAAGATCTTAGGGGAGTTTTCTCTAGCTCAGACTAGCACTGACCTAGTGGGGTGTGGTAGGGATAAGAGAATACAGACAGAAATGGTGGTTGAAGCACCGAATGTCCAATATTGCTCTTGCTGGTTCCAGTGCTACCACCTTGAGCACAGCATCTCTCTCCCTGCTAGCAAACCCAAGGGCCTTCTAGGCTATGTCATGGGTTTGGAAGGTTTCAGAAAATTTAGCAGCATGACAGGAAGTGGTGGTTACAATCCTATCTGACCAGAAAGGTTTCTAAATGAATTCAATTGTCCGGAGACATAAGAACTTCATTGGAATTAAATTGAATTGAAATCAAAGATGAGAACTGTCCCATTGAAAACCATAATGTGCAATGACACTTCAATCACAAAAATGACAGCTGATGTGAGACAGGGCATTCAAACTGACCCCAAATTAAGAACACAGAGAAACTGAGTGGAGCATTCGATTGTATCTTCTTGTGAATTTGAAAATGGGCTCTGATTACAGGAAGTTTCTATATAAGGATTTTGGACTAAGGAAGTCTGTCGAAAATGGAAGTGATTCTTATTGTCTGTTACATGTACTTAATATTATTACTCTTGTATTTAAAATTTTTTTAATCTAAAAAGTACAAAATCCTCTCCATTTTGTTGGATACTGTTTAGTACAGCTTTATAAATATTTACATATAAAAAACCACTAATGTACCCTTCTCATCTAGAATCAGGTGAGCACCTCCTTCCTCAAAGATGACATTCTTTTTTTTTCTTTTTTTTTTTACTCTTGCTTTCCCCTAGTGGAGCTAGTGTGTTAAAGAAACCAGACACTGTGTGGTAACTCATGGATGGGGAGGTCACGCGCCCTAAAGTCGGACCTACTGCTATTGTACTACCTAGGTGGAAACAGCATCCAAGTGACTTCTAAATACTTACTGCATACCCTGGTGCACCTCTGAGCCCTCATCAGAGGAGCTTCTTTTATAGTTGGCCTTGGCTTATGCAGAGACTACAACTAGTCAAAGTGCAGAGAAGAGGTGACCTGGGGACTCAGTACTAAATGTCTCTCCATCACCCCCTTCATTCGGGAACACGATGGGAGGAAGCTGGAAAGAATGCTGGCAGAGGTTGGGGAGGAGTGTTGTGAAGCACTGTCTCCGGGACACGGCATGGCTGAAGAACCTGCACTCTCTGCAGCTGGACTACCTGCATAAGAACTGCACAGCTGGCAACACGCCATCATGGAAGAGGGAGGGCTGATGAGGCCTCACGAGGTATTGGTGGCCAAGGGAAGGGGAGTTGCTTCCTTCAGTGGTGTAGCCAGAGATAAGCTGCCCATGCTTCAGTAAAGAGCCTCCTGCCCATGCCCAGGCAACCTAATTAAACTTAGTGGGTCGCACATATCACATGCAAGAAAGTAGGAGGGGGTGCATTGGAAGAAGGGTCTTAAGAGGAAAAGAGGGGATGAAATGGGATAATAGGGGGTAAAAAAGACTAAAATTTGTTTTGTAAGTGTATGAACTGTAAAGGAATAAAACTAAAACAAACAACCAAAGAAATAAAGCAGTATAAATGGACTATTTTCCCATCAGGAGCTTGGGGTAACAACTTAGAAAATGGAAATGTCCATTTAGGTAAAGAGTGCTCTGTTAAGTACCTGGGCTCCATCTTAAGGTCTTTGTATACCTTGCCTCATTTAATCCTTTTTGTCAGATGGACAATCGCATTTTTCCTCTGGTGGGGTTAAGGGATTTGACAAAGGTAGGAAAGAGCAGAGTCAGACTGTGCCATCACACCCTCATGGATCTACACAGAACTCTGGAGAAACACACTAGACTTTATGTCACCAGAGAACCTTTTTATAAAAATGGTCTTGGGGGACTGGAGGGATGATGGCTCAGTGGTTAAGAGTGTGTAGAGTCTGGACCTGAGCATCCATGTCAGGTGACTCACAACTGTAAGTCCAGTGGAATCCAATACCCTCTTCTGGTTCCCACGGCCACCTTCTCTCATATGCACATAATAAAAAGATAAATAAATCCTTAAAGGAGTCTCATTTGGAAGAGAATTGGAATAGTTCAGATGTCACAAGAAAGTGAGTCAAGTCCCCTGTCAAGGATGTAAAAAGTAACATGTGAGTATATGACACATACATGTTGTTCACAGAGGGGAACTCATTAACTACACACAGAGATGAGGCTTCAGCAGCAATGCCATTCAAAAGATAAATATCACATTTTTCTCAAATGAGGTAGCACAGCGGAAATTACTGAAAGGCAGAAATGACTACTGAGATCAAGTGGAAGATACATGGAGTTGTCGCTCTCATTTGTAACATTACGTTTACCCATTAACAAATTCATCACACACTTACTGAACACCAGAACACAAAGATGAACCATGCCTATTTATCTCTTAAAGAACTCAAGGCAACCACGAGATGGTGAGGCTAAGCAGCCACTCTCAGCAGAAAGCTCTGTGTGCTCTGCATGTGTGGGACACATGACACCATCTCTCCAGGTCACAGACTCACAAGGGAAAAGATTATCATAAAAATTGGGTCAGGATGGATGTTCAAGGATATACATAATGCACTGGATTATGAGATAAAATCAAAAATCTCAATTGTCTTTTAGTAGAGGGACTTGGCTTATTAATGCCTAGAATTGGTAACATCCCCACCCCCCCTGGAGGCAACTCATGCCACCCTGTGTCTGTGCCTTACCTCTGACCTCTTTACTTTGAGATGCAAGTGTCTAGGTGGCCATATGTATTTCCCATTCCCAATGAAGAGCTAAATTGGTAATCCTATTCTTATTAATTAAAAATTAACTTTGTAACACCAGACAGGTGCGATGCTTGCAAATTGTGAATGGTGAAATAATGAAGCTTTTGTATAAATGTATTTACTCAATAGCAATGCCTTTCTTGTGATACTAATTCTATCTTATGTTTGACTTTAAATGTATTTATTTAAGGTTTTTGAGACATGATCTCATATAGACCAGGGCATCTTCTAACTTGACACAAAGCTGAGGCAAACCTTGAATTCCTGGTCTTGAGCCTTCCGCCTCCCGAGTACTGGAAGTGTAAGCCCATACTTGTACCATGATGCCCTTGAACCATGATGCCCAGCTTGTTTATTTTGTAAGCCACATCCCTAACAATTCTCTATACTAGAAAATTGCTTAATTCATCACTTTAGTGCGTTTATTTACTATAACTTATTTTTCTCTATTTTTTGGGTGTGTTATTTTAGAGAGTGTCTATGTAGCTCAGGATAGCCACAAACTCTTGGTTAATTCTTCTGCCTTAGCCTCTGGAGTCCTGGGCATGTGCCACCATGCCTGGTTTAACTAGTCAAACCTGTAGACAAAGTATAAATTACCAGGAGAGCATCTTCTATGTTACTTTCAAGATGCTGATGCTAATTTAACCCAAAGGTGCAAGGTCTTATGGTTTAAGTGTTATAAGCATTAGATGTCTGAAAACCACTTTGCTTAATACATACTATGTTTGCTGTTTGAGGCATGTGATAAAATTACATTTTAATTCAGCAATTATAGTTCAAGGGGCTTCAGCCTACAATTGCTTAAGCAGTACCTGAATATTTAGGAGAATTTTGCTTGTTAGATCTGTAAAATACCGTTTCTTCATATAAAAATGTTTATGAGAATTAGGTTAAGTGTGAAATTGATTAGAAGTTTATGGATATTAATCTGTTAAATTGAGAAATCTAAAAAGTAAAGAGAATATTTTATTTTAAAGATTAAAACAATTAGCTCACTGTTTCACACTGTATAGCAGGTGCTAAGGACTGCCCCGGGACTACCACAAGAAATTTCCTCCCCAGCACGACACTGAGGCATGTGTGGTAAGTCTCCCTATTGTACAAGCAAGCTCACCACACCTTCAATCATCCTGACTTTATTTTTATAAAGCTTCCTGACATACCACACAATATGTTCCTTTGGAATGTTTATTTTCTATTTCTCCAATAAGAATATAAGCTCCATTAGAGCAAGGATTTCTGTCTACTCCCAACTACAAATGTGTCATCAGCACCCACTGGAAGCATTCAGTTGATATCTGTTGAACAAATATTTGAAGTCAGCATTTACATCCTCAAAGTGATTATTTCAAAGGAAGTCTGGCTGATCCTTACTTGAACAGAATGTCACAGCACAGCAAAGGATGCCACCCAAACAGGAGTCTTGAAAGATCACGGAGATAAGCTGACAGCAAGGCAGCCGGCTGTGATCCCAAGCATCAGGACTTCTGAGTGTTCTAGAAGATGTACTTGCCCCACCCCAGTCCACCTCTTAAACAGTGATAAGCTGATGAGGACCGTCCGAGGCATTATGCTGGAGGCTGTAAAAATCTCATCTGAGATGACAAACAGAACCTTGACTGTCCTTGTCTTTAATGTGTTGTCCAAGGCTCGGAGAAGTAAGTGCCACAGAGAAAGCAGGGCTCAATGAGTGCCCGAGAAAAGAGAATGCCAGTTTGTACAGCAGTGCTCACTTATTTTTACACAATAAGCGAACCACTACACTTGCTGATTTGATAGTTGGCATGCAGAATCTGTAAGATATCAGCAATCATTTTATACATCATAGACGGGAGAAATTCCACCCAACAGGAATGCGCTCAGTGTGGACTCTGCCAGGCATTGTACTGGATACAGGTCATACAAGGATGAATAGCATGCTCCAGCCTCAAGCAGCAACTGGAAGGGCTGGGGATGACACATATACAGATGATATTAATGACACCAACTATTATGTCAGGGCTAGACACAGCGACCTAAGAAAAGAAGCACAGACAGAAACCATTTAGCTCATACTAGAGGGTCTTCAGGATGTTTCCTGAGAATGGCAGCCAATCAGATGTGGAAATGATGAGCTGGATCTACCCAGTTAACAGGGGCAGAAAAGAGCACCAAAGTAAAGCAGATTGTGGGGTCAATACAAAGCAATTAGTCGTGGCCCCAATGTAAAGTGTAACAGGGAGAAAGACACGGGTCACAGAGAGGCTGGACACAAAGGAACTCTGATCTTCAGCTTGCTCAGGGTTGAGCGCAGGTACTAGAGGATTTGAAGCAGTGTGGGCAGGGCAGGGATCTGGGATCAGCCAAGAGCTCTGGATGGGTTTGTGGGGATGTTTCCTGGAAGGACTACTTCTCAGAGTGGACAGCGCCTTCTGCTGGCTGCCCAGTGATACAGCAGTCTGAGGAGAATGCAGGGCTGGCTAGGCCTGCTCACTTCTACCCCCTGCTGGTGGGCACAAGAACTCCACTGCTCCTGCTCTCCTTCTCTAACATGGGAATCCAGCTTCCTTGGCCTTCCAAGATGGGCTGAAGACTAGCAACCCTCCAGCAACCCTCCAGTCCTTCTTCAGTGCCAGCTGGGATTGCTGAGGCATCCAGCCTCATGGACGGAGTAGGTACCACACTCTCAACCTCTCCAGCATGCAAACAACCATTGCTAGACTACCTGAACTGTGCTTATGAAACAAGCTAATACATCCTCTTTGTGATCTGTACTTGTTCTCTCGGTTCTGATCCTCTAAAACACTGACTAACGCAGGTGGTGCTGTGCTAAAGGAAAAAGCACACTGTGTCCAGTTGTCCTATTTTTAGCCATTTTGAGATAGATCATTGGTTTCGGATGTTGTACCTGTCTAACCCACCCCTCATCACATCGTGTTCTCAGCAGCATCCCCCTATTTCCCTAACTGGGGCTGAGCCCGACAGCTGCTTGCGTGATGCAGGAGTTTTGCACAGAAGCAAATAGATTCAAGAGAATACAAGAGCCCCACAATAGAGGCCCTAGGCACTGTAAACTTCTACATTAAAACAGACTTTTCATCTTTAATTTGCATGAATCAATAAATCAACTCACTCTTTAAGGCAGTTTGAGCTGAGAATCCATTTGCTTCTGTTCCCAGAAGTCCAAAGTATTATTTGTCTCAGGGGTATGAGAACTGTCCCATTCCAAGGCTTCTGTAGCAGCTAAGGACAGAGTTCTTCAGTATGGGGTTCTCTGGCTAGACTGTGGGATTCTCAATATGCCATGGGCCATCTCTGTATGAAAGCCTTCTGGGTAAGGCAGGTATTGGGGTTTAAATGTCTTCTCCAGGTCCTATAGGAATGTGACCCCTCAAACGTCATAGTTAATGCAGTTTGAGAGGTGGGCTCTTTGGGATATGATTGGCGGGGAGGGTTCTGGTCTCATGAAAGAAGGTATTCATGGCAGATTAGCAGGTCGGTAGACTGATGGGCTGCTGTGGAGCCTGTGCTGGAAGAATGAAGTCTCTTTTGCTCATCTGTCTTGTTCAGACTCAGGACTATATAGCAGAGTTTCCACAAACCAGCGAGCAGGCCTCTGCAGATGCAGCCCCTGGACCTTTGAGCTGGGCCCAACCTGAGCATGTACCACCCAGCAGGAGAGAGCCCATGGGAAAGTCTGAGGAAAGCGCTCCATATGGGTAGAATTCTAGGTCACAGAATTGGAGTGAAAGGCCTTTAGTCCTGGAGGTAGACAGAACACAGTGTTCCTGGCAGTCCCCCTGCCTGTGAAGCCTGTTATGACAATCCTTTCTGATACTTTGAAGGCAAGGTGGTGCCAAGCCATAGTATTAAGGGACAGATTTCCTAGATGCTAATGCTTAAAGCCATTACATGGTTGATTTCTTCTTCATTTGATGGTAAAGTCTCTTAAAAGGTTATTGGAATTGTGTGTATGTTTTAAGTCTGCTAGACTGTCAGCTCTTTTCTATTTAGTGACCACTCACAAGCATTCACAGTTTAAGATGAAGAACCGGCTATGTGTGTGTTTCCTCTCTGTTTGTAGAGGGTGGGAATTTTGACCAGGATCTGTGCCAGATGCAAAGGTGTATTCCTGTTCTTCATAGGTCCATGTTCACACATAAGAGATATGTTCAGGAGCAGCCAGATGCATAGGTCTAGACAATGTCATCAGGCCTCATCACTTTCTCCCACTCTCAAGTGGCCTTTCTGGTATTGGGTTCTAATGTTTAGAAGTCAAGGCATCAGCTAGAAACTCTACATTAGCACCTCATAGCTCCAATTACAGTGGAGCAGTGTGGTTTTTCTTTTCTTTTTTCTTTTTAAGAAAGTTCCACTAAGACTCCTGGACTTATAGGGTCATAAGCTTCCCCTAAAGCAATCCTGGGATGTGCTAAGAGAAAGGACAGAGACCCTTAAATTTGGTTATCTTCTTTGCGTCTACGAAGCCAGGACTGATCAGAACACATTTAAAAAGAAACTAGTGGTTGGGTGGGGGAGTCAGAACACAGCATAGCACTAAATTAAAAAAAAAATCCATAAACATTAAAGGTTTCCAAACAAAGGGAGTTTGGTTCTCCAGTTTTACTGCAATATTGTTCAGCGTGCATCCTACTGGGTTTGGAAATTATGGTGATGTTGAAGCAGAGGATTAGGTTGGGGGAAGAAACAGCAGGATCAAAACAACTGAAAGTATATTAGCAAAAAAACTCTTACATCACAAACCATTCGGGAATGTGAGGTCATCAGGGGCTGTGAATTGGTGCCAGCAGGATAGAAACGAAAGCATCTTCCTGAGAATTCTTAGGCTTTGTTTTCCTCTAGCATTGCTAAGTGAGCTGAATAATAACACAGAGGGAAAAACAACTTTCAGAGTCCTTTAAGTTTGTGATCCCTAAACCGTGGACGCCCCTTGTTGAGCTCTGAGTGGTATACTCATGTCTAACAGCTGAGATGTAGGGCTGCAGGTTGTAAGGAGATGTGCAGGCGTCTGTATGCTTTCTTTAGGGACAAGCAAAGGCAAAGTTCTACAGGTGATAACTACAGGTTGAGGTTCATCACAGTGATAGTGATGGTTAATAATGAGAGTAAACGTGACAGGATCTAGAATTACCTAGCAGACAAGACTCCAGGCATGTCTGAGGGATTTTCTAGTTTAGGTAAACTGAGGCAGGAAGAGCCACTCTATCAGAGCGCAGCACCACTCCCTGAGTTGGGATCCCAGACTGTATAAAAATGAGAAAGCAGCTGGCCAAGGCCATTCCTCTCTTTCTGCATCCTGACTGTGGAAACGATGACACAAGATACTTCAAATCCTTGGCCACACCTCCCCCACCTGCACTGTTATGAGTCAGGGTTAGGGAGCCAAACAAACCCTTTGTCTTGGTTAGGATTTCTATTGCTATGAAGAGGCAACCATGACCATACCAACTCTTATAAAGGGAAATATTTAATTGGGGTGGCTCACTTAGCGTTTTAGAGGTTTAGTCCATTGTCATGGCAGGAAGCATGGTGGCACAGGCAGACATGGTGCTGAAGAAGGAACCCAGAGTTCTACATCTAGATAGGCAGGCAGCACAAAGAGAGAGATGCTGGGCCTTGCTTGAGCATTAGAAATCTCAAAGCCCACCTCCATAACACACTTCCTCCCACAATGCCACTCCTACTCCAACAAGGTCATGTGTGCTAATCCTTTCAAATAATGTCACCCCCTATGAGCCTATAGGGGCCATTTTCATCAAACCACCACATACATCCTTCACTTCTTGCTGTGTCAGGTACTTTGTCATAGTAACAAGAAGCACAACTATTATGGTGACAAGTGTGAGCAAGAACCTTTCCCAAGGGATCCTGTGGGAGCCAATGATACACATTTTTAATTACTGTCCCGAAAAGATCCATGAAACAAAAATGCTTCTGATCTGCAAGCCCTTTGCCCAAGGACAGAAAGTTCCTGAAATGCTTTAAGGGAGATAACAAACCACATGCCTTTACTCCCCTAAACAAGTTTGTTTGACCCAACAATACAGGATGTTCTTGGTCACATGTGGGCAGGAGGTTCAAGGCAGGAAATACAGCAGGATGTATGTTTGCCCCTGCAAACCATGCTTGCCATTTTGTGGGAAACCAGGGATGAACCTGGTCAGAGAGTTCATCAACCTGGCTTGCATTTGATTAAATCTTGCTTCAAATTTGACTTTAGACTGTAGTAGTGGTCTTACTCTCTACCAGTGGAATCAACAGTGCAAGGCTTGATCCACTGTGGATGTCATTGGTGGCTTCACTCCAGCATCCTGGTGTGGAAGAATACTGTGCCTGAAAGCATTGTCTGGGACCAAAAGAGTCAGCTTTTGTGAAGATAGTAGACATCCCTGAGTCTCAGCTCCTTACACAACAATTTCACTTTATGGCTCAGTTTGTGGGTTGGCTGCTGCTCGGCTACACAAAGCTGCTGCTGCTATGTCCTCTCACTCCAGGACAATCGAAAGAGCTGCTTTGGGTGCTGTGCCCAAGACAGAGCCCTAAGGCTAAAGGCAGCAAGTGGTATCACATGGTGCATCCCAATGTCGTCACATGGACTGACTTATTATAAAGTCTGTATTCTACAAGCTAAGGCAAGTGTCTTAGTCAAGATTTCCATTGCTGTGAAGAGTCACCATTACTACAGCAACTCTTATATAGGAAAAATATTTTATTGGTGTGGCTTACATTTTCAGAGCATTAGTCTATTACCATCATGGTGTAACATGGTGGTTTGCAGGCAGACATGGTCCTGGACAAGGAGGTGAGAGTCTTACATCTTGACCCATAGGCAGCAAGAGGTGGTCTGAGGCACTGTGGGTGACTTGATTATATATGTGAACTCAAATCCCACCCTCATAGTAACACACTTCCTCCAACAAAGCCATAACTACTCTAACAAGGTCTAATAGTGCCATTCCCTATGAGCTTATGGGGGCCAATTACATTTAAACTACCACAGCGAGCAATTAGGCCAAGTCCAAAGTTACTGATCTAAGACCCTAACGAGATGGTGGAGAGTCACACCATACAGAATGAAAGCTATGGACAAACTGCATCTTATTGCTCTGAAGCTCACTTGTTGGTGGCAGTGAATATATTATTTAACACTCAGTTTATTTCATGGGGAGACAATATTGTTTCCTGTTTATAGGTTGTATTCCTTACTTTTCTTGTTATGTGACACAATACTCAACAAAAGCATCTTAGGGAAGGGTGAGCTGATTTTGGCTCTCAGTTTGAGAGGATACGGTCTTTGTGGTAGGGGAGTGATGGTAGCAGGAACATGAGGTATTGGGTCACGTTGTGTCTACTGTCAGGAGTCAGAGATAGATGAAAACTGGTGCTCAGCTCACTTTTTCTTCCCACTTTTTATTTAGGCCAGATCCCCAGCCCATGGGATGGTGTTGGTATTGGGTCTACTTTCCTCACTTGTATTTTAATAAAATGCTGATTGGCTAGTAGCCAGGCAGGAAATATAGGCAGGGCAACCAGGTAGGAAGCAGAGGTGGGGTGATGAGAACAGGAGAATTCTGGGAAGAGGAAAGAGTCAATCGTCAGTCATCTGCGATTGTCACCCAGACACAGAGCAAGCAAGATGAGAACGCCTCACTGATAAAGGTACCAAGCCACATGGCTAACATAGACAAGAAAATTAGGCTAATTTAAGATATAAGAATTAGTGAAGAAGCCTGAGCTAAAAGGCTAACCAGGTTATAATTAATGTAGACCTCTGTGTGCTTCTTTGGGATGAACAGCTGCGGGACTGGGCAAGACAGAAACCTCTGTCAATGCCTGCTGGTCAGAGGTGGCACTCTACCATGTCCAGACACCTTTCTCAGAGCTAGGTGCAGTATCTCCCTGCCCTACCCAGTGAGGGCTTCCTGCTCTCTCCCTAGCCTTATTTGGAGACTGTCTCTAGGCCTGGATGCCAGATTTAACTCAAAGGTGGCTTTGACACAGTTTCCTGCAAAAGATTTCCCCTGCTGCACATATGGTAATCAGACATTGTGCTAGGAGCCACTGCGCTGTCACATATGGTAACTAGACACTGAACCAGGAGCTTTGTGATAGGAGCTCGCTGCCTGATGCAAATTAGGAGATGTCCCAGCTGCCGCCCCTGTCCTACATATCTCCCTCACTCTGGATTAAAGTTGAACTGTAACACAGAAGCTGTCTCCCGGAAGGTGCTCACAGAACAGATAAAGGCCTGCTTGCTGCTTCTGCTCCTTTTCTCTGATGGCCCAGTGGCCAAAGGACCACTGGGAAGAAAAGAACTGCAAAGGTCCTGAAAGTAGCTCATATGTAAGTATTATGCAAGGATGCAGTGACAGGTTATGAACTCCACACAAGAGTCAACCAGGTTGTGGAGGGTTCTGTGTACATTGTAAGGAACTTGCATTCAAAGCTGGAAAAAAAAAGCTGAGGAGAGGCAGAATGAACAACAGAATTGGGGTAAGGTGCTGGAGCTGGTCATGGACTGTCGTCCCCTGTGGCAAGAGGGAACCAGCAGCAGCCACGTGCTGCTGAGAAGGATTAGATCAAGGACAAGACGGGTCAGACCTGAATTCACACTGCCCCAGAGCGCTGGACTGCATCGGAGGCTCTTTAGCCACAGTGCATGACCACATTTTCTCTGCAGACCCGCAAGCTTCTGTATTGCCAAACTCCACATCAGTACAAGAGAGCACTGAAATGGATGCTCCTGATCCCCAGGGTGGATAATGATAGGCAGTGC
Source organism: Microtus ochrogaster (assembly GCF_000317375.1). Classification (NCBI taxonomy): domain Eukaryota; kingdom Metazoa; phylum Chordata; class Mammalia; order Rodentia; family Cricetidae; genus Microtus; species Microtus ochrogaster. The sequence continues at coordinate 12,384,168 of NC_022015.1, forward strand.
CGGGGTGCCATGTTTCCTTCAGTACTTCTCTAAAGGACTGAGTCCTTAATGTCCGCTGCTGGGCACCATTTCATTCCGAACATTCTTGGGAGCACCTGTGCCAACATGAGCTCATTGACAGAAGGGAGGGGCAAGGACTGCCTACCCGCACTTTTCAGGGGTGGGAGGGAGGAGAAGCTGAAATGTACCAGTACACCAGCTGGTCTTACACCTCTTGCCCTAATTGCTTTCCCTTCAGTGAATCACCATGAATCAGTAGAGATAACAGGGAAGGTTTTTGCCTTTCTCTGTTCTGGGCAGAGCCAGGATCTGATTCTTAAGGGACTACCCCAGGCTTCATTAAGAGATCAGAAAGTTGCGATATCAAAGGGCTAGGCAATCACCATACAGGAAGACTAGCCTAAAAGGGAACCCCCTGGGAACTCCCAAACGAAGAGAATCAGAGTTTGTGACCAGGACTCCTCAGCCTCCTTTAATCATGATAACTACACTAACTGTAACTATTATACACGCAGCATATACTAAGTACTATGCACCTTTGTAGGTCTTCTGCAATATTAACTTATTCAATTCTTGACAGCAGCTAAAAACCAATATCCCTTTTATATTCCTCCCATGACAATCATGATATTTCTGAGCATAGTCACTGGACATTTCTGGGATCATGACATCAGGGGTTGGAGGCTCCTCACTTACTTTGCAGCGCCCAGCTCAGTTAAGCTCAGCTGTAACAACCAGTGTCTGAGCTTCAGGCTAGCCTGGCATCTGGTTGACATCCGTGCTGTGCCTGGACTTTGTTCCCTGATTGAGACTCCCACAGTGTTATTGCTCATTCTAGTAAAAAAAAAAAAAACACAATAACAACAACAAAAAACCAGTCTGGTGGCTAGTTTCAAAGTAACTACAAAAGCTGGGCTTTTCAGTGACTTCAGCAAGGGAGCCATGTGCTATGGGCAGGATGGACTGAGCCCACACACTAGCTGAGGCCTGGTGTGGCAGTCTTGAAGAATTGGCTGAAAAATATAGGACTCCCCTATGGCCCCACTGTTCAGAGCATCTCTGAGATCCCAGAGCTAGGCACTGACTTCAAGGGGCTGGTTCTGTCAAACGTCCAGTTTACTGGAAGAATTAGCTCTGGGATAACTTCTTGCATTACACAGCACAACTAGAAAACTACAGCTAATAACAAATAATTGATATGTCTTAACACAAATCAATGATACATATACCAGTTACCCTAATATGATCATTACACACTGCATAGATGCATTAAAATGTTATATATTATAACTCATGAATACATACATTTACTGCATGTCAACTGAAATATGTATTTTAAAGCTTGTCTCTCTGGGGTAAGGAGGGCAGGAAGCAGTTGCATATTCATGGATCATCAGTTCCCTTGCTTGAAAACATAGTCATGTAGAGAAAACAAAGAATGGTAAGAAGAAACTGTGGGGCATGGCCATGTTTGACTGTTAACCCATGAAAGCTGGCGAGAGAACCATGTAAGAAAGCAGACTGGTGTGGAAGTCAGCAGAGCTCCAGGCTCATGGGAAGGTATCAGGGTAGGAGCTGATGGGCAGCTGAGTCAGGGGAGATGGGATGTCTTAGTAGGGCTAATATTTCTGTGATGAAACATTATGATCAATTTGTGGAGGACTGTATTGATCTCATTTACATTTCCATACAACACTTCATCATCTAAAGCAGTTAGGGCAGGAGACTGGAGGGAGGCAGGAGCTGATGCAGAGGCCATGGAGGAGTCCTACTTACTCATCATGTTCATGGCTTGCTCAGCCTGCTGTCTTACAGAACCCGGGGCTACCACGTCAGGGTTGGGACCACCAACAATGAGCTGGGCCCTCCCACACCAGTCACTAATTAAGAAAATGCCTTACAGGCTTGCCTACAAATTTGATTGACTGACTGGAAAAATTTTATCAATTGGTGTTCCCTCCTCTCAGATGACTCTAGGCTCTGTTAAATTGACATACAGTTACCCAGAACAGAGGTATAGGGAAAGACAGCAGTCAGGGTTTTCAGCTGGGTCACCTTGAAGAAGGTAAGAACCAAGAGGTCAGAGGCTGTGAAGTCCAAGGCTATACAGAGAGGCCCAAGGCGCCACCCCAGTGTCAGCACTAGTCAGCCCATCGTCAGTCCGAGTGCTCGCAGAGTCTTGAGTCATGTTTTTTGGACCATCCTCTTCTCCATCTGCTTCTCCCTGTATATACTGAATAACACTGACCATTACAATTTATCTAGTATCTAGTAAATGCTGGGCCCTGTGCTAAATTAACATTACTTTTACAGTCTCATGTAAGACCGATATTCTTATTTGGCAGGATCTATCCCTGTGTGTCTAAAGTGTTGACTAATATGACTTAAATAAATTAGGTAACTTGTTCAAGGATACAGAGCTCGAAAAGAACCAGACAAAACATGAATTCAGTGACTAGGCTCTGGAGCCCTGAGCTTCCAATGTGAAAAGACCCACTTCTAAGTTTGAGTCAGTTGGGAGCAGCCTAGGGATCCTTCAGAAACTCAATAAGGAGAAGGCCCTTCTGGAAACTTCTTTGAAGAACAGACCTCTCACCTGCCTAACTACTGACCTTTAAGTACCAATAGGAACCTTGCTTTGGAGAGCATGAACTCCAGTACAGATCAAAGGCAAAGTCAGGACTATTGCCTGCCAGGTCATTCCTGCTCAGCCCTCTATGTGGCATCGGCCTCCAGAGGCAGTGACCACAAGCTAAGGGATACTGGCTCTGCCTTCACAGGGATAGCAAACACATGAGCCTATGTGGGTTATGCAAATTGAGCAATTTTTCACTTAAAATCATCTGAAAACAAACTTTGATGTCTTCAAAATTATATATTCACAGAACATTTCTAGACTCTGGGATAGGATTAGATGGTAATGATTTAATTGATGGTTAAGTGTGCAGAGTGTGTAGATAAAACGAGTGTGCTGAGTCCTTCCCATAATTATCTCTCCGAGGAGCCCTGGAAGCTGTAATTACTGTCTGAGGCCAAAATTACAAACCTGCTGTAGTTTTAAGCAAAATATGTTGCAGCCTCTGCTGAATCTTTAAGGAAAAGTTGGTCACCACCAGTACAGGCGTCCCCATAGGGCCAGCCGATGGAGGTGTAGAGCCTTGGAAAGGGGATGCGTTGTCATAGCTTTTCTGAATCTCTGCTCATCACTGTCACTGTGCACTGCTCTGCTCTCTCTTCCTTGCCACAGGAAACCTTTCCTCTCCTCTTTCTTTACTGACACTGTGCTCTAGAGTCTGGACAGTAGAATCAACAAGGTGGGTACACATAAGTCAACACAGTGGTGGTGCTGGACCCCTTACACTGAGGAAGATCGGTGGCAGCAGACAATTCCAAGTCTGCTCCTTGCTGGTGACCCACAGGTCAAATTAGATTGTCTGTATTTGGTCAGAACAGACAGGAATGACTGCCTCCAAAGATCCAGTGAGTCCAATCATGACCACATTCTTTTCAAAAACTTACTTCTTGTTTGGATAGTTATGTGAACCATTATGTGTTCATTCAACACCAAACACAGAAATCTGGAAATGAATAGAAATGAATGAATTCTTTTGGTTTGTCTCTGAAAGCTGGTATTGGTCCATCATTTTAAAGAGTCTCACTATTTTATGCCTAACACCTAATAACTTTAAAAAAAAAGTCATTGAAACTGGTTATTCTTTCTACTTTGCATAATTGGACATCGTTGACTTTCCTCCGGTCAGTGGTTAAGCTCATCACAACTGCCCTCTTCCTCTTTAGCATTTGTTTTCACGTGTAAAACAATGTTCAAGGTCCTATATAAAAGACCAGGTAATTCCATAATATATAGAACAGACATGGTGCCTGTAACCAGACTGGCCTGTGGCTTTTGGGTTATCCTGCACTTGACTTTTAATTAAACAGCAAACCATTCTGAGAAATTAGGAGCTTCATCTAGAGGTGAATAGTTTGGGTTAAGTGAACATGCTACAGTGGAAGAGAGTGTACATGAGCCACTAACAATAGCTGAGCTGGACTGAGACTCTTGTCCCTGTCAGCCCTACGGCCCCACGGGTATTCAACATTCCTGGGGTACTTTCCATGGTTATAGGTTGTGCTTCTTTGTGATTTATTCATAGCATACCCCCAAAATATGGGTCCTGAGTTCTTTCCTTACCACATAAACCTCTTGCTAGGTATGAATTGGATAGAACACAGCATAAGGTGACATCAGAACTGCTATTAAACAAACTGTCTACTCAGCTATCAGGATGAAATCAGCATGTGCCTTCATCTGGCAGAGTGTCAGATACCTGTTCAGAGATATTTGCTTTATTCAGAAAATGAGTCTGAAAATGCTGTGAAGGAAGAAGCCGCAATGATGAGCATAAACACTGAGTAGCAGAATGCCACGGACTTCAAACCCTCCCTTCAAAGGGGAAAGGGAGGCCAAATTCATGTTCTCTCTTTTACGTCAGGATTTTGGGCAGTAGAATGGTGAGAAGTGACAAAACATTGAACAAATCTCAGCTCTCAGGGGTACTCCAGCAGAATCCATGCTATCCATCCTGCTTGTCTACTCTTAAGCAGCCACTTTTCTTCTTTCTTCTTAATGGGTCACATGTTTTATTCCTTAGTGTGTGAACCTTGTATGGTAGTGATTGGTCCTCAATATTTATTGGAAGAATGCATTCATAATCCCAAGGTACTTGCACTGGTATCAATGGCCAGGGGAGGGCAGCAAAGGGTAGCAGTGTTGTGAAGGTTGCAGGGCTCCCCAACCTTTGCCTCTTCCTCCCAGCTATGTGCTCTTTTGTAGATAGAAGCTTAGCATTGATGTAAGGGTCCCATAACTTACACTGACTATTTGTGGCATTGAGGGTACTAGGACTGGAGAAAAATTGCTCACAAGGGTCCATTGAATCTTAGTGTTATAAAGGAGGGAAACCACTTGATTGAAAGCTGGAGAAGCCAGTGTCCAGTGCTGGGACTGAAATATGCAGGGAGTTGAAATCCAGAATTCCACAGGAGGTAGGTTAGCATAACAAGCTTGATTGTCTTCCACAGACAGAGTACAGGGATTTAGAGAAAAAGCTTCCTGTCCTCCATATTCACCAAAGGAAAGAATGTTGACAGCCATATGCAGAGATGTGACAGGCAGTAGGCAACAGCCATCTCTTGTCTGGAAAGATTCCATGGAACCTGCCTACCAGTATGGGAGGGGCTTGAATCTTTTCTTTACTTGCTGCTACATGGCACCCATGTTGGCTTGAGTCTCTTGGAATGCCATGATGGAGTCTCAACTTTGAATTGATAGGGTAAACTTTGAATTGATAGGGAGAATCAGCTGGAAGGTTGAACAGGTCTTGCCAGGGAAGGTGCTTTTAATGGTGTCTAAGAAGGCAATTCATCTTCAGGTTTGATCCTTTTTCGTTCACATTGTTTCAATAACCAGCAAGTTCATGGCCATGAAATGTAAAAGCAAAGTCTGACAGGGGCCTGAGGAGGCTTTCCCTGGTTCCTAAGTGAGAGCTACAGGAAGTATAGTATCACCATTGTCTCTGGACATGATGTCTACAGTTAACAGCACTCATTTGAAGAAGAAACAAAGAAAAGATGGCCATCATCTTGGCATCATCATCCTCAGCTATTGAACCCTCCATCCCTCAGCTCTTATCCTCTCTCTAGACCCTCTGGCAAGATAATACATTTTTTCCTTGCTTAATCTATGCTTTGTTTTTGTAGAATTTCTGTGGTTTACATCAAAAGCAACCCAATGACTATATGTCAGAGCAAAACCAAATCAAAGACTTGTCAGATACCATATTCTTAACAAAAGAAAACTTCCAGGAACTTTGTTTTTCCTCATGACTAGATGGCTCTCTGCACTAGACTGATGGCTTGCTTTGGTAATTTGAGTTCTTTCTAGATATTCCTGTATGGATAATTTCTGCTGAGCCCCACACTTCAGTTTATAGAGAAGTTTTCAACATCAGATGCACATCTCTCTAGGAAGTACTTCCTATTCATACCTGTGTGTTTCTAAGTGGTCTGCTGGCCTGTCTGCCGGGACACCAGTGATGCCTCCAAGGATGAAACACTGCCCTGGGATATTCTGCCTGTTCTCTCTGAAGGACACATTCATACATATTTCAAATAGATGAGCTTTCCATTTTATCTCCTGTCATTTACTGGACACTTCTTGTTTAAGGTTCCTCCCTCTCCATATCCACCTTAATGACATTCATATGAAATGGTATCATGGGTTATTTGATTCTGTAGGTTCCCTATCTCCTAATATCAGGTTTTAATATTGATAAAGTGAGCTGACCAATCTCTGAGAAACAGAGTCCCATGTCTTTGTAATATGATCTGTGTTCTTGGATACAAATGATTCCTTTTGTTATCTGAAAGTCAAGATACTGGTGGAAGCTTTGTGAACAGAACTCCAGCAGCACAGGAATTAATGCCAAGATTCGAAAGATGGGACTTCATGAAATTAAAAAGTTTATGTACAGAACTATAACTATCAGCAGCACACATTGCCCACAGAATGGAAGACAGTTTTTACCAATGTATACCCTGGAAAGTGAGCTAACATCCAAAATTTATAGAGAACGGCAAAAATTCAGCAACAAAACATCAATAATATCTGCCAAGCTACACGTGGCCCAGTGAAAAGGACATTTCTCAAAAGAAACCCTATAGCCACAAATCATCATCTTTGATTACTGCTCAGCGCTCCACAGTTGCAAAGGGCAACATGCAGGAAGAATGAGAATACCCCCTCCTTGGTGAATTTGTCATGTTTTCAACTGTATTGTGAATCCATCATTGTCCAACAGAAACTAAGCAAGCTAAACCCAACCCAACCCTACCCCTGAAGACACATTCATGCTCACTCCTGTGGGTTTTTCTGTGTCTATAATACGCAGTGAGCATGACCAGTTTTAGCAAACTCCACTGTACTTATTCAACAGCAGGAAGGCTTCTTGCTTTGGGACACAGTTAATTTGCTTCTCTGTCTGTGTCCTTTTTTATTCCTTCCTTCCTTCCTTCCTCACTTCTTCACTTCTTCCTTTTTTGCAGTCCAGGTTGATCCTGGAACTCCTGATTCTGCCTCTACCTCCTGAGTGCTGGGGTTATAGGCATTTGTCACCATACCCTGCTTCTGTATAAGATTCTGGAGAGGAGCCCAGGGCTTTGTACAGGAGGTAAGCTAAGCACTCTAACAACTGAGCCACATACCCAGTTCCCCACAGTTTCTTCATGCATCACAACAAAACATGATCAGTAGAGATCTGTTTAGCTTGTCTCTACACAGCTTTATTCTGATTTTTCTAGTTTCTTTCCTACTCAAGAGATCACCATCATTGAAGGTTTCATCTTCAGCACAGTTAGACTACAGAATACTATGTATAAACAAGTGTCTAGAGCAAACACTTGTGTCTCCTTGGCTTCTGGACATGGCCAAACCCACACTAGTTCTGGTGAGTGCTTGGGTTACAAGGACTACATGTTCTTTCATTAGTGTTTAATATACATTTGGATGGCTTGGTTGAGGTGACTTAAATACTCATGAATAATAATAGCAGTGATTCTTACAGAAGCCCCACCGAAGGACTCATGATGGAAATGGCTGCAGGAGTTCTCTTTGCCATCCAAGATAATCCCCAGGGCCTTAGCATCAGAACCTCCAGTGCTTTGAACTAGCCTCTGCTCTTAAGAAGACTAAGTTTTCCTAGTTTATTTCTTCTCTGTCCTCCTTCTACCTCTTATGTTCTTCATCCACTAGTTTTCATACATTTCTTCTCATTATAGGTCTTTGATGCCTGCAATTTATTTTCCATCATGACCTTTAAGCCTTTTCAATTCTCTCTGTAAAGCTAATGATTTCAATTTCTGGTTCTGCTGATGCCTCATTGGTCATGTTCATGATGTTTCCAAAGTTTGCTGATATAATACAGTTGTCTCAATGAGCCATGGAGTATCAAACTGTATCAGAAGTCATAGGGAAGCTTCACAAAGTGGCTGCTAGAAACGTGATCCTTCATCTGTGGCCAGGCAAAATACTTGAAATATGTTTAGAGATAGGTTTAGAGATGCCTCTTCATCCGGGAGGTCTTGCCATGTGCAGGAAAGGCTGAGCAGGTACTGTGGGTCACATGGTCCAGGACGGACTTGTCTCTCATCTTCTCTGTGTACTAATCCTCATTCCCCTGCTCATCTTCTCTTGTTTAGCTCATAGTTTCTCTTCTCGGTGTTAAGCCTGTCTTTGACTTGTTGTTTGCAGTTTCTGTGGTGGAGTGTGACCTCCACTCCCTAGAAATGCTTCTAGAGCAGCCTCAGCCTGTATGATCCAGTGTTCCCGAGCAGTGTTTCTGAGGCTGCTTCCTGAGTGGTATAGGAACCTTGAGATGAGAAGGCTGCTCTAATTCTACTTGGATCCCCATAAGGATCCTCCTTAGCCACTCTTCTGGTTTCTCAGGATGTTAATATTCACATTTTAAACTAGATAAAGGTCTTATATCATCAGGGAATAGTGAAGTGAGTGATTTTTTCCTTTCTTCTATAAAATATATTTGCCTGCAGGTTCTTACTGGTCAGTATAAATCCAATCTCTATGTTCTCTTCCATTCTCTGCTGGTATCTTGTGCTCCCTACTGAACTGGAGTTTCATAAACATTTTTTTTTCAGACTGATTCCTCTTCTGAATTTCTTGGGAGTGATCCAGTTGAAACCAAGAGGCCCAGTGCTTTTGACTGGTGAAGGCTGTCTCTTGCATCAGCACCAGGCTTTTAGGATTTTAGAACAAATGCTCAAAGCCTGCACACAGCTGGACTTGTTGAACATGAATTCAAGTGTGGGCTGTGAGGCAGACCTGGGAGGAGATGACTTAGCAGGAAAAAATTTCTGTGTCAAGAGCTGATGCTGAAATCAGAGATGAAGTCTGAACAAAAATGTGACATCCAAGAGTGGGGGCGGGGTGTGGGAGGGCCATGGGATGACAGTGCACATGAGGTTTGACTGAGGAGTGCAGCAGGGGAGAGATGGATCGTTCTAGACAGTATGAAAAGGCACATGAGGAAACAAGTGCAGGCAGGTCTAGAGCAGTGGTTCCCAACCTTTCTAATACCGAGACACCTTAGTGCAGTTCCTCATGCTGTGATAACCCCAGTCACAAAATTAGTCTCACTGCTACCTCATCACTTTAACTTTGCTACTACCAGGAACCATAATATAAATATTTGATATGCACGGTATCAGCTATGTGACCCTCAAAGGGGTCATGACCTATAAGTTGAGAACCACTGGTCTAGAAGCTGGCAAAAGGCCCGGTAGGACCAAGGCAGGGCAGCCCTTTCAATGCTAGATGGAAGAGGACAGAGCTGCTTCCATGATACTAGACTGTGTAGTAATTATATGGAGAAAACCCAGGTAACTAGGAAGCCCAGGGGACAGGAGGCAGGTGATGTCCTAGTTCCAGCACTTGGGGAAATCCTAGGCAGGTACTGCGTAATGCTGGGTTCCTTGCTCCTGGGTCAAATGCGGCAGAGTGGGTACTTCCTAAAACTTCTCATAGACTAACAGTTACGTATGCCATAAAAGCAAGATGGTATCACGATGGGCCAGTTAGGGGAGGGGCAGGGCATCGTACACATACTGCAAGGAGAAATGAGCAGTTTCTGGGTAGAACTACACAGAACCATCCACTCTTCCTCCTGTATCAACCCAGTCTCCCCTATTGGTCTTTTCTTATTCAATGTAATCTTAACATTTCTTGCTTCCGTGAGGGAAAACCCATCTCTCTCCCACTACCCTTCTTCCTTTGCTAGCCCTAGCCCATTTCCTGCATCTTTTCTTTCCATCAAGACACCTGAAGGAATTACGTATAGCCACGGACTCCACCTCCTCACTTTCCGATTCCACATCCTTGTCTCCCTCTCTCCAATTACGTAGCCTGCAGATACCATCACTCCTCAATGAGAGGCTACCACCAAACTTCTGTAGTCAGTCCAGCCTGTGTTCAGGATGACAAGAGGCTTGGGGCTAGGACCGGATGTTGAGGAATAATTTTATGTGTATGTGAGGGTACTATGTGTGTACATGCATGGTCATGTTTACACCAACACATATGCTCATGCATACGGAGGTGTTTTGGTTTTTTGTTGACCACCTCCCCCATTTTTCTTTTGAGATAGTCTCTCATTTGGCCTGGAGCTTTCCAAGTAGGCTAGATTAGCTGGCCAGAGACAGGAATCCACCTGTCTCAGTTTCCCCAGCATTGGCATTCTAAGCACATATTACCATTTCCAGCTGTTTAAATGGGTTCTGGAGACCAAACACACTCCTTATGCTCCCAGGGCAAACACTTGACTAAGCTATTTACTAGCCCATGGATGATTTTAAAACATTATCAAATTGAAATAGAAGTTTACTTGAGCAGATTTCAGGCTATTAATTTGCATGGTCTGCTGTGTATAGTACTATTAATGTACTCTGTGTATCTTTCCCTAGCCTCTGCTCTTTCACCAACTATGACAGTCTTGTCTGCCTAAGATCCTGAGAACTGTTGATGCTCTTCCAGAATTTTTTCTAATCCACATTCTTGTACTCATCTGAAAGGGGTGGCAAAGTCTGGCCCATACCAGTCTGAACTGAGGTCCTTTCTCTTCACATTAAGGCCACAGCTGAGTTGGGAGCCATCAAGCACTGATACACAGGCTGTTCAAACAAACCACAGTCTCTCTTAGTTCAGGAAAAGCTTTCCAGCCAAGTACTCAGCTTTCTGACATGCTCTTTGCCAAGGGATCTTACTCGGAGCCTAATTGGTCTTTGGTTAGCTGATTACTGGCACATTTTCACTGAAACAAAATAATTAGTGAACAGTCTGCCACTCACTGTATGGAGCACTGTGTGTGTGTGTGTGTGTGTGTGTGTGTGTGTGTGCGTGCACGTGTGTGTGTGTACGTGTGCATGTGCGTGTGTGTATGCATATTCCCGTGTCTTTGTAAAAGGGTGATGGTTAAAATCTAGGTAACTGGTATGCACTTGATATTTCTTTGAGAGGGGCATCTTTTATTTATTTGTTTGTTTGTTTTTTTATTGCTTTATAAATAATACCATTCAAAAATCCTACTTCCTCCCCTCCTGCTCCCCCACTCACTTTCCATTCTCCCCATCCAGTCCTAAGGGAGGGCAGGATACCCTACCCTGTGGGAAGTCCAAGGCCCTCCCCCCTCCATCCAGGTCTAGGAAGATGAGCATCCAAACAGAGTAGGCTCCCAAAAAGCCAGTACATGCAGTAGAGACAAATCCCAGTGCCATTTTCACTGGCTTCTCAGTCTGGAGAGGGGCATCTTTCTGAAGGTAGTAAGTAAACACACCCATCCTCCTTAGTCTTCGCTTTCTCCTATCAGTCGCTTCCCCCCTTTTCAACCTTTACTCCAGATACCCGTCCCTGCCATTGTAGTTTGGGAAACAGCAGGACCATCCATCTGGCCAACATTGAGATCTGGCTACTGTCCCAAACTCCCCCTCTCTCTGACTTTCCATCTGATGTCAGCTCATTGCCATCAAGGGCAGTCTACGTCTGCCTTTCTTCGGCTTCAGCACACCCCTCCCGATGCTGCCTCCTGTCCATCTCCTCCACATCTGTCTCCAGCCTCCTGTCCATCTCCTCCACATGCTCGCTATGGTCCTATTAAGAGAGCATGTAGTCATTCACCTTAAAATCACTCCAAAGTTCCAAGAGAAAGTGCATACTCCACCATCCTTTCCTGGTACTGTTTGCGTCCCCTTCACAACCAGGGTGTTCAGTCATTTCATCTGCCGTCCCAGGTTCTGCTCCTCTCCTTTCAAGACTCTGCCTCTGAATGTAAAGATCCCTCTTTTCCCTCCTCTTTGCTGAACAGAGTTCTTACACATTTCCAAAAGCCTGCTCAAACAGTGTCAGCACGTGTCTGCTCACAGCTCTCCCCATGCTCCCTTACACACCATGAACACACCAACTATGTAATTGGTCGTATTACACTGGAACAGTTTACTGCCCATCTACCTGCCCAGCCTCCTGGAAAGCCAGCACTTAGTCCTCCCCCTGCAGCTTCAGCACTCAGTATTTTGCCTGACCATAGCAGAGTGAAGGAGACCGGTAGAAAGAGCTCTTTCATAGCAGGTAGGGCTTAACTTCAACACAAATTGACACTTCTTTCTTCTTTGGCTTTAAAACGTGTTTCTTCAATGACAAACACACAGTTGGTATCTCTATGCTGTTTGCCATCTAAACCAACCTTCTCAAATCACGGGTCATGACCCTCACAGGGGCCACATATCAGATATCTTGTATATCAGATGTTTACTTTATGATTCATAACAGTAGCAAAATTAGTTATGAAGTAGTCATGAAAGTAATTTTGTGGCTGGGGGTCACCACCACATGTATTAAAGAGTCGTAACACTAGGAAGGCTGAGAAGCACTGATGTAGTAAGTCCAGCCCCACAGCAAAGGTTTCGTATTTGTGGTAAAACATTTGAGTTCATGAAACTTAGTAATACAAACACAGGCAGGCAGCAGCCTATTTAGATGATGTTGATTCCTGGCGAATGCCTGCGAAGCAAAGCCTAGAATTTGGGAGTTTCTTAGGAAAGGCTAGAAAACACAGCATTAAAAATGTGTGCATTCTGTCTTTTGTTGTTGGGGATCAGACCAAGGGCCTTACAGTGCTCCCACCCCAAATGTATATATACACTTGATCATGATTTAATTTCTTATCTCCCCCATTACAGGCCCATTTAGGAACAAAACTGAATCTGCTTCTCTGAATGTATGCATTTTTTCTTGCACTGAAAATATTTACCCATTGCTGGATATGTGAAATTCACTTAATAATTCTAACAAGCATTCCTTTTAAAACTGAAATAAAAATGTAAGAAACCCAAACACACTACATGCATGAACATTTTTCATTGAACCTTTAAAAATGTTTTATAATTATGTATCTATAATAATGTCAAATATTTTTTCCTTTTCTTCCTCATTTTTTTTTTACTTTTTCTGGGGGGGGGGTTGTTATTAGCACAGGCTGCCTCAGCCTCCTCACAGATGGGACTATAGGCACATAGTGCCATGCCCTGCTTAAATGTGTCTCTTACTGTGGATCAGCGGCAAGCAGAACCGAGGAACAGATGTATCTCACTCTATCCCAGGTGCAATGGGAACTTGCTCCAACATTGTGCTACAGACTACATTGCAGACACTAAGTTCTCTGCGAACCACTGAAAACCCCAAAAGGGAGCAGGAAAAGAGAAGGGGTAGAGGAAGGAGGAAGGGGGAAGGAGGTAAGGAGGGGAGGAGCTGGGGAGGAAGAGAGGAGTGAAAGAGACCCCTGGAGTAAGTCCATAAAGTCGCCCTCCTCTGAGTGCACTGCAGTAACACCATGGAAGATTAGCTGCTGGGGTGAGGGATACAGCTGAGCTGGCGAAGCTCCCACCCAGCTGGCGTGTGCAAGGCCCAACGCTTGATCTTTATCATCATCAAAAAAAAAAAATAAAAACATAAAAATCATAAGCTGTGCATGGTGGCACACCCTGTAATCAATCTCAGCACTCAGGAAGCTGAGCCTGGGGGGGATCATGGGCTCAAGGTCAACCCTAGAGACACTGTCTTGAAAAACCAGTGGGTGGAAGGAGAAGAAAATCAATATTTCCTGGGCTGAAAAAGGAAAGATACTCGCTGAGCATAATTTATTGCCACATCCTTTGTCAATCCCTTTCCTATGTGCGCCATCCCATTACCACGGGTGCTTCCAGCTTGGTACTAATGCTCCTGTTGACAGAAGGGAGCTGATCCTCAGAGAAATCAGATAACTTGCTCGAGCTCAGCAACTCTAAGTGGCAGAGCTGGCACAAGACTCTCCCTGTTAGACACCAGTAACAACAGCATACTGAGTAGCCCACCGAGATGTTTTTTTGGGCCATGGATTTCTCTCTGATTAAATGATTTTATGTTCTCAGTTTCTGTTTGCTTCAATCACAGTAGTGTTTGCATGGATCTCTCTTACACATTCCTATTTCAAGTCAGACTTTAGGAGTGAATTCAAAAAGAACCTAAACCGTTATGGTTAGTTAATGGGAGGGGGCATGTTCTTCAGTGGCATACCCACTGGCAAGATGGCCATGCTCCAGTAAGGAGTCCTAATCAAACTCACTGAGTCATTTAAAAAGACATTAAAAATAGGAAGGGGACTGTTGGGAAGAGAAAGGATTAGTGGGAACAAAAGGGGTACATGAGAGGTAATTGGGGAAAGGATGAATATGATCAAAATATGTTATATATATCTGAAAATATAGTGAAACACATTGCTACATACTTAACATATGTTAATACAAATTTAAATAATTCCATGCCTTGTGGTTGGTGGCTGCTCTAGTCCTTGTCTGTCTTCCACATCTATTCTACTCTTTCTTCAGTGTCTTCAGTCACATGAAGTAGTCTCATGAAGCAACTAAGTTCACCACAATAGCTACCCAGCAAACGAATCCCATTAGTCACATAACCCTCCCACCCAAAAGAGGGCATACGTTGTTCTCTGAGCATGGAGGGGTTAGAGTTACAGGGAGCTCAGTGCTCAGCTGTTTATTCCTTCTAGGATGGGACTGAGTGCAGCCTGGACTCTGGTCCAGATCTTTGTTCAGTGGTTTGCTTTCACATTACCTTATCTAATGGAGGGCTCATTTGTGGAACTTATGGTTCTACCACTCTGTATTTTCTTAGTGTTTTACTTCTACAAAAGCACATCATAATCATGTAATAGAACAATGGCTGTAGCTTCATCACTAGGGCCTATGATGTCCTTAGCACAGGATCTTAACTGGTGGAGCTGCCTTAGTTCTAATCAGAAAGCAGTTGGTTACCCATATCACAGAGTTGCCACTATTGCACCACTGAGTATTTCTTGCCTGGAAGGCCAATGCCATAGCTGTTGATGACTTTCCTCCTATTATTCCCGTTCTTACATTTCAAGCAGCTCCTCTGACAGCAGCAACTGGAGCTAAAAGTGATTTTCCTGTAACAAGGACAGGCTTTCCCAAGGTCTTTGCTATTAACTCTTTTATGCCCACTGCTGTGTTAGAAGAAAAGCTGGAGCTGATGTGGTGGTACGCCATGGGTAAGGACTTAGATTTTGCCATACTCAAATAGAGAATTGATGTCTATGTGTCTAATTTTCCATTGTTACACCAAGAGTATAGGGTTTCACTCAGTTGTGATTTCTTTCTCATTCCTGATGAGATTTCTATCTAGGTAAGACTGCAGTCACATATGTTGGTCTAATACTTGAAAACTAACAAGTGCCACACTATTTGTAAATAGTAACAATGTAAGAGCCATTGGCTCTAATCTTGGAAGTGAATATTCTGTAACTCCTTTGAATGCAAAATTTAAAATACAGTTGAGAGATTAAATTCTATGACCTCTACTAGAAACTCAGGTACATGTTGCCCTGCAGGGTCAAGGTGGAAAGAGAGGGCTGCTCTCCTACGCTATACTTCATGCTTTGGGGCCTTGATGGTCAACTCATTCCTGCACCTTGTGTAGTAAAGTGAGAAGCACTCTCATACAGTCCAATTCTACATCCAGGGTGACCCAGCCTGATAGGCCAGGATCCTCTATGCAGGGTCAACTTTCTCTTAGCAAGGAGTTATTTCCTAGCCCAAGTCATTCTTGTTTCTTAATGTGACTGTGGACACAAATAATAAGGAGGGTTCCTTGGTCTTCTTGGCTTCAAAGTACCTTAGACTAGATCATCTCTAAGCTGCAGAAATTTACCACTGGAGTCTATGAAGTTCAAGATCAAGGATGCAGTGCTTTGGTGTCTTGTGAGGGTTAGCTCTAAGCCTTCAAAGGCCACGACCTTCTTGCGGTGTCCTTATGTGATAGACTTCTATTGTAAGGCCCTAGTTCTACCCATGGGGGCAGAGACTCTCACTTATCATCCCCTACCTTTTTAGCAATACCGAATTAGAGATCTGATTTTAACAAGATTTTCTTCTTCCTCTTTTTTTCTTTTTCTTCCTTTTTTTTTTTTTTTGCAAAAACAAACATTTAGTCCATCACAGAGATAAAATGTAGAAAAGGCCCAGAGAAAAATACAAACAGATGTGGGTTTCTTTGGATCCAAATTTCCATGTCCCCTGCAGAGACTTCATTAAGCATTAATAACAGGAAGAAAAATCCTGAATGTTTACATAGTACAATTTGTAGTCAGTCTTAATATTTTTGGATGGCATTTACTAGCTTGATTGGTTTTATGACCTTTCTCTAGTCAACTATCAATCTGAACATTTATTTGTCAATATTAAAGTATGTAAGCAGGTGACATTCAGATCCTCAGCCACACGGAGCAAAGCTACTTTGATGTTTCCTGTGTCATACAGAATGCTTGTTTTGGGCAGTCGGCAAGTGATGCACCACTGCACAGCAGGCAATGAAACTTCAGATTGCTTTATGGTGACAATCTGTGAAGTTTTACTTGGTTTTGAGGAAACTCTCCTTTAAGATTTTTCAGTTGTAAATGTTATCATATATCATGTCCCAAATTGTACCTAAAATGCGTGTAAGGTGTTATTCTACCATTCCCGATGGCCACCTTTCAACACAGAGCAGGAATTTATTTCAAAATCAAGTGACAGCAGTAAGATAGAAAGTTACTAAAGGTACTAATAATAAATGCTGAATAATTTTCACCTTTAAATTACATTTATTGTGTGTATGTGTGTGTATGCATGTCTGTGCGTTTGTGTGTTAAGTGAATAGGGAGTATACATGTGCCAAAGCACGCTTGTGGATGTGAGAAGACAATTTACAAGAGTTTCGTTCTCTCCTTCTGAGGGTTGTGTCCTGGGAGTTAAACATAGGTCATCAAGCTTGAAGCAAGTGTCTTTCCCAGCTCAGTTATCTTGCCTGCTCAACTTTCCCTTTCATTCTAAATCAACTGAAATATGGGGAAGAGGATGGAGAAAAGTGGGCACATGACTGAGCTAAGAAATTGCGTTTCTCAACACAGGGAGCAATCCTAAACGGAGATCTTCCCGTACGCCCTTCAGCTCCATGTATGAATTGAATCCCCCGTGAAAAGTATCACTCAGAAACAAAAGGAGAACAGGTTTTTCCTTAACTGGAAACAACATTCATGTGTTTCCTGAGAGTGGGATGTCTTACTTTTAGCCATGTTGGTGTCAAATGCAGGCTGTTACGTGCACATCAATGACTACTTCATTAGGAAAGCTTGCAGAGGGTGTTCCACGTGCCAACAGTTTTGTTAGGACTAGGCACACACCAGTAACAAGACAGAAAAATGGGTCTCAGGGTAACCAACACCACCTGTGCCATTTCTCTCACACATTTTGTCAGATTTTGGAATAACCATTGTGGTTGTTTTAAAAATTGATCCCCAAAGGGAGTGGCACTATTGGGAGGTGTGGCCCTGGTGGAGGCAGTGTGTGACTGTGAGGGTGGGCTCTGAGGTCTCATTTGTCAAGCTTCCCTTGGGCGTGACTGTCAGTCGACTTCCTGTTGCCTGCAAGGTGTAGGACTCTCAGCTCCAGCACCACACCTGCCTGCACAGCACCCTCCCTGCCATGATGATAATGGACTGGATTTCTGTATTGTAGGAAGCCACCTCAATTAAATGTTTTCTTATAAGAGTTGCCATGATCAATGTTTCTATTCACAACAATAAAAACCCAAACTAGGACATCAAGAAATCAGGCTCTTCCATTACTGGTGGAAACAAGAAATTTAGCTCTATCCTATCAGCCAGTGATATTGGTGGCCTGTGGGAAGAAGCATTTGTCAGGGTCATCTCCTGGAAGCCTCCTTTCTAGGAACAGTGGCCTCTTGGAATGACCTGTGTCAGGTGCTCCACTTTTGCCTTTGGCTCCTATCCCAGGCAAGGGACAGTTCTCTCCCAAATGACTACCAGGTTAGCATCTGCAAGTGGCACTTTCAGGAGTGTCATAAATCATAAGTCTGTGAAGAAAGAAGCCATCCACCCTATGTGTCAGCGAGTGCCTTTTGAATGCTGTTCTGGAGCTAGGCATTGCGGAAGTGCAAACTTATTGTCATCTACCTTCTGTAGAGTAACCGTTAGATCATAACCTAGTGGGCAGAAGGGGCCACAGCAAGGCCATTTGTGAAAAAGAGGGCTGTGCAGGCACAGTTAACTTTCTCCTCAGCAGCAGTACCAGCTTCCATCAGAAGGTCGTCACCTTTTACATCTGTACTGTTTATTTTGAGGGCTCTTGTGTTTTGTGTGAACCACATCTCTACAGACCTTTGAGAATGTTTCTGATTTTGTGTCTTCTCTGAAAATGAGAAAATACTCAACATCCTTCTCCTTCCAAACAAATAGTTCCATAGAAGAAGTCAGAGCTGCCTGTGAAAGTCTCAGTTGTCTTGGCTTGGCTGATCACACTCTTCCACCAGATGGAAACACAGTGCTTCCCTAACATTAACTGTACCCACTCATCCAAACTGTATTTTGACCATGTAACACCCACTAGCACAGGTTCTAACATGTGAATTACAGCTCTGAGATCCTAACCACAAAGTACCATTTTGTATTCACTGCAGTCGGTCTAGGTACAAGAGCTCCCCAAGCGCTCCTGTACACTGCTACACTATATCCTACCATTAAAAAACAGTTTATTACAACCAATGCTGCTATGAACTGATGTGGGAATGATTTCTTATTAATAAAGAAACTGCCTAGGCCCATTTCATAGGCCAGCCCTTAGGTAGGCGGAGAAAACAGAACAGGATGCTGGGAGAAAGAAGCTGAGTCAGGGAGTCGCCATGGTTCTCCCAC
>NC_022015.1:12405281-12411467 GCF_000317375.1 Microtus ochrogaster
CCTGCCTCTGCCTCCAGAGAGCTGGGATTATATACTTCTCTTAAGAAAGCAAGTACCAAGTACTAGGACCCAGACAGCCATAATAAGGGGAGCTTCATGCTTTACTAAGAACTCTCAGTTGTACTGAATATTATCTTCATTGTTCTCAAAATGCAAAGCCATGGTGACCAGCTGATAAATGGGAAGGATGGAGGAAATGATCTTTGTTCTCTTCTTCTAAACGGAGAAGTAATCAAAGCTTTGAGTGAGCACTTCAGATCCAGCTCCTTTAAATGCCTGCTACAGATTCACTCTCAGGAACGTTACCACCTTGGCTGTTTCTACTCTGGAGTCCACTGAATGGAGGTTCTGCAGTTTCTGCACGAAGGCAAGCCAGTTGCTACCACTACACACCTCATTTATTTTCCTCACTCATCAGACATAACTCACTATCTTCGCTTCTCCTTCTCTATGAATCATGTCCCCTGCACTGAATTAGTGCAAAACGAAGGCAGATAACAGTAAACAATCATTCATAGAAAAAGTCTTAGAGCTGGGCCTCCTTGAGGGAAAGAAACCCTACTAATCTCCAGATATCTCCGTTACATGTTCAGGTGACACCGTGGCATCTGGTACAAAATTCTTAGGTAGGGAAGAATCATGCTATGTCAGAAGGGGAGTTTCTTGAGGATCTTAGCAGAGTCCCATGAGGACACAGAGGGACCCATCAGGATGTAGGTCACACATTAATCATAAGAATTTCCCTGAGTGCTGGTCAGACACCAGCTGTGGAGCGTCATTTCTCCTAGATTAGCTGAGGGTATGCAGTGAAGCCATGCCAATCCCAGACGAGAAAGCCTGGGAGCAGGGAGAAGCGATTCCAGTTTACCTAAGTTTGAAACCCTATGTTCAGATGGACTGGAGGAGGAACTAAGTGCAAACATGGCCCCTGGATTACCATGAGCTACAGGAACAAGGGGGGAAGATGGTCTGTATAGGCCTGTGATTGCACCCAGGTTCCCCCAGCTCCACGTGTCCTTTCCATTCACATCCTTCCTTGAAAAGTGATCCTATTGCCTGGCTCTGTCACAATAGGATAGCAACTTTCCCAGGGTATTTAAGACTCCTGCATCTTTGGGAAGCAGCTTGGTGACTCTATTGAGTGTCCCTGACTTATCAATACCTTTCTCAAGAACTACACTCCCTACACTGTTGATGGAGTGGGCTATATTTCTTTCTTTCTTTTTTAAATATTTATTTATTTATTTATTATGTATACAATATTCTGTCTGTGTGCATGTCTGCACTCTAGAAGAGGGCACCAGACCTCTTTACAGACCTCTTTAGTTGTGAGCCACCATGTGGTTGCCGGGAATTGAACTCAGGACCTTTGGAAGAGCAGGCAATGCTCTTAACCACTGAGCCATCTCTCCAGCCCTTGGGCTATATTTCTTTAACACAGTCTGAGAAATGAGAAGTTTTCCCTGAGAATATGTGGACTGAAGACTCCACGTGGGTTTTGTTGAAGCTCTCTAGAAATGCTTTAAAGGGGGACATGGATGCAGTTTAAGGCCAGACTTTGGGTCCTTCAAAGCTCTATATAGCCTCACCGAATCTAAGGAAGACAAAGAGGACTCTGCTCACTTCAAGAAGCCCTCACTATAACACTGTCCTGAGGAAAGAGTGTAGCAGGCTTAATCAGGTGATCTCAGCAGTCAGCCATGCTGGAGTAAAAACTTTCTGGACTGATGAACTTGTCTGTACAAAGGCAAAGAATTGGGAGAGAAAGACGGATTCACACTGAGCACCCTAGTATAGGATTATTAATATATTATAATTATATAAATACATGTATCACAATAATATAAATGGTGTTATTATTGCATCCTATGAATCAGTATAAAACCTTCACAAACCCATCTCTCTTTATCATTTCAGAAAAGTAAAACATAATTTAACCAAATGGCATCTGGTTTCCTATAATTGCAAGTCTTAATCCAGATATTATGTAGCACTTCACAGGGAAGCCATGCAAACATGGAACTTTTCCCTTTTAACCTCCTGAAGCTCTGGATGCAGGTGAACCTGACTGTCAGGAGGGTGAGAAGGGGTGAAGACATGACCTGATCATCACCTTATTATCATGGATACAGAGAATGATAAGGGAGCCCTTAGCATTCTGTCATCTCCTGCAGTCCCATGGAAGGAACATTCTTACCTCTAAGTACCAGGAAAACTGCTCTGGGGAGCTTACACAGCTTTCTAAGCTGATGACATTCTGAAGAGGAGGGGGAGAGGTACTGGCTGACCTTTGGGTGTGCAGTGAAGCCATGCCGAGGCCCAGGGAGAGTATAACAGATTTTTGAACTCATTGGTTCTGAAGACTCCATCTGCTACCTGCCCTGGCAATGTCAGGGTATGTTGGACACAGTGGTGAGTAAACAGCCAGGTCTCTGCAGTTATCGGGGTTCATTTCTAACCTAGTCCCTTGGTTCCTGGCAGCATGGAGTTTCTGTCAGGCCAACCTCTTACACACGAAATCCCAACATATGCTCACTCTTATTCACTCCACCCTGTGGTCCATACATACATGTACACACACACACACACACACACACACACACACACACACACACACTAAGAAGCCTAGGATTAAGCAGGTCTTGGTTTAGGAGAGCATAATAGCAGGTTATCTTTACAGCAGAGTTAAAGGAGAAAGGAAGTAGACCTTAAATCTGTACACCTGAACCAGGTAGTAGTAGTACATGTCTTCAGTCCCAGCATCTGGGAGGCACAGGCAGGTGGATCTCTGAGTTTGAGGCTAGCCTGGTAAATAGAGCGGATTCCAGGTCTACCAGGGATACACAGAAAATCCATGTCTTGAAATAAAAGCAAAACAAAAAAATCTGTAATCCATGTCCAGTCAAGTACTGAGTGAGCCACTCTTCCGACCTGGGATGATGCTCACTGGTGCTCCTAGCTGTCACCAAGAAAAACATCACGGGTGATATTTCCTTATGTTATAGAGTCCCATGAGGGCACACAGTATCCCACCAGAATACGACACACAATATGAGAACTTTACTAAGCACTGGCTAGGTGCCAGCCATGGAGCTGCATTTCTCACAGATTAACTTGACCTGTGCTGGGGATATAGCTCAGTGTCTAGAGTGCTTGCTCAGAAATGAACATACCTAGGTTCGATCCCCAGCACCGTGTAAAATGGTTTTGGTGGTGTGTGCCTATATTTTTAGCACCTATGATGTACAAGGGGATTAGTAGCTCAAGGTCATCCTTGACTGTATAACAAGCTCAAAGCAAGCCTTGGCTATGTGAATCCCACCTCAACTCTCCTACCCCTTCAAAACTTGAATATTTACAATGATTTTTACAGATAGGAAGTTACAGCAACTTTATAGATAAGAAAAACCAAAGGTGAAGAACAATTGACCAGCACATGGCTGCACAGCAGTGTGAATCTAGGTCCATCTAAGTCCAGCACACATCCTTCCCAGACCTGCCCTGTGACAGCCTCCATCCATACGGTGGCTGACAGAGAACAGTTCATCTTCCATCTTCTTTAATCTCATCTGGTACCATTGCCCTAATTTTGCCAGCTACATGTTTATTTTTAAAAGGGAAGGCAGCATTGCCCCTCTGGAGATGGATCACAGAGTTCAAGACATGACTTCAAAGACAGGCAGGAGACCACAGGGAATGAGCAGCCTTACTTGCCTTTCATACTGGGGACATAGGCATTTCATTTCCTTAGTTCCGCTGCAACCATTGAGAAACGGCCATTGTGTTTGCTGAAGTAATTCCAGCCACTGTAGAAATGACTCCCAGCTTTCATTACTTTAACCCTCAAGATGCTTATTTCTCAGTTACATAACTGTTGAATACAGGCTTGCAAAACGCTGAGAGCTAAGGGTTTACGGAGCTCCTCCCAGGGATGTGAGTTGCGCAGCCTTCTTCCCTCTGAAATGGAGGAGAGCTCTATGGTGCCTCCTCTCCCACACCTGACATGCCACATCCCACCAAGGGTTACTGTCTGCCAAGGCCACCGAGAAAGTCCTGCTTGGGTCAGGACTCATCTCTCATCCCCTGTGGACCTTATTCCTCTCCCAATCTCTGTCACAGAGCTTTGACATTTCTGACCGCAAAGAAGAATTTAAGTCAGAAGTGACTTCCAAGGGTACAAGAAGTATACTACAGCGGTTCTCACGGCCACTCACCAGCTATCCCTGGGCAATTTACTAAGTCCGTATATGGGTTCCTCTGAGAATTCCACCAGGAGCTGAGGAAATGAGGCATAGGTCCCCTGGCTCTTTCTCAAGCGGCTCATAGGTCTTGAGGTCTCCCTTAGGGATTAATTTTGATGCCGGAAAAGAGAGGTTTAGCTTCTGTGGCCCAGGGGCAGAGATATACTCAGGAACCTGAAAATCAGGGGATCCTAGTCTATCACGGCATATAACTAGTCCCCGTCATGCTTGGAGTCTCTTTCATGCAGCATTCCTGCAGAGGCGGCGGCCCTTGTTTGTAGGCCTGGGCTGGAGCCCCTCTTCCTCGCAGGTCGCCTGCGTGTTTACTCCGTCACATTCATGTGACTGACTGTCAAGGGCAGAGAGACCTCTCAGGGTGTGTATGTGGGGAGAAGCTGCCTACACTGGGAGAACAGAGGAAAATTCTCTGCCTGGAACCCACAAGCCCTTGGCCAGTGGCCTCTGCCTGTTTCCTGGTGCTCCCATTCCCAGCAGCTCTAGTCTCCCGCAAGCTCAAGGAGCACCTCTCTTACGTGTTCTGCTCTTTCTATGAAGGACAAAGCTTATGGCTATGCACTTTCATGACTCACATTCATGTCCTCTTGGGCCAGTGTGGTGGCAAGTGGGCTAAGGTTCTTGGTTCCAAGTTTGACAACCTGAGCTCCATCTGTAGGACACACTTGGTGGAAGAAACAAAGCAACTCCCCATAGCTGTGCTCTGGTTCACACACATGCCTTTGCATGGGCACTGCCAATAAGCAAATGAGTAAATAAATTTAGTTTTCAAAAGACACTTCTGTTTTGCAGTGTCTGTAAGAGCTAAGAAGGAAGTGGCCTCTCGCTCCCGTGTGTGCTTCATGTGTCTACATGGCATGTAATTCTCAGAAATGCTCCTCAATCACAATTCCGTTTAGGAGAACACCCAAATAACTTTGTCAATAAGGAAGGATAAGCAGAAAAGGAAATGAGAAGGGACAGGGAAGGAAGTGGGTGAGGGAAAAGTGGCAGGATGGTGGCCAGTATGCATTTTCCCTTTTATGGAAAATAAAACCCTACTTCTTAGATAGGCACATAATAAAAAGAATACATTTATTATGCTCCTCTGAAATTGGACATGTCCAAAGCCCTGTGACTAAATCGCATACGAGAAGCAATGTCTTGGGAGATCTCAAAGAGAATCCGGTAAGAAGAACTGTGCGTCCTTTCGACCCTTGCCTTGGTCCATATTCTTGTGACATGAAAGACAAAATGTTTTTGAATTTAGCAGCCACATTGCATAATGAGGTAATTTCTGGGACAGTTAACAAGAAAGATCAGAGAAGTCTAGGAGTCTGTTGACCATGGTGCTGCCCTACACTGTCTTCCTTTGGACTTGGTATATGTAAGGAAGAGAGACATATCCTTTCCACACATTGTTGTTTTGTTCTTTGTTATTTTTATTAAATAAACCTGAACCTGATGTCAAACAATAGAAGACTCACAGAGATTGTCCTAAAACTGAGGATTCCCTTTCTGTCTCATGCAAATGCCTTCCAAAAGTCAGTCCAAAGCTGTAGCATGGAGTCAGAAAATCCTGGTCCTTTTAAAAGACAATAAAAATCCAAAAAAAAAATGGAGTACAGACTAAACAGAGAACTCTCAACAGAGGAATGGCTGTTAGACACTTAAGGAAATGCTCAACATCCTTAGTCATCAGAGAAACGCAAATCAAAACAACTCTGAGATTCCATCTTACACCTGTAAGAATGGCCAAGATCGAGCCTAGGTAGTTTGGATGCTCACCATACTAAACCTGGATGGAGGTAGGTGGTCCTTGGACTTCCCACAGGGCAGGGAACCCTGATTGTTCTTTGGGCTGACCAGGGAGAGGGACTTGATTGGGGGAGGGGGAGGGAAATGGGAGGCTGTGGCAGGGAAGAGACAGAAATCTTTAATAAATAAATAA
>NC_022015.1:12411567-12422282 GCF_000317375.1 Microtus ochrogaster
TCAACATCCTTAGTCATCAGAGAAATGCAAATCAAAACAACTCTGAGATTCCATCTTACACCTGTAAGAATGGCCAAGATCGAGCCTAGGTAGTTTGGATTCTCACCATACTAAACCTGGATGGAGGTAGGTGGTCCTTGGACTTCCCATAGGGCAGGGAACCCTGATTGTTCTTTGGGCTCACCAGGGAGGGGGATTTGATTGGGGGACGGGGAGGGAATTGGGAGGCGGTGGCGGGGAGGAGGCAGAAATCTTTAATAAATAAATAAATTAAAAAAAAAGAATGGCCAAGATCAAAAACACTGAGGACAACTTACGCTGGAGAGGTTGTGGGGAAAAGGAACACTTCTGCATTGCTGGTGGGAATGCAAGCTGGTACAACCCCTTTGGATGTCAGTGTGGCGATTTCTCAGAAAATTAGGAAACAACTTTCCTCAAGACCCAGCAATACCACTTTTGGGTATATATCCAAAGGATGCTCAATTGTGTCACAAGGGCATATGCTCAACTATGTTCATAGCTGCATTGTTTGCCATAGCCAAAACCTGAAAACAACCTAAATGCCCTTCAACTGAAGAATGGATAAGGAAAATGTATATTTACACAATGGAGTACTACACAGCAGAAAAAAATAACAACATCTTGAATTTTGTAGGCAAATGGATAGAGCTAGAAAACATCATTTTGAGTGAGGTAACCCAGACCCAGAAAGACAATTATCACATGTACTCACTCATAAGTAACTTTTAAACATAAAGCAAAGAAAGACAGCCCACAAATCACAATCCCAGAGAACCTAGACAACAATGAAGACCCTAAGAGAGACATACATGCATCTAATCTACATGGGAAGTAAGAAAAGACAAGATCTCCTGAGTAAATTTGGAGCATGGTGACCTTGGGAGAGGGTTGAAGGGGAGGGGAGAGGAAGGAAGGGGAACAGAGAAAAATATAGAACTCATAAAAATCAATTTTAAAAAGACAATAAAAATGAGGGATGATCCTTGACCCAAACACCCTAGGCTGGTGGGAAGATTATACTGAACCTCAGGTTTCTGTAGTGGCATTTCAATTGTATTAATAAATAAAGCTTGCCTGAAGATCTGAGAGTAAAAAAAAGGCTGGTTGGATATGCTAGGCCTGTAGGCCGAAGATGCATGCCCCAATCTTGCAGAGGAACTTTGGGTGATTGTCCAGGCAGCTAGCTGTTTTTGTCATTGACTTTTTTTTGGAAGTCGTTTGCTTGTACTTCCTGCTTACTCAGTTAATATTATTTCCTTCTTGGGTCTTGGAGGGATTTGAAGACTAGATAGTTATAGTTTTCCTTGTTTACCTGATGCAGAAAGGAAGTTATGATAGAAAGTAAATTAGGTACAAGACTTTAGACTCACCAAGATAGGATAGATATGGAGTATTTTCTCTGAATTTGTCAAATGAAAATGAACATTGTTGATATATTTATTGCCTGTATACATCATACACAGTTATTGCACTTATTGTATACAGTTTTCTTATATTAGTTATAGCCTTCTTTTTATTTTAGGCAAAAGGAGAAATGTAGTGGCATTTCAATTGTATTTTAATAAATAAAGCTTGCCTGGTGATTGGGATAGTAAAATAGCTACATTGGTCAGCCTTATAGACCAGGAAGCAATGATATACACCTTGAATTCCAGCAGCCACGCTAGTTTGCCAAGGAAATCGGCGGTGCATGTCTTTAATCCCAGTGGTGCATGACTTTAATCCCAGTCCTAGAGAGGATTATAAAACGGGAGGAGACAGCTCTCAGACACAGTCTCATTCTGCAATCCCTGGAGGCAGGATCACCATTTCGGACAGCCGCCAAGGTAAGAGCCAGTGGTTGGCTGCTTTGCTTTTTGGGTCTTTAGGTTGAACACTGATTTCTCCCACTGAGTTTTTATTAATTGTGTTTCAGATTTCATGCAAGTTCCAACAGTCCTGGGAAATGTCATCAGGGACAGTGCTAGTGACAAAAGAGCCTGGCACATTTATGCTGTCAACAGCTTTAGACTTCGGCAGCAAAGCATGCAATCCACAGAGTGGAGCATGTTTGGGTAGGTCTTACCTCCATCAGAGAGTGCCAGTGTGCAATAGGCTTCCGAGGATATGACAGCATCTCACTCCAGTGCTCTCTGCCCAGCCGCTCAGCTTCGTTGCCTACTTGACACACGCCGATGACCTCATTATGACCTACACTGTGAAAATGGGCCACAATAGTTTTTTCTTAAAATTTTAGTATGCAGAAGTAAAAGCAACAACTCAAATGAGTGGAAGAAATTCAAAAGTAGTGGGCTATTTTTTTTTTAAATTTTCTAATTTAAAACTTCAGTCTAGGCTGAACAGCAGATAAACCTAGGGTTCAAGACTGTATCCAACTTTCCTCACACTGACATGGGTTCATTTGGTTCTGAGAACCTTTGTCCAAAGAACTCCCTGATGTGTGGTAATGATATCACTTCTGGGGCTGGAGGCTAAGCTGGCTTCCAGAGACACTGAATGGAAAGGAAGCCCTTAGGAAGGAGAATGATGTAACTCCCACTCCAGTTTCCATAAGAGGCAATTAAAGATGCCAACGAGGAGCACAGAGGGGAGAGTTACTGGATCTTCTTGCTCCTTACTTCATTAGGGACCACCACTGTCATCTTCTCCACATTTTTCTTTTTTTCTACTCTTGGCTTTGGTTCTTTGATCCATCTTGAGTTCTCAACTGTGGAAGACACCCAGCTCCTTTAACTTAGGGCTAACAGTTTGAAACTTTTTGTGAGCAGGTCTTGCTTTTTGTCATTTTACTTTTTCCTTAGTAAAAAAATAAAAAATAGTCCCTTGAAAAAAATTGAAAGTATGTGGCCCATTTTTCTACTCTTGGGATAATCTCTTTGTCCTCCCAACAAAGAAGAGTGGCTTCTATTCTGCTCGTGTGGGGAGAAGGAGAAGAGATAAGGATTGTTTGGGATATTTAAGTCTATGCTCATTAAAATCAAATGCATGCAGAGACCCTGTGGAAACTGCCGTGGATTTTTCCAGGCCAGATTTATGAGTTTACTGATAATTAAATTAAGGCAGAAATCACATAATCAGATTTGTTGATGCAGGAACCTTGGCAATAGCTTGGGAAATACCAGCCTAGCTTCCAAGCTGGTGGGCAGCATCCCCTCCTGGGACCTGGCACTATGGTGTTGTGCATGTTCAGAGAAGACAGGACAAGGTCTATGCCCAGCATGGGCTGTCGTACTCAGGGGCAGCTGTGTCCAAAGACAAGGCATGTTTCTTGTAGGATCTACTGAAAAGCACTGAGGTCACTGATGCTGCTGTGCTAACATTTCAGAGGTAGATGGAAAAATTTTTAGCTACAAGCAATATTTGTGAGATTATATTAGAAGCCAGACTGATTTTTTTCTTTTATAATTGTGCCCAGACCACGTGGGAGGTTTCTAATTAAAAAGAGACTTTGCATTTCAGTCTAATGACTGGTTTAACATGTATAATTCCCTGTTGGTACTTTCTTTGCATATTAAAATGCCTGTTTTTCAAATCTATCCTTTAAATACACAATTGGCTACAATGCAGGCTATAAATATCTTCTCTGTGCTGTATTAATTAAAAAGTCTAGCATCTTATACATTTTAATGTACCCTGTCATCTATACTGATCCTAGCATTTTCAAGAGAACATTTCTGTGTTTGCTTTCAGACTTAAGTGGATGGAAATGATCTTTATTAAACACAGTGCAAGGAGGGAAAAAAAAGACTGAAGTTATATATTTAGAAACATTGGTGGCGTGGCTAAAGTAATCATTTTGTGTTTTGGATAGAAGCTTTCCACTAAAGGAGTCAGGCTGCTCAATGGAAAACAAGACTGTGGGACCACAGTTTGACACACAGAGATATTAAGACGTAAGCAGAGGGGGGAACGGAAAGAAGTGGGACATAGCAGGGTGGAGAAGAAGAAAGATAAGAAACGGGGAGTGAGGGGCGAAGATGTTGGAAGTACTGTAGTGGGAGGACAGCATGGTGTGGAGAGTGTGACTCCCTGTCAGCCTGTCCTCTACAAGCTGTCCCTGTGGTCACTGTGTCCTGGAACCCCACCTCTTTCTGCCCAGAGATTGTGTGTACACACACGGGCACACACACACAGGGTTGGCGGAGGGAGGGAGGGAGAGAGAGAGCTCCTGGCATCTCACCGGTCATAGTCCATGACAGCTATGGACAAGTGAATCTGATCGATGCTTTCAGGAGGGACATCAAAGACTATGGCTTCATTGTAAACGGGATTAAGTGTGTTCCTCTTGGTCGATGTTTTCCTTTTCTTCAGTCGCCGGCCGTCACACATCAGTGAGACTTTCACGTATGGATCTGCACAGGCATGAGAACAGGGCACCGTGAGGACAAATGCAGATGCTGGGCATGCTTGACCAAAAGGGAAAACTTTCTTCCTCTGTCTGGAGACTAGATTGGGGTGTTTTAATTCATGTGATATGTGATGTGGGCAGCAACTACTTAGAATAATTAAGTTATTCCGTCAAGAAAAAACACAGGACACTGTCTCCTCAAAATTCATGAAATTTAAAAATAGGGTGAAAACATCTGTTGCCAAATTATAAAATATTCCAACCAGAATTCAGGACCCGCCTGCCTGTGAAAGGAAGAGAAACAGACATTTCCCAGGAGTGGGAGACAGGACTCAGCACCCCAACTCTGGGCTACCCATGGAGATCTTTGCTTAAAGAATGGGCCTCTAAGAAGGAGAATGCGTCTAGCTTTATAAGCTTTATGGGGCAGTCTGTAGGGGTGGATGGCCTTACGTACTGGGAGCTCCTGCAAGTCTGTTTGCAAAGGGAGAAACTGCTCACTAATCAGTAAGAGAGAAGACAGGGGACTGTTCATAGAATGACCATGACAGAGTGACAGGTGACCAGGCTGACTGTGCTCTGGAGGCGGCACTTCTGGTCCCACTAGACCCTCACTACCATGCAGCTCAAAAGGCAATCCTGTATCTCTCTTCCTCAGCACATCTGCCCTCACTCCTCACCCCTTCAAGAAGGTACCTTAAGCCAGAGGAGCTGTATATCTCTTCTCTTGCTTACAAAAAAAAGCTTGGAGGATAGAACATAGAATGTATCAACATCTTGGAGTAAAACCAGTCAGCAATAACCTTGCCATGCAAGTATAAGACTTGAGTTACATACTGTCTTCCATTTACACATCTGGGCATGGTGGGTGGCATGCACTTGTCATTCCAGTGCAAGGGAGTGGAGACAAGAGAATCCTTGGTGTTTGCTGCCCAGTCATGATCTAACCAGTAAGTCCAGGTCTCAATGAGACAACCTTTCCTAAAAACCAAAGTCAAGGATGACATTTACTCTAAGGTGTTGTTATAGTTTATGTTCTATACTCTAGGCTGTTTCTAGGAAAGGAAAAAAAATGATATAGCTCCTCTGGCTTAAAGTACCTTCTGGAAGGGGTGAGTTCTCGGGGTAGCATGTGATTAGGCAGAGAGATACAGGAATCCCGTCTGAGCTGGAGAGTAGTGATGGACTAGGGGGGAAATAACTCCTTGGGAGTGAAATAAGAGATTGACCTCTGGTCTTTATATGTACATGCATACATATGTACACACACACACACACACACACACACACACACACACACACACACCAGCAACAACAAATGAATACACACATTTCAGGCTCTTTGAGTCCAGCCAGTCTGTGTAGCAGTGGTCTGTGCCTTCGTGACCACTTGGCCAAGACTGGTATGAATGTGCCCAGTGTGAGCTGCACATTGAGACATCTTGAGTCAGGGCTCACAATTTAAAGGCACATGCCTGGTTCACTGAAAAGAAATTCCAAGCTATAGTTCACTTTTGTAAGTAGTCAGAATTGTCTCCAGTTTTCAATGAGCCCAAGATAGTGAAGTCTGAGAAAAGGCCTAACTTGGTAGACCACCTCAGAATATGCAAACTGTGGGTTGAGTCCCAAATGCGGGTAGTAAAAGACTCAAGATTCAGCTCACATGATGCAGCATCTTAATATAGCACATCTTATACATATTAACACGGTCATCATACAACAACTCAACAGGGGCAAATCTTACTCTCACTTTACAGATGGGAATTTGAAGCCTGGAGTGGCTAGGTGACTGGTCCAAGGTCACACAGCACTTAGAGGTGGCAGGAATGTGGTTAAACATGGCAACTTGGTTCCAGACCCAAGGTACCATAATAGCAACTTCATAGTGTACTGAATGAAAACTAGATGAGGAAGTGAAGAAAGTCCCACCTGATGCTCCTGTTATGTCCATTGCCTTTAAGTTCCTTGCTTTGATCACGGTGATGGTCAGCCTGCCAGCCGTTGGAAGATAGCAGAGTGAGAACATAAGCTCTCCCAGATCCACATTGTCCTGTTCAGAAAGCACAGAGCGATGCATTAGAAACCGTCCTCAGCAGGCAGGTCAGAAAGGCCACTCTCTGCTCCTCTTGGTCAGCTCTGAGGTCCTAATGTCACACACAAACTCCACCCCTCTGCTGGGACAGCACAGCTCATATTTAAGACAGCAGAGCTGAAGACCCTGTCCGCAGGAAGCCACCACATACCCAGCGCACATGTCCAGCCTCACACAGGTTCCCATAGTCCAGAACACAGCATTCTCAGAGTGCCCCTCCACGTCGCTCTATTTACATGGCTGCTGCAATCCAGAGAGAGCTCTCAGCACCAAGCCATGCAAAGAGAAGCCTAACAGGGCTTCACCCTAACAGAGCTCAGACACTCAGCCTGTAACCCCACTCACCTTCCTGTGATCTTTCCAGCACGGCTTCACTCTGGCCCATATGCTTGCCCATCTACACAGAGAGGTCAAATGAGCCACAGTATCCCCCCACCCTCCAGATAACCCAGTCAGTCTCTCCCACACTCTACACTGCCATTTGTACCCTTAGTATTGCAAACAACCTCTGCAGATGAGTAACACGTGGTTTCATCAGATCATGGAATCCTCTAGCTCCCAATCAACTCTGGACAAGGATATTGCTTGAGTACGGTAGTGACGACCTCTGACCTCAGTTCCCACATAATTAGACACACTGGGATACAAACCTCGTCCTGCACAATGGCCATGCAGGGAGAAAAGTTCAAAACCCAGACTTTAGGGAGCCCTGATGTCTGCTTCTCAAGGTCTCCCTTAGCCTCATCCTGTTTTCAGTGTGTCTGAATGAGGTCCATTCCCTCTATTGGGATCCTGTGGAAGACGTCTCCTTGGGCACTGTACAGCCGATCCAAATAGGTCAAAATATAGGAATCTTTTCCCACCCTCCACCCTCTTCTAAATCCCAGGAGAGTGTAACTAGGAAGAGGAAAAAAGCCAGTTCATTTAGTTTCAATTTCTGTGAGACACCTGAGGTTATGGATCTGGGTGCCTGTGTCTAATTAATACGGTTTCATACTGACAGTGCTCCGGGGACTGGGTTCTGGCCACAGCCTCCCCTCCCCTTCTGGATTCTTGGAGGATGCTTCTATTTTTGGAAGCACAGATTCAGCTTTGGAAGGTCACCTTGCCAACAACCTGGCTTGACTGCTTCCACAGAGAGGAGGAGGTAAAGGATCTGTTTGGTAGCTAAGGCAGATGAATTGGTCTGCGTCTAGAAGCATCGCCTGGCTTATGCAAACAAAATCACCTCACCTTGCAGCCCAAGCAGTCCTGGTTTCTGCAACCTTGACCTCAGGAGCCCTGGTGGCCAGATCTTCTCCTGTGGGGAAAGGCTAGGGGGCATTGCACAGGAGTGAGGCTTCACACCTGGCAGGTTCTTGTTGCTGTGTGATGCTGTTTACTTCTGCAGGAGGCCTAACCCTCTCTTTGCTTTTGATACTCAAGTCCACTCCCGTGTCCTTGATTTCTAGTCTTCCTTTCCACAGCACTTGCTCTCTTGTCCTACCTCATTTTGCCCAGAGAAACCCAATTTGAAATCGGCCAAAATCATGCCCAAGAAGGTACCATAGTCAATTCTTTCAGCATCAATTTCTTGGGGGTTCACAAAGTGTACTCCACTCTGAAAGATGTGAAATATGCTCATTCTACTTCTGGTCCTTGAGGAACATAGTTAAACATGAAGTGTCAGATTCCTTCTGTGCTATGTACTAAGTATGTGGTGGTGTTTTTCCTCCTTACTATGAGTTCCATTCATAAATATTTCTACTGTAAGACTGTATACACTTGAGTTTAAAGGAAAAATACACAACAACAAAATTCTAAGACTAAAATCCCTAAGTGTATCTTTAAAACACATAAGTTAAACAAATAATTATTAAGATGAATGTTCTTGAACCTCAAGTGATTCAAAAAGAAATCTTGTGTGTGTGGGGGGGGGGGGGTGTAATGACTCAGTTGGCACAGCTCTTGTCTAGCATGCAACAAATAAACCAGGGATAGTGGACACTCACAGCACTTGGTAAGTAGAGGCAGGAGGATCAGGAGGTCAAGGTTTTCTTTGGCAGCATCAAAGTTCAAAGGCAGAGTGGGCTACATGAGAGCATGTCTCAAAACAAAATCAAAAGAAATCCTGCAAACAATTTTTAAAATTTTACATATAGAAGTAATTTATTTATAAAATAATTAAATAAAAATAAAATGATGCTGAAGTGATGGTTCATTGGATAAGAGTTCCAGACTCCTCTTTAGAGGACCTGAGTTCAGTTCCCAGCAGCCACATCAGGAGGCTCAACCACCTGTGACTTCTGCCCCAGAGGAACTGAGCCTACTGGCACCTGCATTCATGTGTATATATTGACACTCTTGGACAACACAGAAAATTAAGTATTAATAGGTAAAATGACAGTAAAATTTGAATATTGAAAGACTTAAGTAAAGCAATAAAATATCCCCCCTTCCTATATATATACAACCTCATGCCACTCTTCCTCAGAGTAACACTGTGAACAATCATTAGGGATCTCATCCATCCATTCATTCACTTATTTATTCATTTGCTTACTTTTTTAAATAGATTTATCTATTTCATCCTCTGCATGTGTTCTGTCTGTGAATATGTATGTGCACCACATGTTGTCTGGTGTCCACAGAAATCACAAGTGAAGCAGCAGATCTCCTGGAACTGGAATTGTAGGTGGTTGTGGACCACCATGTGGCTGCTGAGAAATGAACCTGGGTCCTCTGCAAGAGCAGCAAGAGCTCGTAACTCTTGGGCCATCTTTCCCTGCTCTCATTTCCTTATTCTTATATCTTATTTGGCTAGAAGAACTGTCTTGGGGCTGAATTTGCAATAGTAACCCAGAGTTGTCATCTCTTGAGGGGCCATGAGCTTCCCAGGCAGTGGGCCAGGGCACCACTGGCATTTGCTGGTAATGTTCCTTTCTCACCATAAGCTGATGCAGGTTTGGGGTCAAGAACCTGTGGAATCTCTATATCCACGAACATTCCCTTGAATCAGTACTTCCCAATCAGAAGTGAATTTGCTAGTCAGAGGATATTTGACGCAATAAAGCAATAGAGCTTCTGGTTGTCACCTTTGAGGACTGGGATGTGTTACTGACATCTAAGATACAGTCCAGGTTCACTGCAAGAACTGTACGCAGGTAAGCCAAAATGTGACTTGTGCCAGCATTGAGAAACAATGTGTATATGACTGTAGAGTTTCTTAGGACATCTTCTGGAATGCTGAGAAGGGCCAAATTAAAAAAAAAACGGTGGAATACCTTCCTTCTATTTCAGCCAGAGAGAATCAGAATGCAGAAGTATCACCAGTACTGAGTGTCGTGGAGGATAGTGGGGAAAGGCAATGACATGCAGAGAAATGCCTCATTGGCTCCTGCTTGGTGTGGTCAAGTGCAGCACCGTCAGCAGGGTACATTGGGAAATGCCCAGAAGTGTGTCTAAGTTCTCTGTCTGCCAAACTGTAATCTCTTTTCTCCAACTGCGCCTGTAGTAGTCAATATTAGCTGTATTTTCCGGCTGGCTAGTGCACTTTCTATTCTTCCTGCATTCTCCTAGTGAATTCTTTTCCCACTCTGTGATATCCTAAAGGGTGCTGCCGGAAACTATGCTAACCACAGCATTATATTCGCTACACTGGGCTTTGTTGGGACAAAATGGGTACATAGCCCAAGGGGGTTGTTAGAGTCATCCTTAGGATTGATAACTAAATATTAGAAATTCTCATTTTACTGATGTTATTCACTAGAAGATAAGACTAAAATCACGTGCTTTTTGCATGATGTATAGTAAAAGTAGAATAACATCACTTTAGGTTGGCTTATATATGTTAAGGATGTGTAATACATACCCAAAAGAAAGAACTAAAATAATACAAGGAGTTTGTGGCTAAAAAGTAAAAATGTGAAATAAAATAGGTGCGTGGAAATGCTCAGTAATTAAAAAAAGACAGGTAACTATGGGAAGAGGACAGGGTCAGAGAGAAAAATCTAGTAGAAATAAAAAGCAAATTATAGGATGACAAATTTAAACAAAACTATCTCAATAGTGGCATTAAAAATAAATGGTCTAAATCTTTGTATTAAAAACCCCTGAAGCTTGGACATACAATGTGACTGACCGAAGCTCAGTTAAAGCCTTGACTGCCCACTTAACATTAGATGAACAATGTCATTTCTCAGATTTCTCCTTTGGGGTATTAATATTTGAACACGGGCCGGGTGGTGGTGGTGTAGCCTTTAATTCCAGCATTCT
>NC_022015.1:12422402-12453701 GCF_000317375.1 Microtus ochrogaster
TCTATCTATCTATCTATCATCTATCTATCTATCTATCTATCTATCTATCTATCTATCTATCTATCTATCTATCTATCTATCTACAGGGTTGATGATAATGAAAGTTAAATTACACATAGGGGCTGTGGTGATTGCTCATACAGTGTAGTCCAGAGACTGATCATCACAGCCCATGTGAAAAGCCTGGTGTGTTGGCACTACATGTGAACCCCAGCACTGTGGAAAGAGACAAGGCAGATGCCTGGGGCTTGCTGTCCAGGTAGCGGAGCTCTAGGCCAATGAACCACAAGGCTATGGAACTTCTCATCTCTTGTCTATTCTTCTTCCCAGCACCATATTCTTGACTGTGTCTGGTTCTCTGAGAAATCTTGTTTTTAAAGCACCCCTTTGAAAAATAAAACCTTGTAAGAAACAGCACTAAGTGCAATCCTAGTTGTGAGATTTCTCCTGGATGTTCTTTATTGTCACCCATAACAATTACATTGAGGGCCCAAACCCAATCCTTTTGGAACATGGCCTCTGTTAATGATCTGCTCATCCCATCTCCTCAGACACCGCGATGGCATTCTTGATACTACCCCCAAGACATGGCAAAATGGGCAAAAAATAAAAAGCATGAGAGAGAGAGGCCCTTTTTCAGCGACAATCCTACTGATAATTAGCATGCGCTGTTAAAGTGACTGTTGGTTGCACTTTATTTATAGGTATCGACATGATTAATTGCATTGGAAGTGTGCCTGGAGATGACACTTTCTGAGCTGCTGCTGGCATTCAAGTGAACCAGCAGCCCTCACCGGGTAATGGGGGAGGATGGGATCAGCCCACGCTTGCCCCCATATAACATGTTCTCAAAGGACTCTAGATCTAGTTCCCCTTAAGGAAGAATTTTCTGTGACCCTAGGAATGGACAAGGGAATTAACACCACACTTGTGCAATGCTCCTTGTGATCAATAACAAATTTCTTAGCACTGTCTTATCTGGTCTTAATATGGCACTTAATAGCTCCAGTGTTTAGATATCTAGTCTAGTTTCCTTCTTGCAGTATAGATTCATACGTCCAATGTCATCTTCCGAGCCCTGGCAAGTTGTCTAACAGGCATCTTACTCTTAATCATCCTTTACAAATGGAATTCATTTCCCTCAACTGCCCCCAGCCTTCCTATCCATCACGTTTTCAATTTAGTGTAGCAAAACCTCCCAAAGGCTGAAGTTAAACTCTAGTTGCCACTGGATCTATATTCTTCCCACCCTCCCATATCTGCAAGTCAGGACATTTTTCCCTTCAAAAGTAACTAGAATCTTCCCATTTCCCTCATCTATAGACTTACCCTACCACAAGCTCTTCCCAATTTCCTTCGCTACGGCGCTACCCCACTGCAAAGCAACACAGTTTTGCACATGTACTGTAGCATGGCTCTGAGTCTCGGTTCAGTCCACTCTGATCATCGGCAAGGAGTCAGATGTGGTTGAATCAGAAAAGGGCTGTCTATGTGGATAAGTGAGGACACATCAGGGTGCCCAACCCTCACGTGTGACTAGGGCTTTCCCTTCAAAGGTTCTGGGAGGTGGCTGGAGAGCTCTCATCTCACCTGTGGACACTTGAAGCCAGCTGCATCCCAGGGCTACAGTGGCAGATGGGACCAATGATGATAATAACACTAAGAGGAACTTGATGGAGCCACGTCCCTTCCCTATAAGAAAACAATGGCTGTGCTTGCTTTGGAATTTGGCAGGTACTCACTGTGACATAGTAGGTGGCAGTATCTCACCATGAGAGGGCCTAGTTGGTAGACAGCTTTTCTCAGTACCAAAGGCAAATATCTTCTGTCATACTGAAACCAACCAACTGGGAACACAGAGTGGAGCTTTTCCACAGGGCAGTAGTCCTGGGTCCCTGCTGGCGAAGGGAAGCCATCTTCTCAAGTATAAAAATCCAAGCCACTTTCCCAGAAAATCAAACATGGTTCTCATCTCAGGTATGCTATTGGGAACCGTGATTGGTGGGTGCTTTCCAAATCTTTCAAAAAAAATTATTGAAGCCGGGCGGTGGTGGCGCACGCCTTTAATCCCAGCACTCAGGAGGCAGAGGCAGGCGGATCTGTGAGTTGGAGGCCAGCCAGGTCTACAAGAGCTAGTTCCGGGACAGGCACCAAAGCTACAGAGAAACCCTGTCTCGAAAAACCAAAAAAAAAAAAAAAATTATTGAGTATGCTTGCTATACAAGCATGAGGATGACATATATGCACACCTGCATGTACTCCTGAACATGTATTCACCACCCCAATACCAGAACTCATTTATCTAATGGGCTCATTCAAAACAGTTGCTATCAAACTAATATCTCTTCCTTTTATAACCAAGCTCCCAGACTCAGAACAGAAAGTTTGCGTGGGCACAGTGTGACTTCAGCATGACGTGAGTCCTCTCC
The DNA here is from genome assembly GCF_000317375.1 of Microtus ochrogaster. Classification (NCBI taxonomy): domain Eukaryota; kingdom Metazoa; phylum Chordata; class Mammalia; order Rodentia; family Cricetidae; genus Microtus; species Microtus ochrogaster. Next base: position 12,424,832 of record NC_022015.1, read on the forward strand.
TGAAATCCTTGCAAATGATCTAGAAGATTTAGCCTAAAGGTGAATTCATATCTGAAGGAACCACCATATATAAATGGTGTTAGTGAATGATTCAATAACCCGGGTCTTATCCAGTTCCAATTTTCTTTAATAGTCAAGAAGAATCAGAATTTGATATAATACAACAGACTTCATGAGTATGGGGGAATCCAGACTCATGAATGATCCATAAAAATCTTGTTAGGTGAGATATATAAAGCCAATAATATAAATTCATTAAGATAAATTATTGGAGGACCTAAAAAGTCACTGGTACAATTCCTGAAGTAAATATGGAGCATTGGGAGACTGATATAGAAACCTGGTGAGGACTCCTGGTAGCGGAGGATATAGAGTCTGAACTGGCCAGCTTTTATAGACAGGCAAGACTTCCAGTGGTGGGATTGGGTAACATTTGGTTGTTGGCTGAGAAGGTCCCATGGAGATCTCTAAAACACTCAGGTTGATGCTAGGATAGAAGGTCACCCTCTGAAAACTAACAGTGGGGGCCCCATTGCTGAGGAAAAGAACCACTTAGCTCATTGAACATAGCGAGGGCGATCTGGTGTAGGCTTGGAGCTTTCACCCCCTATGTTCTCATTTCTTTGGTGTGAGAAGGTGCTCTGTAGGCCACAGAAAGAGAAACAAACCCAGACACCAACCCAGCCACAAAACCTTCATCTACCATCTGTCCTGCCTGTAAGACATGCTAGAGCAATGGTGGCATAGAACACGTGGGAATGGCCAACCAATGTTTGGCTTAACTTGAGGCCCACCCCACGTGAGGGGGCCCTGCCCTACACTGCCTGGACTAGATAGTCCAGAGACCTATGGTAAAACCAAACACACTGGCAAAACAAAACAAAACAATGACATGATTCCTAGTGATATTCTGCTATATTTATAGATTGATGTCTTGTCCAGCAGTCATCAGCAGAAAGGCTTCCTCTAGCAGCAGATGGAAGAGGGTCAGGGAGACAGAGTCTAAATTGGAGGCCTCTATTGGGGTCTCTCCTCTTAGAGAGAAGGGAACACTGCAGAAGAGAGGGAAGAAATACTGTAGGAGTCAGAGGGGGTGGAGGACACTGGGAGAACATGGTTCACTGAATCAACTATGTAGGGTTCACAGAGATGGAAGCAACCAACGGGACCTGCATGAGTCTGCACCAGGTCCTCAGAGAATATGTTATAGCTGTTAGCTTGGTGTTTTACAGTGGGAGCTGTAACAGTGGGAGTGGGTGCGTCTCTGACTCTTTCACCTGCTCTTGAAATTCTTCCTTTTATGGGGTTGCCTTGTCTAGCCTAGATATGAGGGCTTTTGCCTTGTCTTACTGTATTTTGTTTTGTCCTATCTGGCTGTTCTCTCTTGGAGACCTTCTCTTTTCTGAAGAGGAAATGAAGAGGGAGGTGGTCTGGGAAAGAGGGAGGTGAGAGGGAGCTAGGAGGAGTTGAGGGAGAAGAAACTTTGGTTGGGATGTATTGTGTGAGAGAAGAATGTATTTTTTTTTTGTTTGTTTGTTTTTTTGGTTTTTCGAGACAGGGTTTCTCTGTGGCTTTGGAGCCTGTCCTGGAACTAGCTCTGTAGACCAGGCTGGTCTCGAAAGAATGTATTTTCAATTAAAAAATAAATTTATTAAGATAAACTGTTTGAGGACCTAAAAAGTCAATGGTACAATTTCTAAAGTAGATGTAATCTAATGCATGTAAGAATCACAGATTTTATTATTATTTTAGCCAAAATATGGTATAATTATCAGAAACTAATTTAGCATTAGGCTACACCAAAAGAGGTATAGTTTGAAGAGGAAGGGTGTGGCATCAGCTCCCCTCCTCCACTTGAAATACACATTCTGTTCTTGATATATACATTTCTGAGATGTGGAAGTAGCTGGAATGTGAACAGAGATAAGACTAGCCACCATGGGGAAATCATAACAGGAGAGGGAGTAACCAGTAAGCCTTAAGGAAAAAAAAAAAAACCAGGAAGCACAAATTCTTGTTGGCATGAATAAGAATTGCTGTCACACAGAAGAGGGGCTGGATTTTCTCTGAATGGTTCCAACAAGAAGAATTTGGATCCATAAGTCAGAGCCACAGGAGATCTGCAAGATTCTCTTCTATTGCTATCCCAAACCACGGGCTGTCTTTGAAAGTGATATGCTTCCCCATCTGTTTGATAAGTTCTAATGTGTAAGAGAAGAATCAAGTATCAATAAGGCAGTTAAACAAACGGAAAGGCTCTTCTCACTTGCTGTTCTGATCCCCTCTAATCCCTGGATCAGTCACAGGCATAAGGGGACAGGTAATGAGGCAGGCAAACATAGGGGCAAGCTTAGCAACCTGAGTTTACTTGGCTTGGCTATGCACACTCCTAATGATGCACCTAAGAAACCTTCTGGCATGCCCCACCTGCATGTATATCTGCTTTAAACAATGGAAATATGCTATTCCCCTTAACAACTCCTTGATAATGTCCTGTCTAATTCAAAAATGTCCTACAACATATCCTGAAATGAAGGGAGATAGGTCCATCTGGCCTGAATTAGTTTTGGGTGCATGTTCAATAAGACAAACTGTGTCCTGTGAATAAACTTATAGGGAACATCCAGTTTGCCATATTATGCCTATGCATAATTTGATATGCATATTATTAAATTCAGATGTATCCCAGCAAGAGGCATTTGCAGTGAGCAGTTTTATGTAATCCATGCCAGTCAATCAAAACAGAGAAACCTGGACATGAAGTGCTTTCACAACCTAACTCCTTTTCTTGAATGCTGTCAAGGAAGACACAGACAACAACCAGAGGCCCCTGTGTACTCTCAATCACACAGCCTGGTGTCATAACTGGCAGGGTGTCTCTTTTTCATCTGTGTTACTGTTTTCCTTTTAAATAAAGTTTCCTTGCTACTCTGCAGTCTGTGAGCACCTTTGGGACAATTCTTTAAATAAAAGACCAAGAACCTGGAAACACTTGGCCCAGACAGTAAGAGACATGATAGATTTCTGGGCCAAGACTGTTGTGTTATCAGAATTAAGGAGGTATGGTTAGGTAGAGTGTGTGACTGTCTTGCAGGGATGATGGAGATGAAGTCTATTGCTCAGCGATGCTAATCCACATCCTAGGAGCATAAAGGGAGATGGTAATGTGCAGCTGAGTCCCAACCCTCTGTGTCCTTGGCAACGGAATCTGAGGTATGAGATCTTCCTTTTTTCTCTCCCCTTCCCTTTCTCTTCTGAATATTGCCTTCCTAACAGATACTTTGAGATTCCATATATTTTTTTCATTCTGTTTCTCCAGGGGCCATGCCTAGCTAAAGAAGGTCATTGAATAAAACAAAAGCAGCTCTTTTTCAAAATTTAAGGGCCACCCAAAAGTCTCTAGTATTTAATATGAATGTTCAATAACTATTCAGAGGAGTTTTTTTTTTTAAAAAAAAAGAAAAACAGATTCTTCAACCTCAATAGAAAAAAGTCACAAAAGAAATTTTGATGAAAATTTGTTCTTATTTAAAGGCTGTGGGAATCTATAGCAAACTCAGAATTGAGCATTGTGTGCTGGCTTGGTTGGGTACAGCATGTTTCACTGGCTTTTGAAGAAAATGTTTAGATGAGCTGAAAGTGGTTTTGAATTCACCCTGCATCCTCAGCACTTTGTCATTCTGAAACTTTCCATCTGAGAAGTCATGCTGTTTATGGAAACTGAAGATGGGATTCCTGTAAGGATGCCCCGTGGAGAAAAGCGTGGTGGAAAATGAGTCAAACCAACATGACTCTCGTGCAAACAGTCACTCAGAAAAGCCCATTTTACTCTACCTTGGGTGAGATTCTGCCCAATGACAATTATAGAACATGTTTATTTTTGGTGTCATCTGTGATTGGAGATGAGCATTATGCATCATCTTCCACTGCCTTTGCGTCCCCCTTAACTGCTCCTATCCCAATGACATGACCCTGACAGCCTAATACTTGTTTGTGTTCCTTATCTCAGTACTTAGAATCTTTCCAAGCCTGTGGTGTCTGCTCTGGCAACTCTTTGTCCATACTTCTATTATCACATGAAATTAATAGGGCTGGAACTATGACTCAGTCGGTAGAGTGCTTGCACAGAATACATGAAGCCTTGTGTTTGCTTCCCAGTACCACACAGTGGGAAACAGAGACAGAAGGGTCAGAAGTTCAAGGTCATCCTCAGCTACACAGCAATTTCAAGATTAGCATGGACTACATGAGATCCTGTTTGTTTTTTTGTTTTATTTTGTTTTTGAGACAGTGTTTCTCAATGCAATTCTGACTGTCCTAGCACTCACTCTGTAGACCAGGCTGGCGTCGAACTCAGAGATCTGCCTGACTCTGTCTCCCAAGTGCTGGGATTAAAGGTGTGTGCCACCATGCCCGGCGGGTATCCTGTCTTTTAAAACAATTCTACATATCCCTCAATTTAGTCATCTCTCCTACTACACTGCACCCCTCACCTGAGCCTTCCTGTTCCCATCCCCACCTGCTCCCAGTCCACCCATAAAATCTATTCTACTTTTGCTTCTCAGGGAGATCCACGCATCTCTGCCTGATCCCTCCCTCTTACTTAACCTCTCTAGATCTGTGGATGATTATCCTTACTTAAAAGCTAATGTCCACTTACAAGTGAGTATATACTATGCTTGTCTTTCTGGGTCTGTGTTACCTCACTAAGGATAATTTTGTCTAGTTCCATTCTTTTGCTTGAAAATTTCATGATTCATTGTTTCTAAAAGCTGAGTAATACTCTGTTGTACAAATATACCTCATTTTTAAAAATTCATTCTTCTGTGGAGGAACATCTAGATTGTTTCCAGTTTCTGGCTTCTATGAACATAGTTGAGCAAGTGTATTTGGGGGTGGGGAGGGCAATGCAGAAACCTAGTATTGAGGGAGCTCCCTGGAATCTATGAAAGAGAACCTAGTGAAGTCTCCTAGTAATGGGGATATAGAACCCAAACTGGCCATCTTCTATAACCAGGCAAGACTCACAGCAGCAGGACTGGAAATCAACCCAGCCACAATAATCTTTGCCTACAATCTGCCCTGCTTGCAAGATATGCTGGGGTTATAGTGATGTGGGCAACGAATGGTTGATCTAAAGTCAGGGGAAGGAAGGCTTATTGGAGCCAGAGGGTTGGAGGAAATCATGAGAAGAGGGCCCACAGAATCAACTAAGAGATCCCTGGGAGACCTACTCTTCTATGTTTTTTGTTTTTTGTTTGTTTGTTTTTGAAGGGAAACAGAGGAAGAGTGGATCTGGGGTAGGGGGCAAAAGAGATGGGAGGAATTGGGAGGAGAGGTGATGGTGAAGAGCCTGCTGTTGGGATGTAATGCATGAGAGAATAAAGAAAGGAAAGTTGTGAGTCTGAGATGCAGAAGGCAAGAGCAAGGCATTCTTTTGGTCACATTTATCCAGGGAAGTTAAGTATGAGAGATTAATTTTCTCAAGGTCATTAGGCTACTTGTTGTGGGAGCCACACTGCCAACCAGTCAGTCTGACTGCAGATCCTGTCATTCTCCTGTGTAGGGGGGCCTGTAACAGCCAACATTCTCTTTGAGGCTCATAGGGAAGGTGGTCATAGGGAAGGTCGGGGACATTCTTGAATAGTGAAGATTTGGTGGAACATGGAAAAGCTCGACCAGGAGGGGAAAAATTAACAAGAAAAGGATCTAGACTCTTCCTTTTGCCACATAACATTCCCACACTCAGGAATGACCTGTGTCTCACCCGTTACCATAAGGAACTGTTTTTGCCTTTTCAACTAGTGGTGAGAAACAGAGAAAAGCACTACCTTGACTAAATCCACTTTGAGAACTGGGGCAAATGGTGGATCTACATTTCATCCAAGCACGAAATCAGACCACTCTCCTCTGTGTCCAATTTTCTAACACTACTGAGGGAAGAGGAGATTTGGTCCAATAAAGGGCAGTTTTAGGAAGGTGTAATAAGGGACCCTCTTAGGGACACTTCAAATAGTGCCTGAACCCACTCTCTGGGCTAAGACGTGCAGGCAATTAGCCTTGCAGCAGGCATACATGTGCCAACTCACTGTCTTCTCACAGTGCTCCTTCTTGAGCAGGGTCTGGCACAGAGTGGGCCCACAGAAAGGGAGCACACCAGTGGATGAGTGGCACCAGTCTCTTCATGAAGACAGACAGACTGACCAGAGACAGCTTGGTCAGGGACTCTTCTCCTCCAGCTAAACTCTTCATCAAAGGCACTCTACAGTCTGATCTCCAGTAGGGAGACACGAGTGTGCTGGAAGAATTCCCCTGGCAGCAGACAGAACTTCTCAGGACATATGACAATCAGCCATCATTAAACATCAGCCCACAGTAGGTGGGCCACAGCCACAAAGTTGATCGGTGTCAAGAAGAGGTCTACAACATATTTCCAATCCATCCCCATGAGCTCCATGTCTTCATTAAAAGATGATTTTTAAAAATGTGTCAAATGATACTAGTAGAAATTTGAAACAATTTTCTTAGTTCACCTTTCCAGTATCACACACTTGCTAGGATAAGAGGACCAGAACTTTCTCCATCTGGTACTCTGATACACATGGGACTTCCTCTTGTTGATTGTGTGTGTGTGTGTGTGTGTGTGTATGTGTGTGTGTGTGTGTGCACAACCCAGAGCTTGTGCATGTTTGGCCAGTACTCTAACATGGAGCTACACACCCCTTCATTTAAATATATTTACAATTACTTGCTGGATATGTTCTATGTTCTAGGCATTACAATTGGTGGTGGGAAGACAAAGAAGAGAAAGAATTCTGGCTGTAATGGAATAGCCATTCAAACTGCCATGGTAGCGCCCAGAGAACTAAGTAACACTATTAGATTGACTGGGGTAACTAATAAGCTAAAGGGTGATCAGAGCTGGTGAGGGGAAATACAAATCTATATAGTGCAGCCAGGGAGCCCTCAGAAAAGGTGCTGTATGAGAGAAGCCCTGAAAGAAATCAAAGTTTAAGGGTGAAGTTTCAGACAAGGGAAGCAGCTCATTGGAGAAAGCAGTCCTGGGGTAGGAGCAGGCCTGAACACTGGCAGGAGGCTGGCACAGCTGGAGGCCAAGTGTGCAGGATGGTGGCAGATAAGTGAGAAATATGGGGAGCGACAGGTCCATGTCCTGGAGGTCATGAAGGACTCTGGCTTTGGGTTGTCCTTTAAGGCAGGGTGTCATGCATCCCACTGTCCTTGAACTCATTAGTGAGGATCACCTTGGACTTGATTCTCATGCTGGGATTACAAATGAGCATCACAATACCCAGTTTATGTTGTGCTGGGATGAGCTCAGGAGCTTCTACCTGCTAGGATTCTTGTTTTTCTCTACTGAATGAAGGAACCACAAGAGGACTATGGTCAAATTAGAATAAGATTCAACCAAGAATTGAAAATAATCACTCTGCTTCTATAGAGGTAACAGATTAAGGGGCTAGAAGAGAAAATTAGGACAGTGTTTATGACATTCAAGTACTGTTTTTCCAGCTAAATTATCGAGATTATCTTAACTTTATAAGGTCTTTACTCGTTAGAAAGTATTGCTGTATTAGATAATGTAGCATATGGAAGGGGGCTACTTTTGTGTGGAAAGAGTTGTAAATGGAGATTAAGAAAATATTCTCCCCCCGGAACTCAGGGATAGCAAAGCAAGAGACCTTCTAAGTTTAGGACGATACAAAAAAGTGTAAGAGGAACCAGATGTGGTAGAAGATGTGTATTATTCTAACACTTGGAGGACTGTGTTTAAGGCTAGCCTAGGCTACATATTAAATTCCAAGTCAGTTTAAAGTACACGGTGTCAGAAGCCATGGAAATATACAGCATTTTAATCAGATTGATAATCTGATGTTAACCCACCAGAGGAGTGCCCCTCTGGTGGAGGTTAATCCTGCCCAGGAGGACCATCAGCCATTGCTCACTGAAACAGCTTGGTCTCTCCTTAATACCTGCACTGCAGTGTGTAATCCTATGTAATGTGTATAAGTAATCTCACGATTACATCTCAATCTTATGGGCACATTTATGTCAGTGGTCGGGAAAATGACTTTTCATTATACTGTATAATTTTGACATAAAGAATATATACTTAGTGTATAATAAATATAAACACTAAGACATGCTTTATAACTAGATCTATTTGTCCCACAAGGACTGTAGACACTTAAAAATCCTGCTTTGTTCCTTTTGTCTACATTAACTGCTCATAATTAGTTCACTTTTACCTCAAAGCAAGTCCAAACTAGACTAAAGACTTTTTGTAAATAGATAAGTTTAAAACCTTACAGCTATACACAAGGTCAGAGTCACACGTGTCTAACAATGTTGCTACACAAATCACCCTAAGGAAAGCACGCCAATTTTTCGCTTGCCAAGTCTATCTGATAAAAGACCTATGGACCCTGTGCTACCTGACTCTGACTATGGTCTTACTCCCCAAATTTTGGAACCTTGTGTTGCCATGGTAAATGGCTCAGCAACTTATCACTTATCATAGGAATGTGCTTTTGACCAATGAGAGGGAAGTCTTGCAATTTTATTTTTTTATTGCTCCAAGGATCCTGTAAGAAAGAGAGTTTTTAGACTAGAGGAGAAGAAGCTAGGAGGAATTAAAATGAGGACAGATTAGAATAGAAGCAGAAGAATAAAGAGACTTGTTCAGAACAGCATGTGTGTGAGAGAGTTCATTCACCCTTAGATGCCCTAAGAAAAATGTTCCTTTAGCTTCTGGTCACATCAGATCTGAACACTGAAGAGGACCTTGGGGCTGGTCCACAAAGGACCTCGATAACAAGGATTATTTTATTATTTTGAATTATGTGTATGGGTCTGTGTAATGAGTTATGTACATATTAGTGCTGGTACCTGCAGAGGCCACAGCCATCAGATCCCCAGGAGCTGAAGTTAGAAGAAGTTGTGAGCTATTTGGCTTGGGTGCTAAAAACTGAATTCAGGACCCCTGCAAGAGCAATAAACACTCTTAACCACTGAGCAATTTCTCAAGCTTCTGGGGTAAGATTCTACCTTAAAATACTAAGGGGCTGGAGTGGTGGCTCAGGGGTCAAGAACATTTCCTGCTCTTCCAGAGGACCCATTTGGTTCTTCACACTCATGTTGGGCAGTTCACAAACACTTTTAACTCAAGTTCCAGGGGATCCGATGCCCCTTTCTAGCCCCTTCATGCATCTGCAATCATATGCACATACCTCTACACACACACACACACACACACACACACACACACACACACACACACACACACACACGCTAAAAATAAGTTAAACCAATAAAACAAAAGTGTGAGACAGAAAGAGCTTGAAATATTCATCTGGAAGCTTTTCCTTTATTTTGTGTGTCCACCTGTATCCACTGCCGGCCTCTCCTTCAGATCTTCAGCCATCAGGAAACAAAGGTTTCCCAGCTTCCAGGAGCCTCCAGACATCTCAGAGGAAATGGCCTGAATTCTGCGAAGCTGCCTTTTTTGTAGGTCGAAAACAGCATCCTGTAAATTTTGTGTTGTCCAACTGATGGCACAGCTCAAGGTGAGGGCTGTGATGACTGCAGCCCTCGATGCTGCCATCAAATGCCCCCAGCTTAGCTGATGGGAGCTTATCCCCAAAGAGAATTGACACTGAAAACCCCAGGCAGCCAATGTTTCTGACAAATACACTTGCAGAATCAGGGCCCAAGCAGGGAAGGATGTTACCATGAGGGACCGGAGCTTAGCACAATAAGAAAGCATGTGATTTGAGGTAGAGAAAAAGGAATCCAGGACAAAGCAGACAGGAATGGCAATGATAGAGTAAGATGTGTAGTCACTTTAGTTAAAATTGTTTTTTGTTTTTTTGTTTTTTTCTTTTTTTTTGGTTTTTGGAGACAGGGTTTCTCTGTAGCTTTGGAGCCTGTCCTGGAACTAGCTCTTGTAGACCAGGCTGGTCTCGAACTCACAGAGATCTGCCTACCTCTGCCTCCCAAGTGCTGGGATTAAAGGCGTGCGCCACCACCGCCCGGCGATTAAAATTGTGACAAAGAACAAGACACTATACCTGCAGTTGACATCTTCCACTGAGTTTGGTCTAACCCTGAAACCAGGATGAGACAAAAATTCACAAAGCTAACAATTTCACCAAATCAATACTAAGCAAGCAAATCAAGAGACTGACTCTTACATAAAAATGGCTGAAAGTCCCATATTTTAACAAAGGAAATCTACCAGTATTAATATACCTGGAACTAGTAGGTTTAATTCCAGGCATGTGGTGACTCAAATTAGTAAATGAAGAGTGTAATGAATCACATGACTAGCTAGCGGAAGAATACAATTAAACATCTGAATAGAAAAAATAACATGGCTAGTGAGATGGCTGAGCTGAGTGAATAAAGTATCTGCTGTGCAAACATGAGGCCCTGACTTTGGAGCCCCTGGTGGAAGGGCTGACCATGTAGCTCAGTGGCAGAGTGATTGCCTCACATGTGTGAGGCCCAAGGTTCAATTCCCACTGCTACCAAAAACAGTGATGATGATGATGGCTGTGATGGTGCAGAGCACAGAGAAAGATAGCAGGCACTGACCTCTGGCCTTTACACCCGCACATATAGGTGAGCACTTCTGCACACACACACAGAGACAGACACAAGCACGTGCACACACACATACACACACACATACACACACACAAGGGGGGGACAGGGCACAAGAAGGTGAAAAGTAATCAAAGATGTTACTCAATCACCCTTTTAAAATAGTTTGGAATGTTCTATGAAATACTGGAAATGTAAAAAAATAAATAAAACACACATGATTTTAAAAAGCAGTTGCTTTGTAATTATTCAAAGAGGCAATGAGAACTTAGTTGACAATCCAAGATAACCAAGAAAAAAAACTGTTGAAGCTAATGAGGCAGGTGGCTAATTACAAGTGGGCAAAAATAAAGAGCTACTACAAATAAGAAGATTAAAAACAACCCAATTAAAACTCAAAAGCAAAAACTAAACTGTAAATTTAATAAAAGAATGTATATATAGGAATGTTCTCGGAATCATTAGTTATAAAGAAAATCACAATAAGATAGCATCACTAGAAACGCCGAGGCCACAATGGCAACAGCAAACACTGGCAAGAATGTGAAGCGGCTGAAGCACACATGCACAGCTGGCATGAATAGAAAGCAGTGCTTTGAAAAACCGCCTTCATTTTCCTCTCTGTTTGACTGTTTTTCAGATTCTTTTGAGGGTCTTGCAAAGTAGTCTTGGATGTTCTAAAATATACTACAAACAACCGAGGTTGAACTTAAACTCACAACCCTGCCTCAACCCTATTACAGGTATGTGTCACCATGCCGTAACAAATGGTGTGTGTGTGTGTGTGTTTTGTGTGTGTGTGTGAGAGAGAGGTGGGTGGGGAGAGGGAGAAAGAGAGACAGAGAGACCCAGAATGCACACATGTGTTCTGGTTCCCACAGAGGCAAGAAGAGATCTCCCAGAGCTGGAATTACAGATTGCTTTGAGCTGCCTGATGTGCATGATGGGAGCTGAACTCTGGTCCTCTGCAGGAGCAACAAATACTTTAACACTGAGCCATTTCTCCATCCCCCCTGGTTTTTATTTTTTATAGACACAAATCTATTTCAAGATCAAGAAATTCTACTTCTAGGCATTTAGTCAAGACAGAAGTATAAACAAGATTATCCACTTATTCACTTCATCTAACCAGTAATCAACAATCCAAGTGTCTAAGAGCAGAATAAGGAATAGTTTCTGATACAGAGTGTAACATTGCTCAGATGAAAAGAAAACAACAACACAACAAAGCTACTGCCACAGTCCATAGCACAACTAAGTATCAAGAACACCACAGCAAGCAAAGAAACTCTCTCTCTACACGCCCCCCCCCCCATGAAGTAAAGAGCAGGAAATCTCGGGGACAAAAGTCAAAAGAAGTTAATCATGGCGAAGAGCAGTTGATCAAGAATGTACCTGTTCTTGGAGGATTTGAAGGGAGCAAAGGACCAGGGAACCTTCAGCAGAGACAGAAATATACTATACCTGGTCTTACATGATTGCCATGAATGTCAAACTCTTCTAATTGAACTCAGCATTAAAGATCTATGCTATTTATAATTTATACTTCAATCCAATAGAAGGCTCTATGTTCAACAGAAAGGCAGAATATTTTAAAAACATAAAATTTCCACTTCTCAATGCCAGCCAAAAGAAAAAGTATGAAGGAAAAATATCTTTAAAAACCATATAAGAAACTTAGATAAAGAAGGTTTATAAGCTAGGAAGGGAAGGCACATGACTAATCCTAGCACTCAGGAGGCTTAAGTTCAACCTACCTACAGTGAGTTCCGGGTCAGACTAATCTACACTGTGAGCTTGTGTCTCAAAAACACCCTTCCTCCAGGAAGGGAGGAGGAGGAGAAACAGGAAAAGACTCTATTGTTGAAAGCACCCACCAGTTCAGATACAGGACATGAAGAGATCAAATTGGTGCTGAACAGGAGGATTTCTCCCTGTTGACTAGCTTTCATAGCACCCGAAGGAGGTACCTAGGGTTTGGGGGGGATAAGTCATCAATGGTCTTACTCATCTGTGAACCTTATGAGCTAAAATAATGATGGACATGGCAAAAACTCTCATTGTTATAATAGTGGCACAAATGTTATGGGGGGAACCAACTGCTTTGTGATTAAATTTAAGACCCACTCAACAGGAGGACAGAAAATATGGTCAGAAACACAGAGTTGGGGAGCTCATAGGCACCAGAGGTGAACATACTACTATTGTGCTTTATGGCTATACTCTCTATACCCATCATCTATACCTATTGTAATTATAAACCTATACCCATAGGTTAATATAGCTCCCAGATATCATCACGTGACATCTTTTTCTGCACAGACTGTGCAGAATCTGATCACGAGAGGATGAGAGAACAGCTGCACTCATTACCTCACAGCAGGTGTGGTTGTGTGCACACGGCCTGCATCAGAAGAAGCCGCCACCGCTCTATCATGGACTGGACAGAGACTTGTGAGTTTCTATCCCCAGGTAAAGGGTGCTGGTGAGACTGATTCTAGAAAAGGGATGGATGCCACTTTTCTTTGGCAGTGTGGCCCCTGAGAGGTCAACGATACAATGAGGATACAGGCATCCAGAATTTGACCTGGTGGGTTTTAATTTTTTAGAAAAAGGACAGAAAGTTTAGAGGAGGTGAAGTGAAGGGGAAGAGTATGGTGTGACTATGAACAAAGTACCCTGCACATAAGTATGAAATTCTCAAAGAATTAATAACATTATTTCAAAGATTGGGAATTTGTCTAGTTAGGTGGTAAAGTTTATTATTATAAAATGCTATTATTGTTATTAGAAGTGTAAAGATTAATAAAAAACTTAAAATGCAAAATGTGAACAAAATATGCAAATACTGACTATTTTGGTACATGATTGTCTCATAGTAACAACATATGGAAAAATGCATAAAACATACCCAGGGGTTTGTTTATTCTCCAAGTACTAAATCTTATTTAACCCCAACCATATACTAGTAGCACAATGTTTCTATTTACATGTGTATGTGTGTGGTATGCATATATGATGTGTGTTTGCTTTTATATAGGTATACATGTGTGTGCATAGACATGTGAAGGCCTGAAGTTGAAGTCAGGTATCTTCTGAGGTCATGGCCTACTTTATTTCCTGAGGCAGTTTTTCACTGAACCTAGAGCTAACCGATTTAAGTTGGCACTGGGTCTCCCGGTTCTGCCTCCCAAGTGCTGGAATCAAAGCATCTTCCACACTTGCTCATCCTTCACATGGGTTCAGGAGATACAAACTCCAGGCCTCATTATTGTATCCAAGTGTCATCTCTCCAGCACAGTTGCACAATTCTAAATAATACCTTTCATACATAGTCTTCATTCTAGTACGTCCCACGACCAACGGGCTTAGAGTAAGAGAACGTCTGTGTGAGGACAACAACGAACAGCTTTTATATTCTAATTATTTCCATATTTATCTTAATTTTACTCCAATTTTCAGGCTTCTACTTTATGACTGTGCCAAAAGTTAAAAATATCTGAATCTGCTAAATGATAATATTGGTTGTTCAGCAAGTGGTTTATTCAGATAGAAATGAGATAACTGGTTATGTGCTGGTAATTTAGTTAAGATCATTAGTTTATACATACACCAATTAGCTTCTAATTGATTCACATTATAAAGTAGAGACTGTGATTTTAGATTGCCACTCGTGGAGTCAGACTATGCAGATTCTAAGATCTGTACTCACTATATGAAATCACTTGACCCTCAGAGGGTTTTATGAGGAATGCAGAAGACAAAGCATACAGATTTCTTAGAGCAGCGCTTAGCAAATGGTTAAACTCACTAAGTAGATGTTAGTTCTTAGGTGGTTTTTATGATCCTGGAGATGAAGGCGTGAGTGGGAAGGACTTTCCAAGGATGACCGCCAAGGTAGAACTTCCCAGAGGAGAACATTACACATGTGAATTCAGAAACAATAACACTTAAGGCAAATAAATGCTGACAGTTTTAACTTCAAAGAGATCTAAAAATAAGGAATAAAAGAGTAATACATGATGATATAAGAACGAATAAAAGCTAAAGAGCAAGTCACAACAAAATGGTCATTACACTTAGAAAACAATGTTTAACTTCATCAACATTTAAAATAAACACAAATCACATCAAAATCATCCTATCAATAAAAGATCATACCTTTTTTTGCTTTTTAATAAGCAAGCGTTATCACCCCATATTAGCCTATTATGATATTTTTTAAAAATGTTCTGAGAGGACCACGCTAGCTTAAATAGTAACTACAGCTAGCAAAAAGACTGATGAGATCATGGATAATGTTGTCCCGAGAGAGAAGTGAGGACTGAAGGGCACTGTCTTCTTTATGGCATGGATTAGAGCAGAGACTGTAATGTCTATAAGCCAGGGACAATTTCCATAAGTCATAAAACCAGCACATGTACATTTATAATATAAATATTCATACCCACAGAACAGCTAATTTAATAATAACATTTATGAGAGAATGACAAAACTGGCATTTAGACATGATTTGTAAAAACATAAAATAGTAAATCTAGAGAGCAAGTTGACAAGACATATAAAAAATTAAAATGCCTATATCAGAAGTAATCCTGAGGAAATAATTGAGTAACATAAAAAGTACATATATGAGAACTGAGATCTTGGCATAAAACCAAAAATTAATAGTTAACTATCAATCAATCTGAGATTGATTAAAATAGACTATGGTACATCTGCATATGCAATGGAACAGCAAGAGTCAGAAAAGTAGAACCTAAATTGAAGATGTGCACTTTTGTTAATTGATATGGCAAAATTCAAGGAGTTTTTATTGATAAAATTCTGAAACATATATATATATATATACCATAACTCTCAGAGTAATGAATATTTTTATTATTCATTACTTATTTTTAGATCTCTTTGAAGTTAAAACTGTCAGCATTTATTTGCCTTAAGTGTTATTGTTTCTGAATTCACATGTGTAATATATATTATCACTTTGTAGGTAGGAAGAGGCCAGCACCTAAGATCTAGCTGGGTAGACGGGGAGCCTGGTCAGGGAAAGATGCATTTACAGATGAAGCACCAAGACTCAGAGATAATCAGATTTCAGAGAACCTGCTAGACATAGAGGAAACAAAGGAGGTAGGAGCATGTTCTCATGATCAGAAAGAGCAATGAGTTATGTGAGACAGTCTCTCAAAAGTCATGTGTTCAGAAGATGATCCAGTTAGAGACAACACTTTGTCCCTTGAAGGGTTGGTAACCACAAAAGCCCGCAGTGCTTCCTTCAGGGGAGATTGCCTGATCACAGGACACAACAGAGCAGGAGTTGGTGATTAGGGCCAGCACCCCAAGTTAGAGA
Source organism: Microtus ochrogaster (assembly GCF_000317375.1). Taxonomy (NCBI): domain Eukaryota; kingdom Metazoa; phylum Chordata; class Mammalia; order Rodentia; family Cricetidae; genus Microtus; species Microtus ochrogaster. The sequence goes on from NC_022015.1 coordinate 12,440,808, forward strand.
CACAGGGCCACCAATGTCCTCTACCTTTGGCCAAACCAACTGTGGGCTGGAGTTGGATAAGAACAGTGTGCCTTCTGTACATGATGTCTGGTGACTTTTAACTCTGTTCACATATTTTCAGACTCTTAAGTAATTTCGGTAACCAAAGTAACAACCACAGAAACTAGAAAAAGAAAAACCTAAAAGAGGTACACAGCTCCCTGAAAATTGTAGAAAACAGAAAACAGTGGGGGTAGTTGGTAAGAAGACGCTGAGCAGACTGCTCAGTCAGCTTGTTCATTTATGCACACAAGGCCACCCTGGGCATCAGGTTCCACAGTTTGTGACTAGCAACGGTGAGTTCAACCATCTCCTGCCTCAGGAGAATCCCTGTTCAGCTTGCTCAGGGGTACACATAAGCGTAAAGCAGTCAAGCACAGCACACCCGGTCAGAATATGACACATAACAGACAGAAAAGAGAGTTTTCCACCTGTGTGGAGAAGATACAATCAACTGTTCTCTGGAAGTGGAAGAGAATAAAAGACTCTACAAGGCTAGGGTGTTTATTTTCCCACATCTGCGCCCGTTTCCCAAGCATCATGAGGATTTCTAAGGAATCTCCTTACTTTGTTTTCCTTCAGTGCTGAAAGAAAAAAAAAAAGCTTAGGATGGCATTATCACAGCTCCTTACAGGCCTTGTGGTTGCTGGAGGGCTGCAAAGTAGGAGGGAAGGGTGAGTTGGGGATGAGGGCTGAGGGAGTCTAGGAAGAATGCTGTTTAAACCTGAGATGCCCCAGGAGCAAGTTCACCCAGGCACACCAGCAACGCAAAGAAGCCCTGGCAATGGATCCCTCAAGCCTGTCTGGGCAGAAGGTTCAGTTTAGGACAGATCTTTGCTCTTTCTTCTCTCCCTCTCTCACTCGCTCTCTCATCAATCTGTGACAGCTGCAGAGTTCCCCAGCCATGAAGGGATCTGACCCCAAATTCTATTTTAGTCCTAGTGATGCTTGGCATTTATCAGAGACATATGCAAGTACTAGAGACAACGATCTCTGCTCAGCAGGTTACACTTCATAAAGAGACCTTAAATATCCACATGGAGTTCTCAGCTCTATAGCCAGTTTTTAACCAGCCTGGGCCATGTGAGATCCTGTCACACACACACACACACACACACACACACACACACACACACACACTGTATGTACAAACTACAGAATGATTATGAAGGGAAAATGAAGAATTTTCAACAATTCAGTGAAAAATTGGGAAAATAGTCCTTTGTCACACTGTTAACTTTTTCAAATCAGTATTAATTTTAAAATCAAGTAGAGTTCGAGTTCAAACTCAGTTCTGCTACTTGTGGCACACATCTCAACTTTGCGAGTTTGAGTAAATTAATTAACAGCTGTTTTGTGTATACAGAGTGATTAAAAGCAGCATTTTGTGGTATATGAAAAGTCATATTTTTGACACTAGATACTCAAAAAATTAGCTATTATCTCCCCATTGAACAGGCCTCCTATTCCTTCTCAGATCTGTGTCTATTTTTGACAGAGAAAGTCAGTGTAATTACGTAGGAACATAGAAAGTGCCAGCATCCTCAGGAAAAGGCTGACACTGGCATCCTCCTTCCAGCTTGAGAAGATGTATCCCTCAACTTATCTAGTAGGATGAACACCCAATCCCACTAAGATCTCTCAGAAACCCAATGGATTATTTCCGCCCTCCTATGTCTTCAGTATTTCATTCTTCAATGGAGTCTCTATATTAGTAATTTTACCCTAATTTCTGTATCTTAAAAATAAACCTCTTTACTAAAAAGGTTTTTTTCCCCCCTCCAACCTGTCACTTTCCTCATATCTGGCCAAATTTCCTTCAAGGATTATGTGAGCAAAGAAATTTCATTCCATTTCTTATCTCCTGCCCACTCCCAGCTACCTCTACCTGGCTTATGCACCTGGGCTGTCTTGACAAAGTTTTTGCCATTTTGCTGTAAAGACCCCTTCCTTCTGGACTTCTCAGAGGCATTTGTAGGAAGAGGTGATTTCTTCCTCATGAATATACTCACTTCTGGATCCCATACCTGCTTCTCTTGCTTCCTTCCTCTACATTTTCCATTCCTTTAAGGAAAATTCTTCCATGCTCATTCAGTGCAAGATGTTTCCATAGCTCGGTGGCAGGCGCAGCTTCCCTTTCCACATCATCTAGCACGGTCTCCCCAGTGTGTCTGGACTAGCCCTGTCTTTAAGCTTCTGGCCCATGTGTCTAATAGTTTATATTCAGCTTCGTCCACTACTACAGTGACCCACAGAAGCCTCACCTTCCCTGTGTACAAGGATGAATTTACAGTCTTCAATTTTTAAAAGTGTTTTACTTCTAGTAGTCTGGATTCTGTCAATGGAGTCACTATTCACCTGGATGCTAATGTGATAAATATTACTATCACTGTTTTCCTCATATGGGTTACTGATGTTGATAGAATAACAAGAACTCTCAATTTGATTGGACCAAGTCTTCCTAATAACTCTATCTCATCTAGAAAAGTCATTCAAAAAGCAGAGAGGACTCCAGAAGGCTCATAAGATAGTTACACAAAAACCATCCAACTCAGTACAATGATAGTTTGGACTAAGGTAGTAGCAGTGGAAATTAATATTATTTATATGATAGAAGTAATTGAAGAAATGTTTGATGAAAAGGGACAAAGGAGCCAAATCCTTAATAAGAAATTAATAAAAGAGGGTATAGTGGTATCTGTGCTTCTACTCCGGTTGCTGTGATGAAATCCCATGAAAAGAACAATTTAAAGGGGAAAGAGTTTCCTCTGGCTCACAGATGCAGTTACAGTCCACCACAGTGGGGGAGTCTCGGTGGCAGGAGCTCGAGGGAGCTGGTCACATCACGTTCATCCTAGCTGGACAGCAGTACATACACAAATGCTAATGCTCCGCTCGCTCTCTCCAGTCCAAGATCCCCTGCCTAGGGTGACCCTAGTTGAAGCAGTCAGTATAATCCCTCACAGACATACCCAAGAGGCCCACTTCTCAGGAGAGTTTAATTGTCAAATTGACAGTTAACAAATCACAGCTGGTCAGACAATAAAATGATCGGCTCAATAAATAACAAGGAAAAAATAACAGGCAAAAACTACCCCACCTCTTCAAAATAATAATTAAAAAAAAAAGCCCAGCATGCTAACTAGAAGGCAAAATGATAACGCGGCAGACATAAAGTCATATATGCTTACCAATGTATATAAACCAGTTCTACTGCCACTTGAAAGATGAAAACTGAACAGGGGTAAATGTAGAACTGTATGATACAGGTTTTAAAATATAATAACATAAAACATTGAAAGTAATGTAAAATATGTAACCAATACAAACTAAAAGATGTTATATTGGGCAACATGGATTTGCGGTAAAAAAAAAAAAAAAAGGATTATTGAAGATCAGGAAAATATGGTAGACGTTGCTGTCTACCCAGTATTAATCTCTTTCTTCCCAGCCAGGAGAACACCAGTTCATTCAGTTTTCTAGGTTCACTTTCTCCAAAGAAAAGCAGTGAGCATTTCTGGCCAGCGGGGTGTAGGTGGAAATCCACTGAGTGGTAAGTTTGGGGACATCCACTATCTTCCTGAGTTAAAGAAGCAGTAGGCATATGGCTGCTTTTCCTTCCACCTTCTAGTAATATCTATCTGTTATACCACATTGCTACTGGAAGGGAGCAGACAATTTAGTGGCTATGACTTTCAAAGAAGATTGTAAGGCAGAGGAATGGATAATGAGAAGAATGTTTGACCTTGAACATTTACTTATCTGGTATGACCAGTTCTAAGCTGTCTATTACTAGACTTCTTATTTCTTGAGATAAAAATATTTTCAATCAGTCAGTCACTTGTTAGCTTACTAGACCATACAAGTGATCTCATTTTCAGTAAATATGACAGTAGGAAGTGACCCTGATCCAGCAGATGTTTAGTAGAGGAAGAAGTCAACAGTTCCACGGTGATAGAAATTACTCTCTTTCAGTAAAGGATAACCTAAGCAGACAACATACATGAGAATATAGGTTATGTAAATAATATAATTATCAAGCTTGATCAAGGTGACACATATTTAACTGTGAATTTGATAACAGAAGGAGAGCATTCTTTGTATTGTTGAGATTTATGTATGTGTATAATTTGCGTACATGCATGTGTGTGTATCACTTGTGTGCCTGATGCCTGAGGTGGTCAGACTATGGTACAGGATTCCTTGGTACTGAAGTTATAGACAGTTGTGAGCTTCCATGTGCATGCTGTTAACCAAACAATGAGTGCTTTTATCAGCTAAGTCATCTCTACAGCTTTAGACAATATTATTACTGTTATTATTAGACTATGGAATAGTTATAAAACCTGACCTAAGGCCAGATGTGGTGGTAGAAGCCTATATTGCTAGCCCTTGGGATGTGGAAGCAGGAGGATGAGAATCCAGCCTCCCTCTCCTTACAGAGGGATCCACAGTTGCTTCACTTTCACTGTTTACAAGGATGCTTACCTTAAGTGTGTTTTAATCTAAAAAATCCCAGAAAGTCAGACTTGGAAATTTAAAATGCGTTTCTAAAGAGTGACACAAGAATGATTGTTGTAAGAATTAGAAGTTCCTTGGAATCTTCCAGGTTTCCCGATAGGATGCAATAGGCTGTAAGGAGGATCCAGACAGACAGCCTCTTGGTGGTGCTTCCTCCATCTTTGAGGGGCTCTTTTCTACTTTTTGACTTTAACTATGGTAGCCAATATCAATTTCCAGGTAGGCGCAAACTCACTGGTGGTTCCCAGCCTAGCCTTGAGATAGCTGATACACAGAAAAGAAATTACTACCTCTGGATTACTTAGGTCATTCCCAAGTAAAAGTCAAGGGCTCAGTGTAACCAATTAGGTTCAAAGAAGAGAGATTTCATGACCTCCTTGTCTGTGCAGGACCCTGGGCCAGGGTAAGACAAAAGTCATTCAGGAGAAATGGAGCCTCAAAGGGCTCCTGGAATGGATGGGAGAGAAGACCTGGAGCATGTTTGTGGACTAGTTACACAAATCCAGGAACTCTGATTTCAACCCCAAGTAACACTGGGTAAATTAACCTAGACAAGAATCCTTTCCCCTGTCTATAGAGCACTGGACAAATTGAGTTCTGGGCTTTATGGTTACATTCATCAATCTCTGTGACTCCTCCCACTCTTTAACAGAGTAATAACATATAAGATATGACCACAGTCCAGAGCTAAGCCTCTGTTTAACTGTAGACTCACTACATCAGATAATAACTGCAAGAGAACCTATGGAGGAAGGCAGACTGACCAGGATCAGATGGGTGTCTGTATTCCTTCTGGATGAGGAAGGCAGGGAAGAATTCAAGAGGAAGGTAGGATCTCATTGGAGTCCAAAAGATCAAGAGAAGAGAAAGAAGAGAAAAAGTGAAGTGTATATGAATGTAACCCCTACTTTTGATTTTAGGAAAACACAGAAAGTCACAATTACAGTACATTGTGGAGTGAAGAAGTAAGGCTGGAATGAAGGGAGCTCACTGTGTCCTAAAAGCACAAGAAACAATCAGTATTTTAGCATATTTGGAGGTCGTGTGTGCCACAGTCATGTTCTATGCCTGGAAATCTTATGTCAGCTGGGAAGCTCAAAGTCAAGCGTCCCATAGCAATTTTCAAGTAGGGTGAAGTGCACATGTGTGTGAGATGAGAAACAGGGAGAAAACATGAGCGTACTGATGCTTCTGTGGACCACACAGGAGAGCCATTTCGTTTGAAATCCCTCCCTGGTCCACCACAGGTACTAGCCCAAACATTGACTGATTTTCTACAACTCTGTAGTTAAATACACCTATTAATATCTTTACAAGAATAGTGATGCTCAAAAAGAAATGGCACCAAAGCATTTATGGAGGCGTCACCTGGCCGCTGTGTCTCTGTTGGTGAGTGTTGCGTGACAGTGTCCAGTAAGGCGATGGGTGTATTCTGTACGGCATCTCCACCTCCAAGAACACATTGGAAAGCACAACAGTGGCCTGGTCTGTGAGCATCTTCTTGACAGAAAGCACCAAAGCATCCTGCTAAAGAAATAACAGAGGAGAATACCCATCTGCCAAGAGGAGTGGGAAGCAGAACCAAAAGCCACTTAACTTACCGAAGAGCTAAGAAGGTTGAAGCTTAAACCCTAGATCTGGGTTCCGACAGGAAGCACACTGGTATAAGAGTCCTCAGAATATATCCCCCTAATTCCACATGTTTGTGGGGGTGAGAGAGACTGTTGAAGAAGACACAGGTTGATCCCTTTGGGGTTTTGTACATCAGATCCAAAGGACTTGGCTAACTATATGCAGGCAGCCAGCTCAAAATGGTCTACAGGGAGCTGTTCGTTTTATCGGAGAGCAACAAGGGACGAACAAAGTTCTCAAGGAAGAAGGTGAATGGTTTTTTTTGGCAATCACTGTGGCTGCAGTATAGAGAACAAACTACCAATAAGACCAGGAAGTGACTTTAATCATATCTTCTAAACTTTTCCACTTGTGATACTTTTATACCAAGAAATTTTTTATACTTTGGGGAGTAGAGGCATCTAAAATAAATATATGAAAAAAACATTAACTGAGACTGAATCATAACAAAATTTATTTTAAAACAATCATTTGGTTCACATACAAATCAAGGAAAAGCAAATTTGCATAGTAATGAAATGGAAAAGCCTGGTTATTTTCACATGACGAATTAAATCCTGACTGGTCTGATTACATAAGCTGAAAATCCCAGCAACTCGGGATGTGGAAACGGAAGGATTAAAAGTAAGCCTTAGCTACACAGAGAGTTCAAATCCAGCCTGGGCTACATGAGACTTTGCCTCAAAAAACCAAAGCAAGGGATGGAGAGATGACTGAACAGTTAAGAGTAGTCACTGCTTTTCCAGAAGATTGGAGTGTGGTTCCCAGCATCTGTAATGGGTGGCTTATAACTGCCTGTAATTCACCATTTCATGAATGCATCTTGATTTATAAAAGTGAACACGTGTATCAGTTTGCGTGTATATAGGCAAATACACAAGAAATAAAGTTGATTAAAATATACATGGAACAGTTAATGTTTTATTCTGGCATTCTAATGTCTGTCACTCTCCCACCCAAACCAAGTCCCTTGAAGACCAGCACCAAACTGCTTTCTACACGACAACTGTCACATCTTCCTATTGTGTGTGTCAGCACAGCACAAATGTTCGGTGCTGTGTAGCCCAGCTACCTTTCTGAGGAGAGACTGATCTCTCCTCTGTCTCTGATTTATATAGACAACAGTTGCATAGAAGCTCCCTTGTTTACACTGCTCCTAGAAGAAAAAAAACCTGTTTGCTTTAAAATCATGTGAATCAGAAGTCTTCTGAGGCAGAGAGGGCTCTACTCTGCATAAAATATCCTATCACCTCATAAAACATCTATTTTCTAGCCCTTGGAGGGTAATCAATGGTTTGTTAAACTAGTTGAAATTTGGTCAAACAGTATGCATGCCCAACATCTGGGCCCCCCTTAGGCTGAGAGCAGATTGCACCTTCTGCTGTATCAGCAGCTTTCCCCATCCCCTCCTGCCTCCCCTGATTCATATAGAGAAGTTTATTTCCCAGAAAACACAGTCTAAAACCAATCTCTGCTGAGATCACCCACTCCCAGGTTCTGGAATGGAGTTGCTGGTTGTGGAACAGAATATTTGTTCAATTATGTGGAGATATGCTGCATTTGTTTGTGTTGCAGAATAACTGCTTAGCTATGTAAAGATGTATTACTTTTGTTTATTTCTGCATTTGTTAAACTATGTAAAATGTCTTGCTGCTTCACCTTGCCTGCCTAAAGCACCTGACTGGTCTAATAAAAGGTTGACTGGCCAATGGCCATCCTAGGCAAAGGAAGGATAGGCAGGGCTGGTGGGGAGAGAGAAGGAAGAGGGCAGACAGCTGAGATATGGAAGAAGCAGGAAAACAGGATGGACAATACATAGAAGGGGTAAATGAGCCTTGAGGCAGCACATAGATTAACAGAAGTGGGTTACAATAAAAATAGCTAGAAACATCCTAAGCTAAGGCCAAGCATTCATAATTAATAATAAGCCGATGTCATGATTTGGGGACTGACGGTCCAAGAAAGCCTGCTACAGTTGTGTGTTGTGCCAGACTTATTCTTTGGGCCACCAACCAGCTCACAAATCATGACACAGAGTCTTATTAGTATCATCAAATTATTATTATTATTATCATCATCATCAAATGTTCAGCCTCACTTAGGCCAGCTCTCGTTAACTTAAATTAACCTGTTTCTCTTTATCTTCCTTTTGCGTGAGGGCTTGTTACCTTTCTTCTGCACATCTCATTTCCACTGCTTCTCTATGTCTGACTGGCTGCTATCTGCCTGGCTTCCTGCCCTGGGCTTGTCCCTAGTTCTCTCTTCTTCCTTCTCTCATTCTTCTTTCTCTCTTTATCTTAGACTGTTCCTCCTATTTATTGTCTCCCCCTGATAACTCTGCCTATCCTCTTTCTGCCTAACTTTTGGCCATTCAGTCTTTATTAGACCAATCAGGGAGCTTAGGTAAGCCGGGTGAAACAGATGCAACACACATTTACAAAATTAAACACACACAAGCATGAACAAAAGTAACACATCTTTAGACAGTTAAAATAATAATCTGCAGCATAAACAACACAACACATCTCTGCCTAGTTAAAATAATATTCCACAACAGTCGGCCACTTATTATTTTTTCCTTCCAGTCTCCTTCCTCTTATGCCTGACAGTGACACCCCAGCTGGTATTTACAGACAGAACCCTCCCATCCCTGAGCACTCAAACACTAGCCTGTGTTTCAGGTTAGCCCACTGTTTGAGAATATTCTGCTTACTAGAGCAGCAAAATGTTGACAAAACAGAGCTCAGTTCCATCTCAAGTTTCTACTTCCATCTTCACAATCGATAAGGATTCTGGAAAGTGCATCGTTAATCCCATTACATCATTTTATTGAAGATGATGGCTGGTGTTTACAAAAGGAAATGCTTGCCTCGTGAAATGAATAATGCCAGGGTAAGACTCTGGGCTGGAATGGACAGTCTGGACTCCCGGTCGGGCACACAGCTCCCACATGGGCAGTGCCACTCAGAACCTGCTCTCAAAAGTAGGCCAGGCTCAGCACTGCACTGGGCACTAGATAGCCGCCATCAGGCAGGCTGCCCAGAGCCTCAAGGCCATTTTGCACTGACTGTGGGAAGATGACCCTGGCTAGCCACATCTCTGATCAATTAGCACAGAAGGCAGACTCTCAAAAACATAACCACTGCCCCAAAGGACACACTGATAGTAGTTTTCTTATAAAGACTTTGGGAATTATTGAGCTTTTAGTTTTTTCTCCCTACCAAATTTCATATTGCTCAGTCAATAAAAAGTAGGCATTGGAGCTAGGGATACAGTACTTGCCTAGCATGTGTTCAGCCTTGGGTTTGAGTCTAGTACAAACTGATAATCCTCCCCAGTGCTCAGGAGCTGAAGGTATGAGAGGCAGAAGCTCAAGGCCATTCTCAGATATACAGAAACCAAGAGGCCAGCCAGGGACACAGGAGGGAGATGGAGGAAGGGAGGGAGGAGTGGAAAGAGGAAGGAGAAGAGGAGAGGAAATAAAGAAGGAAGGACAAGCAAGTGGGGGAGAGAGAGAAGGGCGGGAAGGGAGGGGAGGAGGAGAAGGGAGAAAAAGGTAAAATTGGTCAGGCCACAGATTGCATCGTAGCAGTCTATGAAACTCCACGAGGCACAGGAGACACAGGAGACACAGAGAAGAAGGGATGGAGATTTATGGTCTATGGGATAGATTAGAGGAGCATACAGGTAACTCAAACCAGAGATAACCTTGGCCCTCTTTCAAACTGGTATTATTTACATACTATTTCAGTACTTATTAGAACAGAGGTCAGTTCCTCTGTCTGGTAGAGGGAGGGGTTTTGGGAAGAAGTGTTATTTTCTTCTGTCCACTCAGGTGGCCCAAACCTGAAGCTGCACTGTCAAAAGATTTATTGGCTGAGCTCTCTGCAACCTGAGCTAAGCAGAAGTGTTATCACTCTTCCTAACTGGCTTATTAAAGTATTGTTTCCAACCACAGGTAATGTTTTCCCAGAAAGAACACTGATTAATAGTTCTTTCCACTTCAATGTTATAGTATCATTATTGATTAGGTCTCTGGAAAGCTGTCTGGCCAGCCTGTTCCTTATTCTCATTCTGATGTAGTATCCATTTTAGCAAAAAAAAAAAAAAACCAGACTATGGGCACAAGATACTGATGTGAGTCTTACTTGTATGAGTGACTCACTGGATAGAGTGTAATGGGAACTGCTGAGTGGTTCTCACAAGTATGACAGAATCCAGTCACAGGTCTCAATTCAGAATGATGAAGGGATCATGAAAAGCAGGGCATAATAGCTTATGCCTGTAATCCAAGCACTTGGGTGGTAAAGGCATTACGATGGGGAGTTTGAGGTCATCCCCCACTACACAGTGAGTTTAAGACCAGCCTGGGATACAGAAACCCTATCTCAAAACAGCAACAAGGAGAAAACCACCATGCCAAGACACATAGCATGCAGAGTGATAGAACAGAAAATGAGAAGCTTGGATTTTGGAACACAGACTTTAAATAGACCAGTATTCAAACCTGGGCTCACATTTTAATACTGGTACAAACTTGCTGAAGTCATGGGTCCCTTTCTGTCTACTTCAGTTCTCTTTCCATTTCACAGGTGTGTAAATTAACTGTGAAACTGGGGTCTGGAAGAGAGAACATATGGATGACTCTCCCTTCTCCTTCCTGTAGGCTTGAGAATCCTGCCCAGGTAGTAGTTCCATTGGAAATGATGGAGTCTCTCAGCTTGGAGAAACGTTTAATCCTGACTTCCGTTCTTTTTTTTTTTTTCAAGCAAGTGTATTCAGGAAGTAACTTGGCAAATGGGTGGTGAGATGGGAGAACCAGGGGATAGAGAAAGAAGTAGGTGGACTCTGCAAAGTCAGGTGATGACGGAATAATGGGACTGGATTCTGGGAATGGAGGGAAGTTTTGTTTTGTGTTTTTCATTGTGGTAGAGGAGGCATGACACACCACTCACCACTTCAACCATTTCTAAGTGTGCATTTGAGCAGCTATTAGCACACTCAGGACTTGCGGTTACCGGCACTCTCCCTCTCCATTAACCCCATCACGCTGAACTGGAGCCATTAAACAACCTTCCCATCCTCTCCCTGGCTGTGAATTTCTGACAACCATGGAAGCCACTCCCTATAAGGTATAGGCAGCTCACAGTCACAACAGTGTTTGTCCGTTCTGCCTGACAGCCCAGCGGTTCTGCTGCCCAGCTGTGGCCCTATAATTTCTTCTGTTGATGGACATCAGCCTCTTTTTCTTTCTTCAGGGTCAGTCAAACAAACCTCAGTTACTTCCAAAATACAATTCTAGAATAGGGGGAGGAAAGACTGTAAAAGACAGAGATGGTGGATGACATCAAGGAAATAGTGTTCTGGACAAAGCAGGACAAAGCATACATGAACTCACAAAGATTAGAACAGAAAGTACAAGATTTGTACAAGCTCAAACCCTGGCAAAGAGCAGGAAACCCTACCACTAGCTGTGTAGTCATTGGCATTTGATAGTTGCTGGGGGAGAGAGAGATGAGGTGTTCTTTAACACTGTGACCTTGGTAGGGTGACCACACTCTAGGGCAGGCTCCATGTACAAGAGTAGTAAGGCAACATAAACTGAATTTGATTGGACAGAGGAAGAAAACTCAAAGTTGGGTGTGGGATGGGGACGCTGGATTTGGGAGGAGGTAGGGAAAGAGACTGAATATGACCAAAATGTACTATATAAAATTATATGGATTAATAAAAATATTTTTAAAAAACATGTTAGGATGGAGACTAAGTACACTAGCCCAAACTGGGCAGACATGACATCTAAGAGACAGTGGGGGAGAGACTCACTGCTAAAATGGACCATTTCAATCCTAAGCAACATCCAGCCACACTCAGGAAATACAGGGGATACATTCTCTCTCTCTCTCTCTCTCTCTCTCTCTCTCTCGTTTGTGTGTGTGTGTGTATTTAAACCAAACAGGAGGTCTGATGGCCCTGATACCTGGAAGGGATTATGCCAAAAATAGCTCAAGGCATTAAGAATATGCAGGGAGTGAGCTCATGAAAGAGGGGGCAGCAAAACCTGGCATGAAATGCTAATGAGAGAGGGATTCTTCAGGAATTCAGTGGGACCTTCCTCCACTTAACCTAAAGCAATATTCTTCAGTAGCAGCAGGATTATGGGTCTTCCTCCCTAACCCAGTTTGTTAAGAAGTCTTTGAAGGCTGTCAAACTGATCTGCAATGTAGGTAATGAACTATGGCGTAGATAGATTTTGTAGCACTGCCCTGTTTTGAGCAAAGCCATGCTGATGGCCAGGTGACATTTGCATGACCATCTGGTGACATTTCTTTTTGGGAACAGATTAATAGAGACTGGAGAGGGTGTTAGAGTTAGTGCAGGGGCCAATACAAGATTCTCAGGTGGCTCCATGGAGCAGAGCACATCTCCAAAGGTCCTGGTTTTGTTTGTTTGTTCTTCTATGAGAATGTGGTCATACACTAATTATTAACTATTCAGAGACTGGAGGGGGCTCTTCATCAGGGAATATGGAGTTTCTTTAAATTCTGAAGTATCAATCAACATAAAGTCTGGGTATGTGCAAGATCCCTGTTAGGGAACTATAAATATCCTGCCTCAGTGCTTCAGGGTACGACGAAAATAAATGCAGCTAGAGCCAGTTTGCTTCTGCATGAAAACATCCTGCTCCAATGCTCCAGAGTC
>NC_022015.1:12453822-12468788 GCF_000317375.1 Microtus ochrogaster
ATTAGGCTGGTCTGACTGGCCAAAGCACCTTATAATCTGCCCATCTCTACCTCATCAGAGCTGAGGTCACAAATGCAGCCACCATGTCTAACTTTTTAAATGGGTGCTAAGGTCCTCAAGCTTGCATAGTAAGCACTTTGTCAACTGAACTATCTACTTCTCTTCCCCCTCCAATCTACTTTCTTCAGTTTCTACATAAGCTCCAGTGCCCAGGACTGGGCCTGTGCTTTTAAAGAACAAATGCACTGCTGGCCCTTGGCTTATTCGCCAAAGCTCTACCTTCACTGAGTTTCTCATTTCCATTTACCATGACAAGACAACAGACTTCTCTCCCTTATGATTTCCATCCTCTTGACAAGCTGCTACCCACATGTCAACAGAGAAGGTCAGTGCCTTTCCTTCAAGGCTAGTGGGAGCCTCGTCTGCCCTGTCCTTCAGTTCTCAGGACCTACAGTGTGCCTTACTGCAGAGGTGCTGCAACCAGTGTCACTAATATTGTAAATGAGCTTCCTCAGCCTTATGATTGCTGCTTTGCTCTCACTGGAAAGGATCAATGAAAACTATTTGAATGCCGTATTGGGCAACTGATCAATGCCAGCTACTGCTCCAGACAGGAAGATCAGCCTCCAAAGAGAACTGAGAGAAACTTCTTTGAAGGCTGTATGTTGGACTTGGTAGCTTGAGAATACCTGGCTGGGAGGGAAAATAAGGTCTGCCCGGCTGTTCAGGGAAAGGGGTCTCATCTGCTGACAGAGCAGCCTTAAAGACACGCAACTGTTCTGCTTCTAGCAGTACACAATCACATGGCAAAGCTGTTCTCAACCTGTGGGTCATAGCCCTGTTTGGGTCGATGATCATTTCACAGGGGTCACATATCAGATATCCTTTACATTATGATTCCTAATGTAATCACAATTACAGTTATAAAGCAGCAAAATTACAGTTATAAAGTAGCAGCAAAAATAATGTTATGATGGAGGGACCCCTTATAACTGTATTAAAGGGAACTGAATTGAAGAGTTGAAGCATTAGGAAGGTTGAGAACCACTGACAGTTCTTGCAGATAAAGTACCGCTGGGCAGTGGTGGCACACACCTTTAATCCCAGCACTTTGGAGACAGAGATAGGTGGATCTCTGGGAGTTCGAGGCCAGTATGATCTACAAAAACTAGTTCCAGGGCAGCCAGAGCTGTTACACAGAGAAATTCTGTCTCAAAAAACACCAACAAAACAAAAGCAAATGGAGTACCATGGACAGATGGACAGAGGCTAAATTAGAGAAAGGCAAAGCTTTAGAGATGGATATTTTATACAGAGTGATTATGGAAGACTTCAGGATGATCTACTCTTCCATTTTATTTTTTAAACAAGCATATTATTTAATAAAGGAAAAGATAACATATTATTTTGAAAAGCAAAATATATTCCAAAGTTCTAAAAGACCAAAATTAAAGTGAGATTGAGTTTAAATGTTATATTTTGAAGCTATGCATGATGATGCATGCCTAAAATCCTTGAACTTTGATGACAGAGGGAGAAGAATTAAAGTAGGTTTGAGGGCCAGGTAATAGTGGCACATGCCTTTAATCCCAGCACTCGGGAGGCAGAGGCAGGCAAATCTCTGTCAGTTCGAGGCCAACCTGGTCTACAAGAGCTAGTTCCAGGACAGGCTCCAAAGCTACAGGGAAACCCTGTCTCGAAAAACAAACAAACAAACAAACAAACAAACAAACAAAAAAAGTAGGTTTGAGGCCAAATGAGGTCTAAATAGGAAGTTCCAGGACAGATAAACTAGAGTGGGAGACTCTATGAAAGAGATAGACAGACAGACAGATAGATAGATAAGGACAGGAAGGAAGGAAGGAAGGAAGAAAGGAAGGAAGGAAGGGAGGGAAGGAGGGAGGGAGGGAGGGAGGGAGGAAGGGAGGAAGGGAGGAAGGAAGGAATATAGTAATTAAATAAAAGAAACCCAGAGATACAAGTATCCATAGGACCACAAGCTCCCTGCACAAGGGTCCCTGCAGGTGGGGGCATCACAGACTCACTCAGTCCACAGCCCTGTCATGCTTTGGAGAAAAGATGGCACCTGGGCTTCACTATCGTTCTTGCTTGGGCTCATAAATAGAGCTGTGATGTGGGATGTGAATACCACTGGCTAATAAATAAGCTGCTTTGGGTTTATTGTAGTGCAGAATAGGGCAAGGCAGGAATCCTAGGCAGATAGAGAAGGAGAGAGTCAAAGAGACACCATGTAGCCAACAGAGGAGAAAGATGCCAGAGTGCCGGTACCATAAATCATGAGCCTTGTGGTAAACTATAAGATAATAGAAATGGGTTAATTTAAGATATAAAAGCTAGCCAGAAATACACTTAAGCTATTATCCAAACAATATTGCAATTAATATAGTTTCTGTGTGATTATTTGGGGTGTGGGCGGACAGGAAACGAACAAGCAGCCTTCATTAACACAGCTGTCCTTTCCTTTTTGCTCTGTGTACAGGCAGAACATCTTATCAAGAATGAACTCCCCAGATCCACCGTGGACTTCACCTGTTCTTACTTTCCAATGGGCTCCCATCCATGGGCCCTCTTCTGCTGTTTCACACCCTCTCTTCCTTCATCTTCAGAATCCTCTCAGTATTTAGACAATCTAGTCCCTACTGTCTTGTGAAAAAAAAAAAAACAACTCTGGTTTCTATTCCTCTTTTCCTCTTAGTTTAGGCCTTGTCTTTGGGGATCTTACTAAAATGACTGAACACTTTCCTAGCATAGGATCCAGAGGGTTCTTTTCGAGCCTTTCTTAACCAGTATCAGATCAGCTTTTAAACCATCTGCCTTCTCATGTTTCCTTGAAACATCCCTCTCATGACTTCCATAATATAACTGACCACTTCACCTCTTGCACTGTCCCATTTCTGGTTACTTTAAGGTCTTCACTTAAAGTCTACGCATTAGTACATTAGTGGAATTCATCCCACACATGTTTTCTTTATCACTCTACATTCTAATATTAAGTCATTTCACGAATGTCTAGTATCCAAAGAGCTTTAACAGTGGATGGTGGTAATTTACATTTCTACCTTAGCCTCGCCTTTAAGCTCCAGTTTGTAGTCTCGTTTGTATTTCATGTGTCTGAAAGGTCTTTTTAAAAACATTAATATTTGTGTATTATGTGTGGGTGCACACATGTGGAGCTCATAGGGCATCATTAAGGAGTTGGTTCTTTCCTTCCAACATGTGTGCTCTGGGGATTGAACTCAGATTGTCAGGCTTAACAGCAGGTGGTGAACACCCAACCTATGCTTTACCTGAGGACTGACAGTCAACATACACAGTATCTTTCTTTATGTTGCTCATGATGGAAGCCAAAAAAAAAAAATTACACTTTTTTTCTAAATTTGACATGAGATCAATCCTTTGGGAGGGGGGTTGGTGATACAATGGTTTCTAAAACACAGAATCACACAGTGAAGACTTGGTCTATGAGAGATGGGAGATGAAATAGCTTGATAGAGTTCATACCCAGAGTACTCAAGACAAAGCATAGGTAAAAGGGAATCCACGCAGAGCCCAGAGAGCCTATCCAGCTGAAGAAATGGTCTTGCGCATCTACAGAGACAAATCCAGCCAGAGTTTAGAGGTCAGAGCACCAGAAAGAAGAAATGTGACCTACCAGAGGGCTATGCTTGAGAGCTGAAGAAGATATACTTCAATGCAACTGGGAAGGCTCAGTCTCTTTAAAATTTCAATTTTTCTAGTTGATTTTATATTTGATGCAATCTTGCTGAAAACTCCAAAAAGATTATGTGTATATAAGCTGATTATAAAAGTACATACAGAAATGCAAAGAATGTAGGAAAACCAAAACCACTCTGGAAAAGTAGGGCAAAGTTGGAGCATGCAGACTGCTTCACTTTAGGACTCAACAAATGTACAATTCAATTATGGTGGAATAAAGTTAGATAAATAGAACAATGAAAAAGAAAAAAAGAGTTCAGAACAAAGCATTTGCTCAATTGACTTCCTTCAAAAACATAAAGGGAAATTACCTGGATAAATTGTTTGAATAATCTTTTTGAGAAATGTTGCTAGAACAATTGGATACACACACAAAAAATGTTTCACACCTCATACTATATCCCAAATAGATCAAAATCATAAATGTAGGAGCTAAGAATAGATATCTTCAATAAGACAATAAAGTCATACTATATGAATTTAGATTATGTAAATATCTTTGATATACTACTAAATCAGCACCCCCAAAATAAAGATAAGATTAATAAAATAGACTTAAATACAGGACTTCCCCCTTCCAAAACCCAATGCTGAGAGAATAAAAATACAAGCCATAGCTGTGGAGACAATGTTTGCCCATTAAATCATTGATAAAGACTGGCACCCAGAATAAATAAAGAACTCTCAGAACTCACTCATATCTAGCAGACAGAACAGTTGCGCTGACATTTCATGTGAGATGAAGAAACAGTGGTTATGCACATGAAACCATGCTCGGCAGCATACAACACCAGGGACAGCAAAGCCACAGTGTGCTTCTCTTTCACACCTGTTAGAATGCCTTAAAACTTAAGGCCCAGTTCACCAATAACAGGTGGGGACACAGAGCGAGGATCTGTAAACACTGATACTGTGAGTGATCCCAAACCAGCACAGGCACTGGTAAACAGTTTGGCTGTTTCTAAAACACACACACACACACTCCTATGACATGACCCATTCATCCTATTCCTAGGAGAGTATGTGAGAGGGGTGAAAGATGTGTCCATCTAACACAAGATGCTCATGGCAACTTTATTTGTAGCATCCCAAACTGAAAATGAACCAGTGCTCATCCACAGGCAAGGCCCTCCAGCAGCAGGGACATCTCGGCAAGAGAACTACACTGGGCAGGAAAAGGATGGGACGACAGACACTCATATCAGAACAGAGCAAACTTGCAATAATTATGCTGGCTGGACATGCTAAAGCACACACTGTATGGTTCTAACTTGCATACAATTCCAGGAAGCACGTACTAACCCAGAGCGACAGAAAACAGATCGTGTTGCCTGAGGGCTCTGAGATGCGAGTCAGGCAGCAGAGGAAGGATACAAAGGGGCACAAGCGAGTTTTGGGGTAATGAGTATGTTCGTTATTTTGATTATGGATGATGACTTCACAAATGTACACATGTCATATACTATCAAATTGCACACTTCAAACATACACTTTATTGCATGTCAATTATCCCTCAATAAGACTGCTTTGAAATGCTTTTAGGATCTGTCACCTATCTGCATGTCTAGGACCACCACACTGGTGAGAATTACCGTCTTCTTCTAGGCTTTGACAATAGGCTGACCTTTCCTTCTCAGACCAGGAGCCAATTCTGCACTGTAGTTGGAGAGGAATGTTTTAAGAAAATGTTTCTATTCATGTTACTATGTAGCTAAAATCCTTCGAAAATGACTCACCAAGATCTAAACATTTACTCTTGCCTACATCCCCCGCCCCATTGTTTCTGTTCCAGTTCTAGTCTCTCTTCCCTTCTGCTTCTCTCGTTTTAATCACCCTGCATGACCTGCTCCTGGACTTGACAACACTGCTCCTGTTGCAGGGCTTTTATTTGCCCGTTTCCTTGTTGGGGATACTGTCTGTATCTAGGCAAACTCCTAATCCATCCTTTAGCCTTTAATGTTATTTCCTCTGAGAACCCTGGAGCATTCACTGGCATCACAGTGCCAGCCACACATGCGAGAAACCTGTGTAATTTACTCATGATCCATCCCATCTAAGCTTCAAGACAGTAGGGACCACTGTGCCCTCAATGCCTAGAACGCTGCCTCCCATCTAAGAAACAATGAGTGAAGGGTAAGAGATAAGACCAGGATTTGTTTGTTTGTTTTTGTTTTTTGAGGCAGAGTTTCGCTGTGTTTCTTGGCTGTCCTGGAACTGGCTTTGTAGACCAGGGTAGCCTCAGACTCATTGAGATCCACCTGTCTCTGCTTACCAAGAGCTGGGATTAAAGGCATGCACCACCACCGTCCAGTCTGAGGGTTTCCTTTCTGACCCAACAGTCAACCCTTGACTTCCAAACTAGACTTTTTTCACAAGCCACCTATGCAAAAATCCATCAGAGGTATTCAACCTCAGGATGTACTTCCCTGTAATGATTTAGCTTTCAACATGCTTAATATTGCAAAACATAATGAAGGGCTGGTGGGGTGGCTCAGCAGGTAGGAGTGCTTGCTGCCAAGGCCGAAGACCTTGAGTTCAATCCATTGAACCTACACAGTGGAAGGAGAAAATACTCTCATAAGATTTCCTCTGCCCTCCACATGAGTGCCATAGTGCACACACACATACACACACTTTAAAGAGCCACAATAGAAGGCTTGGGGTGCAGCTTGACATGTGCCAAGACCCTGGGTTTTATTCCTAGAAGAAGGGAAAAGATGAAGGGAGGCCATGGAAGGGAAAGGAAGGAGAAAACTGAGTAAAAGAAGGAGGTGGGGGGAGGTTTAGGGGGAGAAACGTTAAAAAAAAAAAAAAAAGGAGCATACCTTTCAGTGTTAAATATTTAAAACCAAGTAGTGCACTTCCTGGAGAAATGTTTATGATGTGTGGCCTAGCTGAATGTGTAGGTCAGTTGGAATGTTTAAAAAGCCACCCAACCTCATTTTAATACTAAATGCATTCCGGATGTTTTCCCCTGTGACGGTTAACCGAGAGGAAACCAGATGGGGACCTGCTGGAGAGGAGGGGCTCTGCAAGAAACGAAGCCTGACTGGCCAATGACCCAGGGCTTCCTGTCTGTAGAGCAATGGCCTAGATTTCCCACGTAGCCAGAGAGTGGGGCTGGGGAGATCAAGACTGCAAACATGGCTGCATTCCAAAGCAGCTTCCTAAGAAACAGCTCACCCCCTCACGCCCCCGCCATGTTTATTTAGACTCCCCTTAATTAGAGCATTGCAGCATGCAGGCATAATCCAATCTGAAGGAACATTTCCCTGGAGAGCCATCTGTCAGAATTAGACCACCCTTAGCTACTGGACAGTAAGACAGTACTGTAAATACCACAGACTGCTTGGATTCTCCAAAGGCTCAAAACTCATTTTCCAAGCAAGCATACGCCGATCCTGGGGAGGAGGCTTTCTGTCAGGAAGCTGTCTTGCTGTTCTGGACAGTAATGGCTCCAAAGGCAGATCATTAAAGCTTGTCCCAGGGGGACGTTCTACCCGACTAGTGTCACCTTTCTTCAGAGATGAAATTGCTGTCCTTGACAAATCTATTAAGCTCTCCTTGAGTTGTTGCAGGATCTAAAGAAGTTTCTCCACTCATCCTGTGTCTTCGGCAACCTCCTTCTCAGGACTAGCCGCCTCACCCCAAGGCAAGTTGACTAGCCTAGAAGAGCGTAGGGTAGGAGGCGGGATGGGGAAGCGGTAGGTGATCAGGTCTCTTCTCAGCATTCCCATCATGTCCCTCCACTACAGAGGTGACGTGGGACACAGTCTCTCCTGTATCCTCATCTTCTTGCCCCTTTCCCATCTTTCTGTCACGCCACCGTGCTCTGCTTAGATCTTGACAAGGTTGGTATGTGCATCCCTCAGATGCTGATCTTGCAGGATGCTCAAATAAGTAATAAAGATGGAGTGACAGGAGACATCAAGAGAAAGGAGAGGACTAACAAAATGGGGACTGGAGAAGTACTTCTGTGGGAAAAGTGTTTGCTACATAAGCACCAGGACCTGAGTTTGGATCTCTAGCACCCGTGTAAAAGCCACGTGTATTCACACATGTCTGTGATCCTAACAATGGGGGAGGGGCAGAGATAGGCAGATCCAAAAAGGCTGGTCAGTCAGTGAGTGCTGGGTTCACAGAGAGACCCTGAGACCCCGTCTCAGAAAAGATAAGGATGTAGGTGATAGTAGAAGACTCTTGACATGGACCTCTGTCCCCCATTACACATATGTGCTATGACTTACATACACGTCATGTACATACATATCATATATATGTACACACACATGAATAACAAAATGGTCCTTATCCACACATGCTACAGCAGTCAATGCATAAAATGTAAGCCATCTGTGATTAAAGTATCAGACACAATATATAGTAATATTAGGTGTTGGTGAGAATACAGTTTGGAAGGAGAAATCCTGCAGGTGGTACAGTACACCACTTTAGAATTTTCTTTGACAATTCCTAGATATAAACACTGGATAAATTCTTGCTCCTATTGAGTAGGAGTATGCATAAGAAAGTATAATGGCAATAGTTTCTAAAGTAAAAACAAAGTAGCCGGGCAGCGGTGGCCCACGCCTTTAATCCCAGCACTCGGGAGGCAGAGGCAGGCGGATCTCTGAATTCTAGGCCAGCCTGGTCTGCAAGAGCTAGTGCCAGGACAGTCTCCAAAGCCACAGAGAAACACTGTATTGAAAAAAAAAATAAACAAACTTTGTATCAACTGCATAAATTATGGTATGCCATGCAACAGTTGTGAAAACATCTCTACAGAAAATAAAGCTAGGCACGGGGACTCTTGTCTACATTCCTAACACTGGGGCGTTGGAGACAAGTGAATCTGGTGTTCAATGTCATCTCAGTTCCACAGTCAAACTAAACACAATATATGTTCCAAGATACTCTGTCTCAAAAAAACAAACAAAAACACAAAAAACAAATAAATACTATTAAGTTAAAAAGACTATTATTATGTACATGAACATCAATTATTTATACAATATTATAGTTAACATAGTTTACAGAATAACATAGTGAATGTTATTTCTTTCAAATAAATTTTAAAAGTAGGAAAAACTGGGCACCCTATTGTTATATGGTAAATTATTTTTAAAAAGACAAAGGAACTAAATGTCTGTATATTGATTACTTCTAAGAAAGCTTTGGGGGTTAGAAGAGAAAGTGGGAAGTACCCTACAACAGATGGGCACAGGAGATCACTTCCTATGTATAACCCCAGCAGCACAGACATTAAGGGCCTCATTGAATAAATGGGACCTCCTGAGACTGAGAAGCTTCTGTAAAGCAAAGGACACTGTCACTAAGACAAAAAGGCAACCCACTGACTGGGAGAAGATCTTCACCAACCCCGCAACTGACAAAGGTCTGATCTCCAAAATATATAAAGAACTCAAGAAACTAGACCGTAAAAGGCTAACCAACCCAATTATAAAATGGGGCACTGAGCTGAAAAGAGAATTCTCAACAGAAGAAGTTCAAATGGCCAAAAGACACCTAAGGTCATGCTCAACTTCCTTAGCGATCAGGGAAATGCAAATCAAGACAACTTTAAGATACCATCTTACACCTGTCAGAATGGCTAAAATGAAAAACACCAATGATAGCCTTTGCTGGAGAGGGTGTGGAGAAAGGGGTACACTCATCCATTGCTGGTGGGAATGCAAACTTGTGCAACCACTCTGGAAAGCAGTGTGGTGGTTCCTCAGGAAATTCGAGATCAACCTACCCCTGGACCCAGCAATACCACTCTTGGGAATATACCCAAGAGAGGCCCTATCATACAACAAAAGTATATGCTCAACTATGTTCATAGCAGCATTGTTTGTAATAGCCAGAACCTGGAAACAACCTAGATGCCCTTCAATAGAAGAATGGATGAAGAAAGTATGGAATATATACATATTAGAGTACTACTCAGCAGTAAAAAACAAGAACTTCTTGAAGTTTGCGTACAAATGGATGGAAATAGAAAACACTATCCTGAGTGAGGTAAGCCAGACCCAAAAAGAGGAACATGGGATGTACTCACTCATATTTGGTTTCTAGCCATAATTAAAGGACAGTGAGCTTATAATTCGCAATCCTAGAGAAGCTAAATAAGAAGGTGAATCCAAAGACATACATATAGGCATCCCCCTGAATATTAACCTTCATCAGGCGATGAAAGGAGACAGAGACAGAGACCCAAATTGGAGCACCGGACAGAAATCTCAAGGTCCAAATCAGGAGCAGAAGGAGGGGGAGCACGGAACTCAGGACCGCAAGGGGTACACCCACATTCTGAGACAATGGGGATGTTCTTTCGGGAATTCACCAAGGCCAGCTGGCCTGAGTCTGAAAAAGCATGGGATAAAACCGGACTTGCTGAACATAGCGGACAATGAGGACTACAGAGAACTCAAGAACAAGGGCAAGGGGTTTTTGATCCTACTGCACGTGCTGGCTTTGGGGGGGCCTGGGCGGTTTGGATGCTCAACTTACTAAACCTGGATGGAGGTGGGCGGTCCTTGGACTTCCCACAGGTCAGGGAACCCTGATGGCTCTTCAAGCTGATGAGGGAGAGGGACTTAATCGGGGAGGGGGAGGGAACTGGGAGGCGGTGGCGGGGAGGAGGCAGAAATCCTCAATAAATAAATAAATTTAAAAAAAAAAGAAAGCTTTGGGGGGACAGTCAAGGGACACACAGAATGCTGCAAAAAGACTGACAATATCCTCCTTATTGAGAGAAGTTCTGCACTAGCCAGTGTTCATTTGTTGCTATTTTAAAATCATATGCATGCATTCTACACTCTGCTGTCTGCATTACAACTCCATCTATAACAGAGGTTCTCAACTTTGCTAAGGCTGAGACCCTCATGTTGTGGTGACCCACCCAACCACAAAATTATTTTGCTGCTAATCCATAACTGCAATTTTGCCACTGTTAAGAATCATAATGTAAATATCTGATATGCAGAATGTCTGATGTGCAACCCCTCTGCAAGGGTATAGGGGTCATGGGCCACAGGTCAAGTCCCACTGATCAGAAAAGTCAGATGCTTTGCTATGTTTCAACAATCATGCTATCATGAAAGCTCCTGAGGTCTGTCTGCAAGAGGCCTGGAGCTTCACGCTCCCTTTGTTTCAAGTGCTCCATCCCACCGCTCTTCCTGCCACGTCTCTCTCTTAAACAGTCCAAACAGCAGGGTGATTATGCATGAGATGGGTAATGAGGAGAAAAACGATGCAGAGTTAGAGTCAGTGGATTCTCGGAAACACAGCTCAGTAGACCCCAGCAATGGCCAGATTCCCGAGAGCCACTTAGATGGAATGTGGCTTCCCAGGCAACTAGTGCAAACTAGCTTTCTATAGGGCTTTCCAGTCTTTAGCATCAGTGAACCGAGCAGTACTTAGGGTGTTTAGTCCCACGTGTGGTGATATCCTGAGCTGGTGTCATCATCTGGAACCAGCTAGAAAAGCCAATCTTCCCC
The DNA here is from genome assembly GCF_000317375.1 of Microtus ochrogaster. NCBI lineage: Eukaryota > Metazoa > Chordata > Mammalia > Rodentia > Cricetidae > Microtus > Microtus ochrogaster. Next base: position 12,465,063 of record NC_022015.1, read on the forward strand.
CAACCTTGCCTTTGGTGATGTCACACTGGCAACCTGAAATCAGGCTCGCTGGGAGTAACTACAACACAGGAATCAGCAAATGCTACAGGTCAGCTATCCTTTCTCCCCTGGGTCTCCTCCAGCCTGGTGACACCATCTACCAGCATACCTTAGATATGACACAGTTGGAAAACCGTATGATCATTGCCTGTGTATTGCAGAAAAATGGGATGATGTCCATTCCCACTAGTAAGCTCTGATTGGACAGTGCCCGCCTCACCTGCATTCAGCCACGCAGAACACACACAGCTAGACATCCCTGACATCCTTTCCTGCCTCAGCAGAACTACATACCCATCGCTCTCAGATCTGGAAATGGTCTGATGCTCATGGGAAATATAGGGAAATTCTCAAACTGACTACTACAAATTGCTGAAAATGGCTTAGTAAGTAAAATTTAATGAAAACATAGTCTTTAAAGTATTAATGACTTAATGACCTATGTTGTAATACATCCCTTTCTGAATGCAATCTATCCATGTTGGCAGAATGGGGTTCTCCTAACTTCTCTGTCACCAGGTAAGATCTGTGACACCCTCTCTTGGGAAGAGTCTGAGCAGACCACAGAGAACCTCTGAGTCACCAGCTAAGAAGCAGAGCACCAAGAAGGATTTCTGATGTGTCTCAGGCCTGTTTGCCTTTGCGCCAGTAATAAATGCGAAGGGCATGGGCCTGACAGTCACTGTTTCTGCTGAGCACCAAACACAGGCTCCCCGAATTCTGACCTCCTGCCAGGATCTGCCCTCTCTCTCTTGACTAAGAAAAATCTCCACCAAGGTCCATTATATTATTACTGATCTGATTTCCATGGCTGAGATTAAAACCTATCATTTTTATATTCAATAATTCCAATTTTATTCCATCTAGGAAAGCATGAAGATTAAGTTTTATTTCAATGTGAATATTTATAAATCTCACACTCTCTCCAAAGGAATAAAAACTTAATAGAGATTAATTGGTTCACGGGTTTACTTTTACATAACACCTTCACGTCCAGTATCCTTAGAGCCTGACCAAATGAAACCTTCAAAGGAACTTCATTTTATTCACTATTCTAGTAAGATAAAAGATGGACTTGAGTTATCATGTGGTACACACCTGTAATCACAATACTCAGGAGGCTGAGGCAGGGGATTACCAGTGCTGGGCTAGCCTGGTCTACATAGTGAGATTCTAGTTCATGAGAGCAATCTTATAGACCTTATTTTTAGACACTATCATGGAGGTAGGGTACCAGTCAAGAACAAGTTGGCTTCTACATTTAACATCATAGTTGACCAGGAAGAAATACAACTGAACAAATGCACAGAAGAAAACAGTGTATGTAATGCTTGAAGTACAGAGTGACAGGGAAAGGAAATACAGAAAGACTTTTCCCAATCCAGGACTTAGAACGTTCGTCTTTTAAGATGGGACACAAGAGCTTGGTGGAGTTAGCAGGCGAAGAGGACACATTGTTTAAGATGACTGAAACAGTAGATAGTGAGGGTATATCCTGTCTTGGAATTCACCCAGAAAAAGGAGGAAACCCATTGGTAAACCAGTTTCCAACTGATAATACAAACTGCCCACCACTCAAAACTCTAAAGCTCAGCATTTAGCTAAAAGTCGTCATCTTGACACAATCTTAAATCATGGTTGAAGGAATGTATTTTAAAGCACACACTGAAATTTCTGTAAAGTTTTAAGCCAGACAAACTTATAGTAACAAATAAAACAAGCAGTAAGACCTGATGAGTTGTTAGCCAATAGAAATACCAAGGAAAAGAACCAGGGCTGCCTAGATCTCAATTGGAGCCATGAGGAACCAAATACAAAAGGAAATATGCATGAAACTGTGAAATACATTCATGTATACATTTCTACATGTATAGTACCTATATATGGGTATGTATATGAGGGGGGAAGGTAATCAAATAAATTAGACAAATACAAAATGTTTAAATAATGAAAAAAAATAAATGGCTTAAAAATTTTCCAGAACTGATTTGAGAAAAGATGCTCAGATTCAGGACTACACTCAACCAGGATAAACAAAAATGCCTAATTAGCAATGTTATAAATAAAGTATAGAACACTAAGGAGGAAAGGAATATCTGGAGATCAATAAAAAAGGAAAATTGACATATGAAGTAAGATGGCACACTAAATATTGACTTTAAAAAGGAAGTTAGACAACCATGGAATGATAGCTTCACGTTGCCCAAATCAAAGGAACAGAGAGTTTTATTCTCCTAAATTTTTATTTCCTGAAAAGTAACCTCCAAAAAATAATCTTAAAAATGAAGACACATTTGGGAGAAGCAGGTTTGAAAGAAGGTTATGGCTAGTCCGAGGACATTCCAAGAAACAGACCTCACGGTGTCACTCTTCTCACTCCTTGCGGTCTGATCCTCAGGAGATGCCAGACAGCAAGGGAGTCTCTCCAGTGCGGAGAGAGAAGTAAAAACTTCAAGGTCACCGGAAGCACCAAGCAGGAATGACCGGAAGGTCCAAAATACTCCTCCAACTAAGGTGATGAAGTAAAAACTACCTTGCTTTCAGAGCAAACAAGAATAGCACATGAGGAGAACTTTATGAACCATTCCCATGCAACAATGTAGAACACATCAGCAAACTGCACTCTGCAGCATACAGAAAATACAACACGACAGAGCAAGTTTGGATGACTGTAGGATTATGGGACTAGTGAAAATTAGAAAACTATAATTAAAGACTCTCTCAAAATTACAGCGTTTGAGAGAGGGACATGCTTTCTGATGTAACTCAGTCTACTAGGAACAATGAGAGACTTTTTATTTAACACAGGGTTTTCCTATGCAGCTCATGATGGCTTCAGATTTGTAATTCTCTTGCTTCAGTTTCTTGCATGCTGGAATTGACGGCATGTGTGAGATATCATCCTTGGCAGAGGAATGCATCCTGAATATGATGAAGGTACCCACAGAATTCCTTTAGGAAAAACCACACTCTCTAGGAATGTAAAGACATTCTGTCTAAAATATGCAAGAAGTCAAAGATGTCTGCTCCCATATTTACTAGTTCATACTCTACTGGATGACATAGTTTGTACATTAACAAATGACAACAAAACCAAAAATAGTAGTATAAGACATAAATAGGATAGATCAAGAAGCAGGAAAGCCATCATAATTCATATATAAGCGATTATTTATGGGGAAAATTCAGTAGCACCTATAAGAATTAAGAATTTTACAAGAGAAACATACAAAATTTCACTTATATATCTATAGTAGTCAGAAAATGCTATTTTACAAGTTACCACTTAAGGTAACAAAAAGGCATAGCTAACAACAAATCCAACAAGAGTCTAGCCAGAACTTTATGTAGGAAAACCACAAAGCCTGAAGGTAGGCTTCAACTAAAGATGACATAAATGGAAAGAGCACTGTCAATACAGAGATGTGTACTTCCGCAAGCTATAGGCAGAGACTGTTCTTTTGTTTCCCAACTGCTCAGACCTGAATAATCACACAGAAACTATATTAATTACAATACTGTTTGGCCAATTACTCAGGCATATTTTTAGCTAGCTCTTACATCTTGAATTAATCCAATTTTATTAATCTATGTAGCAGTATGAGGCTGTGGCTTACGGGTAAGGATTCAGCTTCTTTCTCCTTCGACAGCTACATGGTATCTCCTGATTCCACCTATTCTCTCTCT
>NC_022015.1:12468888-12470449 GCF_000317375.1 Microtus ochrogaster
CTTGAGAAGGATATCACTATCTGGCTAGTCTGGAACTCACTATATAGACTGGGATGGCTTCAAACTCATAGAGATCCACCTGCTTCTTAATCCTCTCTCTCTCTCTCTCTCTCTCTCTCTCTCTCTCTCTCTCTCTCTCTCTCTCTCTCCTTCCTGCCTGGCTTTACTCTGCAATGCCATCGGCTAAAACAGCTTTATTCATCAACCAATAAAAGCAACACATATACAAAAGGACATCCACATTAGTAAACTGCCCCATGGATTTCACATACTCTGAAATTAGATGAGAACAAACCTTTGCTCATAATAGGCAAATGCTTTACCCAACGCCTTTAGAACATAACAGGCAATGCCATGACAGGGCTGAACAAATGCTTTGTAGAAATACTTTCAGCTTAATTGAGGATCCAGAGTCCCTGGGAAGACTACAGAACTGTATCAGCAAATGGCCAAAACAAGAAAATGAAAGAGAGAAAATCTAACTTTAAAAACAAAACTATATTTTCCTTTGATCTGGTTCTTATACTGATGGTTTTAGATACTAAAAAAAGATTTTTTTTGGCTGACAATACAGCTCTAAATATTATGCAAAAAATCAAGTATCAGTGGAAACTGAACTAAAAGAAGGTGCATTATGGAATAAGAGTGCAGTTTGAAGATGTATGCAGTTTCAACACTTCTACAGTGAGATGGGAGACAGGCTCAAAGGCAGGCAAACCTAGAGATGTGGAGTATGAAGCTCAGGCACAAAGCCAAAGGACCTTGCTCTTCCTAGTAGATATAAAGCAAGAACCAGCTCCTCAAAGTTGTCCTTTGACCTCTGCAGTTGGCAAATGGAAATACTTATTCAACCCTCCACACACAAATCAAAATCACAATAAGTCACCACAGAGTAAGTATACCTACTCCCATAAACTGACAGGGGGTACAGAACATATAGCTAACATAGGCTTGCATCCAGACTATACAAAGAACTTAGATTGCCACGGAAGAGAAAACAGCAGAAGAGTGTGCAAAATAAGCATCTCACAAGGAAGACAAACACATAAAAATATGGTCAACCTTGCAGCCAAGAAGAAAGCAGTCATACGCCACTTCACATGGACACACGTACACCCTAACCAGCAGGAGGAGAGCAAGAGTTGGTGAGAAAGTGGAACACTGGGAACGGTGACATGTCACCAGGAGGGGCATCCATTTGAGGAGCCTCCGTGGAAATGGCCTTGTAAGTACTTGGAAATGTTGAACACCTGTATCTTAACTTCAACAGGGAATACACTCTAAAAAACTGTGGTACATGTGAACCGTTAGACAAACATAAAGCCATTCTGTTATTCTATTCTGAATCACAAGCAATTAATAACCTGAATGTCATCAATGCTAAGGAGCTGGAACCATGTCTCCATAGTTAAGGACACTTACTGCTCTTGCAGAAGCTCCAGGCTCGGTTTCCAGGACCCACATAGTGACACCCAACTGCCTGTACCTTCAGTTCTGACACCCAACTGCCTGTACCTTCAGTTCTGACACCCAACCGCCTGTACCTTCAGTTCTGACACCC
>NC_022015.1:12470549-12475028 GCF_000317375.1 Microtus ochrogaster
GCCTGTACCTTCAGTTCTGACACCCAACTGCCTGTACCTTCAGTTCTGACACCCTTCTGGCCTTCGTAGGTACCAGGCACAGACATATGTGCAGCCAAAATAGTTACCCATAAAATGAAAATCAATCGATAAAATCCTTCCAAAAAGAATATTTGTCATAAGTTAGAATAACTAAATGCTGTATACTATGAAACCACATCCACTGCATACTTCTCTGTTGTTAAATGTTATAATTAATGTTGAGCGTAAAAAATGGTAAGTCAAAGAAGAGCTATGAAAAGTAGGAACAAAATATCAACACACACACACACACACACACACACACACACACACACACACTTGTCACAATGTAAGTAAAATTCAGGGTAGTGGAAGGCACTATGGGAACAGAACACCAAGGGTAAAAGTACGGTATTGGCTCTTCTTCACGCTGGTGGTTTCATGCCTGCTTGTTTAACCATTTTCTCATTGTTCTGCTGGCATATATTATACACATGGCATTTCATGCTTTTGCATTACTAAAGCAAATCTTAGTGAACCTGTATTGCTGATGGGAGTGAAAATGGGTACAGCCCCTTTGGAAATCAGTGATTTCTCAGAAAATTAGGAAACTAACCTTCCTGAAGACCCAGCAATACCATTTTTGGGTATACACCCAAAAGATGCTCAATCATGTCACAAGGACATGTGTTCAAGTGTGTTCATAGCAGCATTGTTTGTCATAGCCAGAGCTTGGAAACAACCTAAATGCTCCTTGACTAAAAAATGGATAAGCAAAATGTGGTACATTTACACAATGGAGTACTACACAGCAGAATCTTACACCTGTCAGAATGGCTAAAATGAAAAACACCAATGATAGCCTTTGCTGGAGAGGGTGTGGAGAAAGGGGTACACTCATCCATTGCTGGTGGGAATGCAAACTTGTGCACCACTATGGAATGCAGTGTGGCGGTTCCTCAGGAAATTCGAGATCAACCTACCCCTGGACCCAGCAATACCACTCTTGGGAATATACCCAAGAGAGGCCCTATCATACAACAAAAGTATATGCTCAACTATGTTCATAGCAGCATTGTTTGTAATAGCCAGAACCTGGAAACAACCTAGATGCCCTTCAATAGAAGAATGGATGAAGAAAGTATGGAATATATACATATTAGAGTACTACTCAGCAGTAAAAAACAAAGACTTCTTGAAAAAAATAATAACATCTTGAAATTTGCAGGCAAATGGATGGATCTAGAAAACATCATAATGAGTGAGGTAACCCACACCCAGAAAGACAAATACCATATGTACTCACTCATAAGTGGTTTTTAGACATAAAGCAAAGAAAACCAGCCTACAAACTCACAATCCCAGAGAACCTAGACAATAATGAGGACCCTAAAAGAGACATACATGGATCTAATCTACATGGGAAGTAGAAAAAGGCAAGATCTCCTGAGTAAATTGGGAGCATGAGGACAATGGGAGAGGGCTAAAGGGAGGGGAGGGAAAAGGAAAGGAGGGAAGCAGAGAAAAGTAACTAGCTCAATAAAATAAAAAAAATTAAAAAAAGAATCTCTGTTCTCAGTTTCTGGACACAGTCACATTAAACGATATGAGGCAGATTATGAAAGAGTCTGTAATTCCACTCAAAGCACCTCCCCTCTCCCATGGACATCCTAAAGCCTGGGTAAATGTTTCATGATGAGACATGCATTCTTCTTAACTCTTTCGCCATCCAGAATTTTCCAACAATGATCTAGAAAGAGCTCTACAGAAGAGGGCTACAATGTTACTAATCTCATAGCTAGAAGATCTCCGCAGCCTGATACCCTACTCCTGTCCCATAGGAGTGAGATGTTTCCAGCAGGGACCTGCCTCACCTGGACTGTGATCAGCCTCTATGCACAGGCTGATGCTCTCTTTGCAAAACACCTAGATGGGAACATCCAGATCCCACTGAGCTTCCCAGAACTCCTCTGGCTAGTTGATGACTATGCCAGAACCTTTCAAAGAGTCTGTGTGGATGGCGTGAACAAGGCCTCCCTGCTCAAACCCGAGATCAAGACCTCATCAGGGCTCATCATCATGGTTGGCTTCTCTACCCACAGAGATTTGTTAAATGGCCCAGGAGGTGCTATTCTGGAGACAATAAATCTTCCCTATGATGAACACCATTTCTATTTCATTTGTTTAAGCCTCCTCAGTTGCCTTCTGATATTGTCAGCTGGGATTTGAAGATAATCCTTGCTCTCCCCAGCATGCAATTTTGAGTTTACAAATGGTATACTTTCTCAAGGTGAAGAGGTCTGTTCCTTTCATGATATCCCAAATTATTCTCTACACCTTCTCCTCTTTCCAGACGGGAAGATGGAGCCACCATGACCTTGGCCACACTTTCCTTACATAGATAGCATGGCAAAGTTGACACAGGTACTTTAGGGCATGTGGAGGGGACTTTTAAGGTCTGAGGAAGGCCCCTGATCATAAATATATCTGCGGCCTGAAGAGTACAGTGCGGGTATTTGGTCCTGTCTCCTCTTCTTTAGCAGAGTAAGTCTTTCACTGCCCCAAGGCTCAATCCAAGTTGAATCAGTGCCTGAACCAGATAGTGATGCCAAGGTGAGGAGGGCAGCTCTGGTCTCAAGAAAAGGCACCAAGAGTTGCCTCAGGGAAACTGATCTTGAAAGCATCAGTTCCCTGAGAAAGTCCAGTTTTGCTCAGCCTGGAGCTTTAGGAAGGCTCAGCAGGGAGTGACAAGGATGCAAATGGAGTAAAAGCATCCCATGGGGCGCCATCGAAATGTAAACATGGCTACATAGAATCTCTGCCTCCTCTCCTAAGTCTGACATGAATCCTGACCATCTGTGCAACACTTTAGCCATCTTTTCAGACTGGCTTTCTTATCATTTTAATTAATGAGTTTTATGTTTGAAATTACAATGCTCAGTCTTCTCAAGCACTCCCAGGCTCAGGATTAAAATTGAGGATCTGATCTTGGAAGCACTGCCGAACCAGTAGGAGAACCAAGGCATGGACTTAATGCTGCCAGTCAGGTGATGGACTGTCAGCTGTACAATACAGTGTACAAGATGCCAGGACCCACTTAGTATAACCTGAGAGAACTCTCAAGAAAATGTTGTGAGGACTGACAGAGAGCAGGAAAAGTGATTCCTTCACGGGTTTTTGCAAATTATTCTTGTATATATCAAAATCAATGTTGTTTAAAAACCTATGGCTCCAGACACACAAAGAGCATCTAGAGAAATATGTAAGGAGTCTGTTTCCCTGAAAACTAAGAAGCAATCCCTCCACCCCAAACGAAGCAATGCTAGACTCACGTTAGTGACATACTCGATATCCTTCCAAAGGATGCACTCCCTGGGGAAATCAGCCAAGTCGAAGAAGTGGTCCACCACCACTTGACCAATCAAGTCATGGCGAGAGAACCTGTCAAAGTCATACACAGAGAAGTGAAGCTTCCGTGCTTCAAGGTCATTGTAGGGAACAGGAAATAAAAACACCTCATCAAATACAGGGTTCAGGGTCTTCCTGTGAACTTTAGTCTGGTGTTTTGTTTTCCGATCAGGAAGCAAGTAGATCTTGACATAAGGATCTGAAGTCCCAGAGAAGTCCTTGGCAGGCAGATTGACGGCTTTGTGTATCTTCACGATAAGCTGTTCCAAATCGCAGTCATATTTTAAAATAAAGTTCAGTTTCCCACAAGCTTTGCTGTGACTCCTCCTCCCATCGTCATTGTCCAGTGACCTCTGCTTATATAATTCTGGTTTAATTCTACCAATCCCAGTCAACTGCTCTTGCCTCTGAAGCTGCTGGATATTAAAGTCCGGGTTCGACAGGTTGAGTTGTCTTCGGATTGAGTTGTGCCTTAAATGAAGAGCAGACACAGCAGAGTTATAACCTCATTTGCTGTCTGTCTTTCAGAAACGTGTTCCTGGAATGTCAGTGTGCTGTTATATCTGAGAAGTGTCTTATCTCTATTGGTCTTTCTTTGTCTTTTTGTCCTAAACTCAAAATGCTCATCATGGGACTGATGTGACCAAAGCTGCTCCCTACAGTTTTAGGCTAAAATTTGAAGCTTGGTATCAGGAAACGAACTTAAGAGCACATGACTCAAGAGTGTTAAAGGTTTTCATGTACTTTCTAAATGGTCTAATGTGCATCAGAGCCTATCTGGCTGGTAGGATGTGAAGATTTGCATGAACAAGCTTCTTGAAGAAGAAAATTACTCACCTTTAGATAATATCGCCAAAATAATTGGCTATGTGTCATGTTAGAAAGAATGGATATTTCTCAAGCTAGGTGTGGTGGTGGCTGATGCCTGTAATTCTAGCACTTGGGAGGCAGAGATGCAATGTTATCACTGAATTCAGAGCCAGCCTACACTGCAAAAACCAACTAAACTAAAGATATCTTTCTCTATATTACATGAAATGTCTACTACTGGTTTATAGCTTTATAAGGACA
>NC_022015.1:12475288-12488337 GCF_000317375.1 Microtus ochrogaster
AGTCCTCATTGTCCGCTATGTTCAGCAAGTCCGGTTTTATCCCATGCTTTTTCAGACTCAGGCCAGCTGGCCTTGGTGAATTCCCGAAAGAACCATGTGAAAATGGGATCTATAGACCCAAAACATGTTTTAAACCATTCTCCTTTTTATAGCTCAGATGTTGTCACGCAGGCATCCTGATGCATCCTAACATAGTGCCCTGATCACTAATCACCCACATAGCAGCCCAAGATTGCTGTCACAGAACTGCCAGCTTGTACCTGTCACTCAATGCAGCACACAGCGAGCAGACATATCCCAGGTACAAAATTTCCCAAGCATACAAGACTGTACAGTCTGAAGGCACTGCTGCAGATTATGATTTCTCCTAGAGACATCCACAGTGCGAAAGGTGATTTAGAGGAGGTCAGAAAGGCAGGAGATGCTTTTAAGTGGTCAACCTGGCTGTCCATTAGCGTACCCAGGTCACTCCCTTATCCAGAAGTGGAGCCACTGTGGAGCAAGAAAAGGCTTTAAGCTTGTCCTGCTGGCCTTTGTGTGCAAGAGGGACAGGCACAGAGCTAACAATCATCCTGCCCTAGACAGAAACCAGAAGAGATGAGGGTATCAGTCCCATGTCTATCTGCTTTTCATCCTTCTTTCCAAGTTAGATTCAGAAGTCCATATTGCAGTAAAAGCTACTTTATTCCATTCTGGCTAGGGACTAGTTCATGGGACTAATAGGTGATAATAGTTAGTGGTACTGTTTATGAAATAAAACCACTCTCTTAACAGACAGTGTATATGGCCTTGGGATATGGTTCAGTGGATAGAGTACTTGCCTATCACATGCCAAGCACCGGGTTCAATCTTCAGCACAACTTAAAGTTGGGTACGGTGGGGCATGCCTATCCTAACGCAGGAGGTAGATGTTAGGAAGCTCACAAATTCAAGATCATGCTTGACTACATGGCAAGTGAGACCCCCTTGTCGGAGACAGCCACTGAGGGCTTCTACTCAGGACTTGAGTCTGATTGAGCACCACTGTGCTACACTCTTGCTGGGTTTCTGCTAAGAAGACTCGGTGCATAGCAGGTTACCTTCATGCTTTTATAGTTCTGGATGGAGAGTCATCACATGAGCCTGCACCCATGTCTGTGGAACTATCATATGAAGCACATTTTAATTTAAATTTAAGATAAACAGAATTGCCTTCTTAGCAGTGAAGCACATTCTGCTCAACATACCTGTTCTCTTAGACATGAAATCTGAAGAAATTAGTATTACACGTTTGGCTCTTCCTAACCACAAGGGATTGCCAGATGGCAAAGGGAATGGACTGGAGAGGGCATTATGGAGACACTTGTGCTTCAGAGGCAGAAGCAAAATCTCATTCCCTGAGAAGGTGCAGGAAGCTCCTTATTCCAAATTCCAAAACAAATTGCATCAGTAAAGGGCTTGCTTTGAACATACAAAAATCTGAGTTAAGGGGATGGAGCTGTGGCTCAGTGGTTAAGAGCTTGCAGAGTACCTGGGTTCAATTCCCAGCATGTTGCAGCCAATAATCTTCTGTAACTCCAGTTTCAGGGGCTCTAATACCTTTTTCTGATCTCTTCAGGTACCACACATGTACATGGTATACACACACACACACACACACACACACACACACACACACGCACACACACATAGAAGCATGGATGCATGCACATACATACACTCTCTAAATATTCTTCTAAAAAAATCAGTCACAAATATGAATATTATTGCACAACAAATACATGTTAATTCATGCCTGCTAAAATTTCTCTCCCAGATTAATAGTAGGAAAATAGTTGAATCTCACTGTAGAGTAGTAGATTAAATCTCTGTGTGTGTGTGTATTGCAAATACATCATATAAATCTCTCTTTCTATGAGATCATGTGTGCCTATCTTTGTGTGTCTCTGTGTGTGCATACGTGTTTGTGTGTACGTCTCTGTGTATGTATGTGTCTCTGGATGTATGTGTCTCTGTATCTGAGTGGCATACACATAGAATAGAGAGGTCCAAGGATCCAGAGAAGCGGTATAACTCACAGCTTCCCTGCATAACTGATAGCACTCTGTGGGCTGAGAAATCAGAACAGGAAGGCTGCCCTAGGGACACAGAGGAGAAGATGAGGTAAAGGAAATGGAAAATCAATATCCCATAGCTCTCATGGGGTACTCAGATGGAAGCAGGAGAAGAGGCAAGTCTAAAACAAATAGGAAAGACAGAGGACAGTGTTCTAACCCACACGACCCTCACCGGGTGCCCTGGTTCCGAATAACGTCCAGTACAGTAAACGAGAGGTTCCCTAGAGAGAGTCTAGAATTGTAGTGTCTCTGCACAACACTGTAACATTTAGTGGCTGTGGTAAGGAGGAATTTGTCTAAAATACAGTCTTCTGAGTAGGTCTGAGGAGTGCTGTACTCAGGGCTTAATGCACATAGTGAATGAAGAGATGGCTCAAAGGTTAAAAGCACTTGCTGCACTTGAAGAGTACAGTTCCTCAATCCCCTGCTGTGACTCACAACTATCTGTAACTCCAGTTCTAGGGGATCCAGCATCCTCTTCTGGTGACTGTGGGTACCAAAGACATGGGTAGTGAACATATATACAGGGAGGCAAACACTCAAACACATAAAATAATATTAAACAGTGAAACACACACATGCGCACGCATGCATGCACTCACACACAAACATCGGGGGGAAAAGGTAAGTTCCAAGAATGATGGGTCCAGGAATTGAGAGACAGCCTCCTTTGTAAACAAGCCTTGCTGACTCTGAGAAGCTGGCGGCCAGGGTTGCAGATCTCAGCTTTCTCCAGGTCTGATTCGTTCATGGAGGAGGCAAGGGAAATAACTTGAAGATTGCCCTTGGCTATCCTAGACCTTAGCTGAGCATCGAAGATGTCTGCATTCAAAGATATTTAGAACAGTTTGTAGAACAGTTTTTCTGTAATATACTAGCAACCATATTTTCATGTCTGAAGGAATTTGAGCCTTGGACTGAGCCCAAGCCATAAGGCAAGCGGGGAAAGAACTCTCAAGGCAAAGGGGCTTCTCTTCCTCCCCTTTCCTTTAACGTAAACTAACCAGTTCCAGCCCTAAGATCAGTCCCTGAAGTATCACCCCCAGTGCCAACCATTTTCATTAGAAAGGAGAGAGGACTTTACTGTAATTTAACAGACACGAATGTGAACAGACAGAGAGTGGATGAAAAGGTGCAGAGAAACAAAACAGTCCAGTCCAGGTCCTGAAGGCGACAACTGGCCTGGGAGGTGAAGACACAGTTCTACAAGAGCGCTGAAGTATAACAGGTGGGGATAAGTACGGACTCCGGGTTAGAGTCCAGGAACAGAGAGAGGATAAGGAAGCTCTGGCTCAGGAAACTAGGAAGAGAGAAAAGTTGAGCTGGCTTTGCCCCAGCTGTATTCTCAATGATACTGGAGACATCAAAGGAAAACAACTGAATTTTCAACATGGTCCCAGCTCTCCCGGAAGGATGTTCAGCTTTGTGGTCCCAGCAGTTTTCTCCAAGCCCCTTGCTAAGCCTACTGTGCTTAGCATCCAGTGCTTAGGACCCATTTTTTATTTCCTGAGCAACCATGGATACATTCTTCTAGGTTCCTTCATTTTGGTGACCTCATCTCAGAGATGAAACCTGATCGACTTTCCACACAAGCTTCAGGGACCAAAGGGAGAAAAGGGGACGCAAACTGAACTTCAGAACTACCTTTGTGGGCAACAAAGTAAAGAAATAGTGAGACAAGGCCCCAGTCTCCCCTGAAACTCGGTTTAATGGAGAGAAGAGTTGCTTGTTCTTAACCGTACAGACAAGAGATACCCTAGACAGGGGGATACATCCACACACTGCAAGGGAAGGAGGTGTGGCAATCTGAGGTTTTCAGGCTTCTCTCAAGAATGAGATTGTAAAGATGAAGGGATCTGCTTGGAACCAGCAGATACTTAGAAGTGTGGCTTTCTCCCTCCCACCCATTCCCAAGTGACCCAAGCTTGAACCTTGATGTCACTTTCAAATACATTTTCTTTCTTACATAGCTCTTATCAACTATCTCATTCCATCCCCAAGTGTACCCAGATTAGACATGCCTTCACCACTGCAGGCCTAGGCTCCACAGACCCTACAGATTTGGCATTCCTACCAGATTAACCTCTAGGAATTTGAGCATCCCAACCTGTGGGACTTGTGGCCTTCTTTGGGGCCTATGAGGAGAGAGTTTTCTTTGCCTGTTAGAAAAGATATTGGTATCCACTATAGAATTTTCCTCATAACAGATGCTTAATGTGCATATTTATGTACAGTAAACTCATTATTGCCATGAATAAAACAGTTTCTCATAATTACTAGCAGGGAAATATGGATTTAAATATAGTTTTGGGGTTTCATGGGAATTCAGTGAGGTCTAGGCAACTTCCATTCTCAAAATCATCCATTTATCAAAATCCATAGAAATAACTATAAAAATAATGCAAAATCTTTTGTTCTCAGTATCAGAACAGGACTCACTAGAAGCATGCCACTTAGAGCTGGGGATACAATGCCATGGTAGAGCATTTGCCTAGCATGCGTGAGACTCTGGGTTTGATTCCAGCCATGAAAATAAGAATGTTACATAGAGTCATGACAGTGTCAGCCTCAGTACTCTTTGCTGGGTTGTCGCCAATAAAGGGGTCCAACTGTGAAGACTCAGGGTTATCTTCATCTTTAATCCCCGCAGGGCATTTCTAAGGCTCTATGGATTGCTTACTTCAGAGATAAATTCAAAGGTCGACATGGAAGGCTTCTAATAAGCAGAAGCCTGAAGTGAATGACCGGTTCACACCACGAAAGGCCCTACGTAATCTCTACTTCTGACCTTTGTCATCCTTGTCAGAGAAATGTGGGCTGTTGCTGGCCTGTGTATTCTGTCAGCCATTCTTAGAAGAAGGTCTGCTATTCCTAGAGCTGTACCAGGAACTAGACGTAGAAAAAGAAACAAAACAGATATGGTTTGTGCTCACAGAGGAAAGATGGGTGATAAAGAAACAAATGACAACTTGGAAATAGAGTTGAATATCATGAAGGAGCAAAAACAAAACATGTGAAGCTGGAGTGGGAGGCAGCAGAGAGAATATATCCTTCAGGTGGGTGCCCGAGCCTCCTGAACAGGGATGGTTAAGCTGGGACACTAACACTGGCACGGACGGTAAGGATAAGAGGAAAAGCACCAGTGGCTGAGGGAACAGTGTGTGCCAGGGACTCTAGGCAAGAACAGGCTCAGATACCACAGGGAACAGGGGAGGCATGTGTAGCTGACAGCACTGAGCTTTCTACTGGGCCCTAGTGAACAGTAACCTCCAGCATTGTGCTTCACGGTGGCCCTGGCAGGAGGAAGCAGGACCTTCACAGATCTGATGAGGAGTTGTGGTGTGACCAGTTCTGTTATAAAGGCGAAGTGTTAGTCAAGAAAGGAAAGTGAGCAGATCGCATTTGGGTTTCCTCTACTTTGGGGATCCAGGAAGTTTCATATATTCAAGCTTTCCTAGAAAGCTTTGATCTAACAATTCTGAGAAAAGTAAGATGTCCACATTCCCAAAATATTATTAGGTCAATACTTCAAGGAAGGCATCACCCAGATGGAAAAAATTAACAGAATTTTGGTTGTTGCAGCAGTAACTGAATTAACCAGACACAGCATTTTAACAAGTTTGGCCTTGGCTGTCCTGGATCTCAATGTAGACCAGGCTGGTCTGGAACTCATAGAGAACCACCTGCCTCTGCCTCCCAAGTGCTGGGATTAAAGGGGTATGCCAACACTGCCTGGCTGACACTCTTAGAAAATAAAAGCATAGTTCATCTTTAGACAACGAGGTGAGCCCAACATTCCCAGGGAGAAGAGGCCAGGTAAAGTGGCAATTTCCTATGTAAATGCTACAGCAGAAGCTATGGCAAGCATGGCAACATGGAGGGTACCATGAACACTGTGTGTACTGGGCCTTGGAGCTGTCCTGCAAACCATGGGAGAAGGCAAAGGGGGTCAAAAACAGGAAAAGAAGAAGATTCTGACCCATCTTAGCAGAACCTACCCTATCCCTACAACATGGTACTTAACAGAATGTTACAAATGGTTTAGAAGGTTTCATAAGCAGCTCAGTGAGAAGACAACGCCTAGCATTTCCAAGCTCCTGTGGTCCTCAGAGCCGTAAAAAACACCAATCTTTTGAATGAAGGAAGGAAATTTCAATCATTTTCCATTTTGTCAGTAAAAAGTGTGTGTGTGTGTGTTGTAGAGTACTTCCTTTAAGCACATACAGACATCATCTTCAGCAGAGTAGATATGTCTAGTAGATAAGGACCCCTAAAATCCAGCTTGTTAACTACTGGGGCTCCATCATAGGAGAAGATACAGAGGGTCTTTGAACCCTAAGAGGTTCCTGCTTCTCCCTCTGCATCTTCTGGCCATCTGTATGCAATTCTAACCTAATTCCACATGGCCTCAAGGTCCTAGGAAGTATTAGAGAACTTAGCCTGTGGCAGGTTAACTGAAGCAATGGAACTATAACCCCTCTATGTAGTTATGGGAAGTTACTGTCCATGCTAAAGTGAGATTTTCTGCTGGTCTGGCTGCTTTGGGGTCACACTCATGCTCCTATAAGTAAACTCATTGGTTCCTCAAGTTAGACACTGTCAGAATAATACCTTGGTTCTCCACAAGTAAAGTTTGTGTTCTCTCTCTCTCTCTCTCTCTCTCTCTCTCTCTCTCTCTCTCTCTCTCTCTCTATCTCTCTCTCTCTCTGTACCACTTTCTTTTTTAAAATAAAAATTATTAACATTTTTCCTTTATTTTATATACTGACAAGTTTCCCCTCCCTCCTCTCCTCCCATCCCCCCTCCTTCTCATCTACCCCCTCCCCATCCTCCCAGTCCTCCTCTGTCTCCATTCAGAAAGGAGCAGGCCTCCCATGGGCTTGAACAAAGCATGACACATCAAGTTGATGTAGGACTGAGCCCCTCCCCCTCTGTAAAGGCTGGACAAGCTAATCCAGCATGGGAAACATGTTCTCATAAGACAGCAAAGTGCCACGGACAGGTCCTGATCTCACTGCTAGGAGCCTCACAAACAGACCAAGCTATAAGACTGTCACAAACTGCAGGGGGCCTAGGTTGGTCCCACACAGGCTCCCTAGCTGTTGATTCAGAGTCCTTGTGCTTCCTGGAGCTCAGGTGTGCACATTCTTAAAAACAGTTGCTAATAAATTTGAGGATCACTGCTAGACAAAGGCACATTTCCAGGAAGAACGCAAGGAACTAGATTAGTCGTAATTTAGGTATGAATGTTGAGGCATTCCTCTTCCAAATGCCAAAGTTGTGCAAAGGTAACCAGTTCTAGTGACTGCATATGAAACCTCATTTTTAATAAGGGATTTTAGGAAAGAAGACATGGAAATCAGCCTTTTTTTAAAAAAAAAACAGTAAAATATTTGCAAATTCTTAATACTGGGTCAAATGTAGCTGAAAAGCGTTTAGATTGCTGATGGCAGCTCAGCTGTTATTGAACCCAGTTTTCACTGTTTGAAGGATAATTTAATTCCTTATCTTCAAATCTAAAATAATCTGAATATAAAATGCATTTTATAGGGATTAATCTTTTGTTCTTCTTTTTTAATTTCTCCTACTGAGTTTCCATAGATCTATGGTGATGCTAACAATGAATTTCCTCTTTTAAACACATCTCTTTATCCAGGCTATCTAAATATTTTTAGGATAAACACTGTGATAATTCCAGGGATATCACTGATGACAGCTTGTTAGTTACAGGGCACTATGTACAGATCAAATCCATTAGGAACATTTTTATCACTCTGTGTCTCAGGGAACCCAGGCAGGAGCAATTGCATGAGTAGTGACCCACATGACCAGCTCCAGGTCTCGGGGACACTAAAAAGATCTTATTATAAGTCTGCCCCACTGTAGGAACTGTATGGTGATATCAACTCTATCTGTCTGAAGAGAAATCCTTGTGAGGAAGTCTGAGATTTTCCTGAAATCAAGAGGAAAACATAGCAGCTTCTTTAAAGAGGACTATTTTAAGTTTTGGTTTTTGATACAAAACTGGAAATAATGCTAAAATAAGTTTCTGGAGGAAAAACCAGACTATAAACTGTCATATTCTACCACACTTAATGTGAGTGAGTACAGTCTCTAGGATAAACTTCATTATCATTCATATTTCTAGAGAACAGAAAGAACTTTTAAAAAACATTCCAAACTATATTCATATTTTCAAAAAATAACTGCACATGTTATTCCCCTGGCTATCACTCGAGCAAATATTTTACTGTTTTGTTTTTTTTTTTTAAAAAAGGCTGATTCCCATGTCTTCTTTCCTAAAATCCCTTATTAAAAATGAGGTTTCCTATGCAGTCACTAGAACTGGTTACCTTTGCACAACTTTGGCATTTGGAAGAGGAATGCCTCAACCTCAGCATCTCTGCAGAGTTCTGTGAAAACAGCGACACGGAAGGCTAAGTGACAGTGCTACCAGTGCAATCTGTGGAAGTGTGTGTTACCCTTTCGTATCAAAATCACTCCTACGTTGGTATTTCTACTACCCTTCTATTACAGAAGCGAAATGGACACACACGAAGGTTACACAATTTGTTCAATACCACAACAAATGTAAATAAAGCAGCTCTTTACATGCCAGAGTCCACAGGGTTTTAATCAGTATACTCTTGCTATCCACTGCTGAGGAATGCACAGCATACAGACAATAGGATCCCCATTCCCAGCAGTCTGCAACTGTTAGAAAGCCTGGGGGTGGACAAGACTTAACTGTGGCATCTAAAGTCAGCCTATTGTGAATGCTAGCATAGGTCAGAAGCACAGTGAGTCAATTTTATGTCTTTAGGAGGACACCATAAGAAAAATACCTAACAGCTCAGATTCTAGTGCCCAAATTCTGATCTGGGTACATGATAATATACATCCTCCTTAATTCTAAATTTCCCTTACTGAAAAATTAAAATAACAGTACCCATGTCAGAACTGTTTATAAAAATAATAAGTATACGACATGGGAGTAATGTCAATCATTACTTTTATGGATTCCATGGAAACGAAGCAGGAGCCACAGAGTTGCATTGTTTTCATGTTTCTGAGACTAAGTGGACATCTCGATGATTACTGGACCCTCAGCTAGTCAGGCAAAACACAGGGAGGTGGGGTGGTCCTTGCCTTGCATTCATAAAGGAAGGGGCATTACTGACCGAGCTGATGGCGTTGGCTCTGTGACTTGTCGCTGAACACGGATGGCATGGGCACAGTTCTCCTGGTCACCTGGCTGGGTGGAAAGGGGAATGTCGGGGGAAGTGTGGCTGATCTTCATGGAGGAGTCAGGGCAGGGTGTGGGTGGGTCTAGGAAGTCCTCGCTGTTCTCCTGCTCATTGGTCTCTGTGTCTGTGTAGTTAAGCGGCTCTTGGTTGTTGTCTTTGCCACCAGAGAACAGGCCTCGCTCTCGCCATGGAACCCAGCACAGTTTCCAAGACACGAAGAGAGAGACACCAAAGAGGGCAAGACCACAGGCGGTAACCACAAGGGTTAGCAGGCTCACAGAGATATCTGCAAAGAAGAAATGGAAAAAGTCAGTCAGTGCAATGATGGTTCTCAGGGCTGCACACTGTGCAGTCCAGGCAGAAGGACCATCTCGTCCACTCATTCTAAAGGATCCAACTCTGAAGGCCAGGCTGGGAGATGCTGCAGTGTTACCTGACAATGAGGATGCAGATACAAACCAGAAGCTCCAAGGTCAAAAGGAGAAAGAAGATAACACTGTGCATACAAATTGAGTTTAGAAACAACACATGTTTAAGGAGACTGAGTGGCCCTGCAGGTTGCATAAGACTATCTTCCAGGAAACAACTATCACTAAGGTTTTCTGAGTGTGGAACTTTTAACTGTCTTTTAGATTTACCCTGTCATCTCAAAGATCCATACAATTTAGGAATTAAACCACACGTATTTTTCTATTAAGTTTTTAAGGGCCATGGTTAGTGTGCTTTGTAGCAACAAACACACCTACCACTTAGGTCTTCAGAACTTAGAATGTCACAGTTTTGAGTGTCCCCAAAGAAAGCCTGGGACATCTATTCAAGAGCAGGAACTTTTCTTAGGAGGAAAAAAAAAAACACAGACAGACCAAGTTGGGGACCTAGTATGTTGTGCAACTTCAATCCAGTTATCAGAGCGGTAGTTACAGGCTAAGCTGCTGAAGATCCTGAGCTTCTCCACCCACTCCTGTTAGTCACTAACTTCAGGGAAGTTCTAAAGAACATTCCATACCAGCACTTCAGCACCCAGCCTAGGAAGAAGAAGGAGCTTCAATGGCCAGAAGAAAATCCCACACTGAACCCAATGCTGAAACCACAGTAGAGGTCTGCAGGCGTGCCACAAAGGGACAAGGGCAAGGGGACACAGCCGAGAATGATGGCAAATGTATGTGGACCACAGGTCCCATGGCCTCACAGTATTCTACAGCCATGCTCACACCTTTAAAGGCAAAACGTAGTCTCTCCCAGTTTCCTATCTCAAGGTCAGGTCAGAGAGACTGCATCAGGAACCTGATGTCATCTCTGACACCACACTTCAAAGGATGCTCCCACATGTTCATTGTGTTGCCCCACCCCGCAGGACTCTCCCCAGCTTTTGTCTCTACCAGGCATTTTTTTTAAAACTGCGCTGCTCCCTTACAGTATTCTGAACGCCTATTATGTCACAGACAGTAAGCCACATTTTGGAGACACAGTAAGATAATAGTCTTCATACCTTCATAGGTATTCTGGAGAAATTTTAAAAAATTAATACCCATAAGTGTTCAATGATTTGTGACAGTCATATCCCTGCTAAACCATGTAGGACCTACACCACTTACCCACTGAATAAAGCCGACCAACCACCAGCCATGATTTCATCATGACTTTGATTGTTCTTATGAAATAATAATCATTTTGTCATGAAAATTGCTCTTGAAAGGAGCAAGCTGCCAGGCTGCTGATGGATCAAACAGATACCCCTATGCCTCCTATCAATCTTTGTTGTGGTCAAACAATATTACATTTCTGCTTATAACACTGGGATTCCTGTTTCACTGGGCTCAAAATCTCACTGAAACAAGATACACAATTTTCTACGAGGAATAGCATCACCACTGAGTAACATGAAGGAATTTCTTGAGTTGCTGCAGAAAAGCCAATCAGTAGTGAACACTTCAGACCAACCGGTGAAGGGACACTAATCAAACCAAAAATGAAACATCCCAGGCACAGGGCTAGGGAAGTAGCTTAGATGGCAGAATGCGTGCCCAGCACGCAGGTGGTCCAGCACTGGATTCCCAGCACTGCATGGATTAAACACAGTGGCACATGCCTGTAATCCTACAACTGGGAGGTAGAGTCAGCAGTACCAGGATTTCAATGTCATCCCTAGTATAACGGTGACTTCAAGAATGGTTTAGGTTGCTGCAAACATTCTCTCTCTCAAACACAAAAGTTCCCAGGTAGAGAAGTGGGGGGAGTAGGTTGCACAGTTAATAGAGGCAAAATAAAGTTACCTTGCTTCATAGATCCCCAACATGGCCTTGGGGTGCTGAAGAAAAGGTGTGACCTCAGGCTCCACTTGGCTATGACATTTCACATAGTGAAGTGAAGTCTCTGTTGGTGCAGACTTCTACAACAGCTGGCTGGGGTCATACTTACAGGCATAGCAAACATCAAACCCCAGCCCCCATAGGAGAATCTGAACACAAACCAGGCTACACATACAGTGGGATCCCTTGACAGTTTGTACTCCATATGCAGCCAGAACTCCTTCATTAACAACTGCAGCTTTGTTTCAACAAACTTCATTAACAACTGCAGCTTTGTTTCGACAAACACCGCAAGGAGAGCAGCTGCAAAGGCTGGGGGAGGGGGATGGTAGGAGACAGTGGGGTTAGGACTGTGAGGTGGTCACTGTGTGTTATTTACTGATCACTCTCCCATGTCATAACACTCTCCTCCACGGAGCTGGTTAAAATCACAATTCTCTGTTGGTCTGGGACACTGACTTGTTCCATTGTTGCCAATGGAAGATGAGTCAATACAATTACCAACCTCAGACTGGAGGTTCTTTTGACAGTAAGAGCGAGCCCTCATGTCAAGGCTGATCTTCAAGCCTTTGCACCCTAAAAAAAAAATGATTTATGGAACAAGCACCAAGTCTAGAACAAGGAATAAATTTAACTCAGACTCACAGCCTGTGACACAGTTACAAGTGAGGCACAGATGCATGAGTGAAACCTAAAGAGTTGGCGTTTAGAGTCTCTGTGATTTTAAAAGGGTTTGGTGTCAGGGCAAAAGAGCTGGCTAATGTATACGACCATATAAATTACCGGCAGGAGCTGGGACGCTTTAAAGAAAAACAAAATGTTATACCATAATAACTAAATGGGGTTAAGATCGTTAACCCTGGATTGTTACTAAGACATACGGTTATCTGGACTTAGGAATTTAATGTGGTGCTGGAGAAATGGCTCAACAATTAAGAATGCTTGCTCTGCAATCGTGAGGACAAGATTTTGGATCTCATCACAAATGTTAAATCCAGGCATTCTATGCACAGCTCTGATCCAGCTCTGAGTGGGGAGAAATGGGAGACTCATTGGGACTTCCTGGCTTGCTGAGGAAACTCGATACCCAGGTTTGCGGAGACACTGCCACAAAGGAATAGATAGAGGGTAAAAGGGGAGAAGACATGACACCTTATGGTCTCTGTACACATGAACAGGTATGCATATAAATGCATACAATCATACACACAGAGATAAAGATTAAAGACTGAACTCAACATGACAGGCCAGGTATAGTGATTAATACATCTACTTTCTGCACTCAGGAAGCAGAAGCAAGAGAAACATCATAGTTACACATCACCCTGGTCTACATGGCAGGTTTCAGGGCAGCCAGGGCTACATAGTGAGATATTATCTAAAAATAAAAAAATAAA